>NC_090857.1:2435000-2735000 GCF_024217435.2 Syngnathus scovelli | reverse complement strand
TTGTTTCCCATAGGTCAAAGCCTCAAATAGCAATTTAAGGACCACCGGCCGCTTGGGTTACATATAACGAGTGACTTGCATGTGAATTGACTACGGTCGTGGAATTCCAGTGAGCTTGCGAGCAACGCGCCTGTGTGCTTTGGATTTTACTCTTGAAGAAAAGCGTCCATGTGTTCATATAGGACAGCATATGGTGGCACCGAGGCGTCACTGAGCCACGGCAGCTGCTTCGCTTCCCTCAAGTGGACATCATTTTAGGACACTCGCGGCGCTCGCGTGCAACGCTAGTCCGCAAATGCTGCTGGTTCGTAGGGAAATGACGACTTCCCGTCGTCACAAAAGGAATTAAACCAGGGGTGTCAAACATACGGAGGGTCGATCCGCCCCGCGTTCGATCAGGGCAGCAGGATAATTTAAAATGCATAAAAACACGGAATTTATATTTTTAATAATATGCAATTTATGGATTATCCGCTCTGGGGCACACTGTTTTGATCAGAGTAGAAGACAACATTGTTTTGATCAGAGAAGTCAGACCCAACACAGCAGACGGCAGCAATGCACCAATTGCTGCTTGTTATGACGTTTCCGCCCTGGTCTCTACCCCTCCCCTACACCCTCATTAGCCAAAATGTCATTATCGAAACGGAGAAAAGCAGATACGAGTGTAGATTGTAGATATGTTTTTTTTTTTTTCCCCTGCCCTCCTGGGAGTTTAAGATCAGGGGATGTTTGAGAATAATTTTATGTATACGTGAAGCTCTTTGAGACTTGTTTGTGATTTAGGGCTATATAAATAAACTTGACTTGTAGAAGTTTCAATGAAAAATGGACCACATCCTATTTATTTATAGATAAGCACGGAAAACCTTTGTGCTTGGTGTGTTTGCAACAAGTTTCGGTATTGAAGGAATATAATATTCAACGCCACTATTAGACTCTTCACAACGAAAAATATGGCGTTCATTAAATTTCAACATTTTCTTAATGTTCTTGTGCTTCTTTACACCCCCAAAAAAAAAGGAAAACACGTGATATTTTGGTTATTTATAACATAGTATGGTATTTTAATGGTCCGGTCCACTAGACATCTACCGAGGCCGTATGTGGCCCACAATGTGAAATGAGTTTGACACCCCTGAATTAAACTCTTCTATTATATCGATAATCACATTGTTTTTTTATGCTTCCAAAACAAGACCATTGTCTTCCTCAATATAAAGTTTGTTATTGTTTGACCAGTTCTCTAAATTGCAAAGTTAACGTAGCTTATCTGTCTATGTGGGTTTGATGGTGACAGGATGTTCGACGATGTGTCTTGAACTGAATACCTGAAACGGTGCCATTCTCCTTTTCCCGATTTTCTCAAAAGCATAATCCTTGAACCCAAATGTGTTACTTGCCTAATTGGGTGCATACTGGTGGCTTGCCAGGTTTGCTTGCGCTCCACACAAAGAAAAATAATTGCTCCAAAAAAACAAAGCAAGCGGCACCCTTCTTTGAAAATGACGCTTTTCAAATGTACTGTCAAAAGGAAAGACTTGTCGAGTCTTCTCCAAGTCTAAAAGTCAAGTCTTGTATTATTTTTAGCTCAGCTACTCCGGTGTTCTGAAATACTCAAGATTGAGTCAAGTCACATGACTCGAGTCCCTAACCTTTTTGCAATGAGGACGAGGGGGACAAATGCCACTTTGAAGGCTGAGAGCGGACAAAAAAGCTGTTTGTTTATTTCTTTCTCTGCCTCCATGCGAGCAGATGGGACTCACCCTGCATACTGGCTGGCATTAATTATGTTGTGGCTGGCACCTTCCTCCCTTAAGTCCATTTGGTTTTGCCCAAGGACGCCGGCTTTAGGGTAAGCAATCTGTCCCTGTTTGGCCTGTTTACCTTTCCTCTTCTCCAAAACACACTCAAGCCCCGACCCAAAACACACCGCACACGCGTGCCTCTGCCATCTTCTTGGCAGCCGAGTCGATGTACATTACGAAGGTAGCTCCAATATGGCCGGGGGCGGGGTCTCTAACACATTTCTGGTGTCAGCGAGGCTTGGCCGCACATGCGACATGTTGATTGCGATTTTTAACAACCCCTAATTTTCGAGGGCGAGCTGGGAGAATTTACATCAAACGCCTTCAGCTCGGCAAACATCGAAATAACACGGGCCGAATTCATATTTCAAGCTGACACGCAAAGGTTGTTGATGGGGACATGATGACAAAGACAAATTGCGGACCGTGGAAGAGCGATTTGAGTTTTTATGTTATTTAATACACCAGAATGACATTGATTACCTTCACCTTTTGATGACGTAAATCAAAAAGAGATGCTTATCTCGCATAATTAAGTCCAGCGGTAATTAGATGGTGAATCATTTTTTCTTTCAATTTTGTGGAGTTCATCCAGCATCTTGGGACTTTTCAGGTTCCTGCACGAGTGAGGCCTTTTATTGGACCGATGTGATATTTTATTCCAAATGCAATGCAGGTCCACGTTGCAATAATGATGAAACGCGCTAAGGCTAATGCTAAATCCCCGAGGTGGCTGTTTACCATTTTTCCACTGGGCTGGAACAGCGTGTTGTCTTTGAAGCACCTCCAATAACTGCACGAGTAACATCTTAAAAGACGCTCGATGAAGAAACAAAATGCAGATGAGCACTTTTCTTCGCAATGTCCGTGAATTTCCTCAGGGATGTGCTTGAAGTGTCCGACTCAAATGCATTTGACTGATACAAAGTGGCAATCGCGACCAATGACTGCATTTCCCGCTGTGTTTATGTTTGGCAAATATTTTATGTGAGCGAGCGCCACTCACTGCAGTCACGGCTAATATTATCTTGCGGCTTCCCGCTGTACACTAAACAGACAGAGCGGCACTGTGTTGCAGGATTGGCCTCAAGTCACTCTTCTATTGTGTCACACTCAATTATTAAGCAGAAATGCCAGTGTCCATTCATGCAGCGGCCTCAAACGGATGTAAAACGACGTCTCCCTCGCCAGAAAAAATATCGGCCACTCAGAGTAGCTTGTCATAATGTGCTGTTGTGGATGATTGTGTTGAACAAAAATCCTCATGAATGAATTAAGAGTGTTTTTTGGTAAATTGGTAAATTACCCCAAAATGGCAAATTCCTTATTTAAAAGCTTTTGTTAAATTATCCCTGCCCTCTTAAAATGACTGTTAAAAATGTATTACATTTAAAAAAAAAAAAGGGTCATGTTGGTGAATTTTGATTACAACAAAAGTTATATTCCATAAATTGCATTCAAAGAGACAGACGTGGTGCAGCTGCATTCTGCTAACTTTCATTTCCGACATTTACCTAGCAAATATTGGAACAAACTTCCCCCCTCACAACGACTTTAAACACATTGCGGCAATTTTCTCTTGGTGCAAACTCTCCCACCCGTTTAGTCACAAGTGCCAGATGACTCTTTGGATGATCTCGTTTTGTTTGCAAAGCACTTAAACATAAGTGCTTACGGTTTACAGTTCATTATCGTTGTGGGAACTTTGATGAGATGGATTTATCCAGAAGATGAAGGTATAAGACACCACTTTGCATACGTGATGTCGAGATGTACTTGTATAAGGCGTTGTTTTGCATTTTGACATTACCTTCAATAAAAGACGATACGACAAGGATACGTTAAGACAGGCATGTAACGTCATCTCAGCAGTTGTCTACATGTGCCACACAAGTAAAAAAAAAAAAAATTGCATGGAAATGGTTTCGTAAGTGTGATTTCATCTCCACCTGCTAAACATTCATGAACAAACTGGTGTTGATTTTGCGTACGTCTGTGGCTTGCACGTTAGCAAAACAACAAAACAGCTCTTTCCGCATTGAAAACATTCTTCAGGAGACTCATCGTACTGTGAGCTGTTGGCAAGCCAGTAGCCAGGGCTGAATGTTTTATGAACCCCCCCCCCCACACACACACACACACATACTTTTTGGCAGCATCCATCGTCAGCGAATTAAAGCTAGTCCATTTCTTTTAAATTTCTCTTCTGACAAAATGAATCTTTGACTAAGGCAGCCTTGAGAATTACTCTGGCCAGAAATCACATTTTGTACTTGAACCATTTCACACTCGGCAGGCTGGCAAACATTCTCAATTAGATGTGAGGCCTTTGCTTTGAAAATTTCAAGGCTAGAATTAATTGCCTAATAGTTGGAAATCCCAACGAGTTTTCAAAGGTTGATGGGTCTCAGCGAACTGATGCTTTCAAACTAAATAAAAGGTACAACCTAAAGTGACCTTGGAAAAAGGTTGCTACCCAATACGCCTTTAAGCTCATGCGAAACAAAGACGAGAACCATCGCGTCTTTTGATTTCGGACCGTGTTTTTGTGTTCCATGTATAACTGACCTCTTAACCGACCTCATGCACACCTTTATCGCATGAATCAAGCAGGAATCAAAAACCAACTTTTGAAGAGCTGTCGACCGCATTGCTCGCAAAGGATGAAAGGATTTACAAATAATTGCGATGTGAAAAAAAGTCATATTGAGAGTACAGAGTTGAAGCAACTCCTCCATTCCAATGCAGGCAACATGCAGAAGCCACAAGTGACTTTTTGGCATTCTCCCAACGATGGTATCATGACTTATCACCTTGATCTTAACATTTTACTGGCATTAAGCTAAATGTGACCTCTTTATTTGCTACTATATAGCCTTGACCTTAACGTTTTAGCGGCACAAATGAAAATGATGCATAATAGAAGAGAGCCCGTAAATGTCATGTTTAAGGCTCTTTGTTGCAGGGAGATAGGCTAATAAAGTAAAACATACAGTATATAAAATCCAATGTAGCATCTGTCAAAAAGCGAGGACCGCATTAGCATGAGCGAGTCTACGTTGTTGTCAGTTCACAGCTAGTGCCAAGAAATGTCGATTTTTAACATTGACGATTTTCCGACACTGGCAAAATAATTCATACTACTTCGAGCTCAGACTTTTTGATGAGCTGTTTTAAATGGTAAAATAATGCAGCAGCAATTGCATTTAAGACTCCCAGTGAGTCTGGAAGCGGCCGTGCTGTGAGGCTTTTTGTTTTAAGGACCTGAGTGACATGTGCTAATCAATGGGGAAAAAAAAAAAAAAAAAAAACACAAAACAAGGCGGGAGTGTTAGAATGCAGTCTGTACGTTGGTTATTTGTCTGAGCACATTTCCATGCAAAAGCGCACTTCTCCATTTCCCTGACAGACGTGCGAATGCAAATAGGCGGCGTAGTTTGGAGTCACTGAGAAATTGCCGGGTTTTCTTCTCACTGCAATGATTATTGGCAATTCTTACCGGCGCAAAGGAGGCGCCGCTTCGAGCCACCCAAGAGTTTAAAGTCATAATATGTTCCATTGTATAATATGAAAATTGTAGTGCTTCGAACCCATAGGTGAGCGCTGCAAGGAAATATCCAAAAACAAGTCCATTGCTGTAAAGATGTCAATCTTTTGGAAATGTAATGGGCGTCAGTAACAAAAAAGATTTGATTCAGCGGCCATCTGCACCTGTGAAACTTCCGAGCGCAACATATGCAGCACAGACAACCTAATATGAAATTATGAGAGAGATGAAAGGTATTATTGTAAAGGGCTTTGGACAAAGCACTCGCTAAATGATGTGATGAAAAGTAATGGCCGAAGCATCATTTTGAGTGAGCTAACAAATGCGACGTGTTCAAATTCATGAAAGCAAACGAGGAAAAAAAGGAAAAGAAAAACGATTGAAATATCTCGGCTCTAGTTGCAAATCAGGCCCGTTTTGATTCCGCAGATATTCAGTCATGATAAGAAAAAAAGTGTGAATGTGCTTGGAGGCAATGTCACATGCAGCGGGCGGGCAGCCAGTGCAGAGAGAAGGAAAGAAAGTTCATTATATGGAAAATAAGGAATCATTTACAGGGCACGCTTACCGTGGTTGGGGGCAATCTGACAAACATATTGACTTTGGCACACATGAAGCTGCAAACTGTATATCGCTGCACCTACTCCCACTTTACACTTTAGCTCTGCACATTCTTCCATGAAATAAAAATCACTCCACTGGGTTTTATTATACAAAAGGTTACAATGCCAGAACAAAACTCAAATTATTTTTGAATACTATTGCGTGTAATGGTGTTCCCCAAGATTCATATCTTAGCCCACTGCTATTCGCTAGTATTAAATGAATTTATTCATTTTCTATGTACTTTAAGAAGCTAGAGCCTATGCCAACTAACTTTGGGTGAAAAGAAAAAAGTACACACTGGATTGATCGCCAGTCAGTTGCAGGGAACACGAGAAAGACAAAACAATCACATTCACACCGTCAATGAGTTGGCACATTACACATTATATTAATTATGTCTAACTTTTAATTTAATTGGTTTCCCTTGCATACCCACAGAATGCTTCTCTAGACACTATTTGATGATGTTGATTTTGCTTTTTTTTACAACTTCACTTTATTACGGAGTTTTGTCAGTGTCAGCTTTTATGTAGCGAGCTATATCGAATAGTGTTGATTTATTTACTTATTATTGTATATTTATTGTATCGTTCTTGTTATTGTAATTCAGTGTCTGCCTCTGTGCAGAAGATAAACGATGCTGTATTTTTTTTACTTCATTTAATTAGATGTTTAGTTCATTGATATTCAATGCTTCAGTACAAACTGTATGGTGTGATACCGTTGATTTATTTTGTAATGTTTGAGTTATTCTTTTTCTTGTATTTTTTTTATTCATTTATTTATTCTTTTTATTTTTCTGAATAGTGAATCGTCAGGGGTTCCTGTAGGCAGACTGGATGAACATGAGTCAACAATTTGGTTCCAGTCTTTTACTGGGGAAAGTCTTTCGCCTTTTTTGATGCTATTTTGAATTCTTGCTGCATTACTCCCCGGCGTGCCGCGCCAGTCCCTCCGAGGGCTCATCGGGTCGACACAGCAGTCAATTAAGTTGCAGCATGGTGGCGGCCAAAGTCACACTGCGGCAGCATATGGCAAATATGAGGGGAAAAGATTACATGTGGTATAATTTGCCTCAGCAAAGAAGTCGATAGTTGTGAATACAAGTTGTGTACAACTTTTCCCATGAAAGGATTAGGTTTTATTGCATTCAAGTTTTCTCTTTTTCTTTATGCCAATTTGTTGACTTTTGACTTACAGTATTGAAGCTGAAAAATAATTGCCATTTTCCATTTAAATGATTCGTTTTATTGCTATTCATGTGTAGAAATCAGTAGCGGGTCATGCGAATCATATCGAGGCCTTAAGTAGTGCTTCGTCTGAATCGATCCAACCCTCAATAAGTATTTTATGGCTATAAAACTTCTACAGCAGGTACAGCTGCAACACACATAAAAAAGCATTAAAAATAACCTGATAAAATTGCAATATTATTTAGGCATAAAGCAACATTTTACTCATCAAAAATCCTGATTATTTGTACACAAAATCCATCCTCCTTTCTTTCCTCAAGAAGATTTCAATTACTCAGATTATCCGTGCCTTTTAGTTCCATCAAGAAGTGCTTTTCTGCTGAAAGTCGAGCCTGCCCTGTCGTATTTCTGGCATAAGTTTTAATTTGCTTTAGAGCTGAAAATGTCCGTTCAACAGAAGCAGTGGACACGGGGATGTCCGTCTTGAAAATGGCTTTGACGGTAAATCTGCAACCAAATCCATTTCTTCTCCTCCTTCAGCCATTGTGGGTCGACAAAACAGCTATTAAATAAACACAACAATATCTTTGCTTGTGCAGATGCAGTTTGCTAGCTCTGGAGAGTACACTCTCTGACTATCCAATCAAAGTGTGTGAATACGCTCATGTTTCCGTACGCCTGCTAGAGGGCCTTGGTGTCGCCAACTCAAAATATAATTGGTTGAAACAATCGTTTGATCGACATTTATTTGATGCTACAAGGTCTGCAGAACTGATTGTGGCAGATTTCTTTGACCCTGGCAACAAAACGTCTTCATCTTTGTTGAAGGCCAATTTTTAAATTTATTTATTCGTTTTTTGTTTTTTTTTCTGAATGTCTCCAAATCCTTTTGTGCATCAAAGATTAGTGTCAAATCTCAAAGAGCTAAGACCGCAGTGACATAAACTCTTTTGGAAATGTCTGACATTTTTCACACCTCAAGTGTGTTGGGAGGCTAAAGCAAAGTGACATTTATGTGCCCCCATCTGGGAGATGACTAGACTATATCTAATCCTTGTGAAAATAATAACATACTTCTCGAAAGACATCAACACTCTGATGATAATCGACTCCAACAAGTCACATTGACCTGAAGTACACAGAAAAGAATCACTGACTGACCTCAACCAGAACAATATATCCCAGTATAATAGTACCGTTTCACATTTTTGTCCATGTGTTGCTGTTTTAATAAAAGATCTCTGCTTCAATGGAAGAGAGAATCAAAAGTACTGATAAGCAAGCACAGCGAAAAGATATTGACCGCGAGCAGCTGGAAATTCATCACAAAGCTGGCTATAAACAGCAGACAGGTGATTTCATATCATATTTTGTTATAATTAAAAAAAAAAAAAGTTCCAACAGACAGCGGGAACAGATAAAAATATATCAAATCATCCCGTGGAAATGCTATTAAAGCCTGCGCGAGTTGCACAGGCCTTCTTTCATCCTTTGCCGCACTTTTTAGCTGACATTCTTCACGTCACAGATGCCCTTGAGTTAGTCTCTTGAAAGTTTAATTAAATTTAGAAAAAAATATATATAAAAAAAAAATCCACACAAGCTCTTCAAGATGATGAAGCTATTCCCTGTCACAAGAGCAATATGATAAGACCGTCTGATAAGTTTTGTCAAACTTGTGAAAGCCAGACTATTTTTACGGCTATCGCTCGGCACGGCAAAAAGACGAGGTATCAAGCGAAGGTGATAGTGAGGTAAATGGTCGAGGGACTTTAATCTGCTTCTCCTCTGTGGGCTCCCTTGATGGAGAGGAGGGACCTGGTAGGGGGAGCGAGTGAAGACATCCGAAAGGGGGGAGGGGGGGGTGAGAAACCAAGCTTCCACTTCACAGTGTGCAGAGAACAAAAAAGGAGACATCAGGGGAGTAGTTGTGCTCCATATCAGACATCCACGTCTCAGGATGAGCGAGGGAGCCATGAAAGGAATCATGAAAGACGAGACAAGGTTATTCTAAAGTGATGCGCTAAAAGACTCTGGGAACACTTTGAAGGTGTATTCTTTTATGTTTTTAACTCTTTTTTTTTTTTTGTCCGAAATTGTGCTGATTTGCTCACAGTAGGCCCAACAAGTTTGCACGAAAAGCAACTTTGGTCATTCCTCCGACTTTTCCATGTCACTTGTTCCGTGTGAAAAGGGAGCAGCACGGGCGATGAGGGAAACGTCCGACAGGCAATTGGCGGACGTATCAGAACCGTACCAGGAAAAGTTCTTTCTATATGGGAGAGGGAATCGTGACATCTCAATTGTCCCATGCCACTGCGTTCAAAGCAATTGTCTGATAAATACACCAGACGCCGGCAGGCAAGCTGAAATGTTTTGGCCTGTTTTGGATCTGGAAAAGTAGCATACACTGTGCCCAAGAAAAAGAGTCCCAATAGGATTCATATGCTAAAAGAGAGTTTGCAGTTTTAAAAGATTTGAATCAAGTATCACTTCACGGTCACTTGTGCATCGATCTTGTTAGCATGACTTCATTGTATCAGTGTAGTTTGGACAGGAATTTTGAAATTTGTCTCACTCTTGAGGCACCAGATGATTAACGCGTCAGACGGCCGCCGCGGCGCCGCCCTACAGGTGTTTAATAAATATCTCTCAATGTCACAAGCGCTCAATGCAGTTTGTCTGCTGCAAACGCTCACACTCACTCTTCCAAACTCTTCAAGATCAACGCCAGCGAGTGACAGGAGCAGCAGGTTGAGGTTTCAAATGAGAGGCAAAGAGTCAGGAAGAGATGACACGGTAAGACGGCAAAATTAGCCATGTTTGATGAGCTGAAAATGTGAAGTGACTCTCCTCCGGGGCAGCGATTGCTTTGCCATCAGGTCTTTATGCGATCCAATTTCATCTGTTATGATGCTTTCATTGGGGACCATTTCTTTTGACATATTTATTTATTTATTTATTTTACACTTGACTGGCAGGTAAAGTGTGCTGCGTTCACCACACTAAATTAGTCACTCAACTCCTTTTTGTAGCTGTCACGACAATTAAAATGTTTGCCACTTTGAGCCTGCACCAAATTCATTTTGTTGCCATAATTTTAGTAATGTGGAAAGTTGCTCCGACATTCCAACAAATTACAAGTTAGTCATGTCCTGGAACCAATATTCAGAAATTCATTCAGACAGATTCCACGGCACTGAACATTTCAATTTCCAGTTCAAACGTTGAAAATCAAGACACGGTATCCAACACTGGCGTGTCAAGACTTGATGCAATTAATACCACTTTAGAAGAAGCCTCGTGTACTCAGACATGCCAAAAGTTGATAGCATACTTTGTATCAAAATATATATACCTCCATCAAATGGTGTCAGTGAGCACTTTTTCTGGTTTTGCCCATTTTGGTATGGGAATTTTCAAGACCTAATTTTGTCTAAAATGCAAATCTCTGCATGCAAGGCTGTGCTCGCCCCTCCTCAAAAAAAGCAACAGATTAGAAACTGAGGAGCAGATGATGTAAGCATCCACCGCCTGTTTCCTCTTTGCTATACAAGCAGTGACTAAAAAGGCAGTCGCCACGGCCGTACACATCGTTGCCTCGCTGATGGCGACAAACGTTTCCAAATGACTCTAGGTCAGTTTTGACAAAACGACACAAAGAGGTTGCGCTGATTAAGCCTTCACTTCTTGTTTTTGTTGAATAATAAATATCAGTTGAAGTCTGCAAAGTCTTAACCACAGCCAAGGAAGCCCAGACTTCAGGAAGCTTGTGAACTGTTTATTTTCTGCTTCACTCATCACCCCAGGGTTTAGCTCAAAGACAAACATTTAATAATTCATCTGCTCATTCTTGCTTGTGCCCCCCACGGGGCTTTGAGGCAGCAGTTATATTGGCGCTGTCACTTTACCCAGTCATTTAAAGTGAATGTCAAGAGCTGTAATGAAACACACTGGCGTATGTTTCTTCTTTTAACCCATCGCCCCAAAAATGAGTGAGGGAGGGGGGGAGGGCTTGTTGATCGTATGGAGATGAATTGATGCCGGAGGACAAGCGAACAATAAAATTAGGGCACATCGCTTGTAGCTGCATCATCTTGACGCTTACTGTCACGTCGTTGCCTTCCGCATGAGCCGTACAAAGTAAACAGAGCACTTGAATCCTGCTGGCACACTTTGAGACATTGACAAAAAAGGTAAGAAACCGACTAAGTGACAAAGTTACACAAATCAGAACGCCTTGAGCAAAGAGCTCGACTGAACGAAAAAAAAATCAGGCCACCGTCGTTGGGTCGATGGCGGCCGACATGTTCTCCTCACGTTCTTTCCCTGGCAATCCATCAAGACCCGTATGTAGCCTCGTCCGCATACGAGCTAACTCTGACGCCATTAATCTTGGCGATTTATAGACAAGCGGAGAAATATTCACAGCTCTTGATTAAAGTTGGGCATCAATTATTCAAGCAAATCCCACTTTTATGCGATGAGCAGGTAATTAGCCTCTCCACACCGTAGCACTCCTCCCCGTCTGCTTATAAACACCAAAGTATTATCTTCTCTGTGTTGTGAAAAGATTATGTTTAAAAAAAAAAGAAAAAGGGCGGTCAGCAGACAACGGGGTTCTCAAGGTCAAACTGGAGAACGGGGAGACAAATGACCATTCCTTGTCAGTTTTGCAATGTAGCATAGGAATCACTTTGGGTAATAACAAATAATGACCCAATCTTCAACACTGGCAAAAGACATATTGATTCCTCTCAGCTGCAAAGCCTGAAATTATGACCTTAGCTTCATAAAGATGGATATGTCTCTGTCTGCACGATGAAATATCTATTTGAGGTGATTGGTGACGGGTCAGAACTCTCACCCCGACGTAATTGAATCACAATATACTGAAATGCCACCATAATGTCCTTTTGAGACGTCGATCCCGCCGAAATTAAAGGCGCCACAGACAAGCGTGGCTACATACGTCGAGAAAGGCAAACTTAAGACCATGGCATCGTTCATTGACACACACTTGAGTCGAGTCAAAAGTTCAACACGATTACTTGGTGTGAAATGGTACATGCACGGTGGTAATTCAAATTTGAGTGCTTTTTTTTTATGTGTGTGGCAAAGCCAAAGCCCATTTTTAAGTTCTCAATATGTATTAACGTCAAGATAACCTGGGTGCATAATGCTACCGACTCTCTGTGGCCAAATCTTGCAATGCCGCTCGATAAGCTCGACTAACGGGAATACAGATTCTATTTACACATCAGTACAAAGAGACCATCGGAATGAAAACCTGACCTTGGTAAGTCACAGTTCACAATACTCCTGCAAGGCTCTCATTACGCCATACAAGAAACCTGGCGGCAAACCCGCTTGGAAACAGTGTTTTCAGCGAAAATCAAATCAAAGTTGTCAGTGACTACCGAACCACTTTATACTTGATACTTTGTAAACAGAGTGCAGTTCATCTTTTCCACCTATTTAAAAATATGCCAATACTTTTCACATTGCGCTCACAGATGGAACTATATTTCACCGAGTGACTTCATTTGCATGCAAACTAAGAATCTGCTCTCCGAGCGATCTCGTTTGGCGCCCGCCAGGGTTCGGATGTTGGCGTTAATGAAATATGATCATAGGAATCAGGAGAGAGAAAAAAAAAATCAGACTATCAATGCTGTCATGTTTCATTGTTTTCATAATAAAATAAAGTATAATTAAGAAAAGGTAGATGAACTTGCTTTGCTAGGTCACCACTTGCTTGTGTTTGGTAAGAATGAACGCTTGTGGAAGTTGAAAATAAATGCTTTGCTGCGCTTCATTTATATTCATGCGCCGCAAAAGCGAGTAATAGCTGGCGGTACTTATGGGCGTACAGCGCATTGTAGAAAAATGATGTTCATAATTATGTCGCTGGAACTGTCTGGGGGTATTACTGTGCTTTTAAAAAATCCAATATAATCTTAATTACTTTACATTTTAAGGTCTATACATTATTGCACTGGAGGAATCATTGTTATGGCTGAAGGTGCAATTGTGCACGATAGCGAGGTGACTTATTTGATTTCATTTAAGGTGAATGAGTTGTTAGTGGAGTCAACAGTGGAGAAGCGAAGCAAGGTCTTTTCCAACTTTGCGGGCAATGAAGGGCGGCAGGAGAAGGTGGAAACAGTTCAGGGTTTAGCCTTTTCAAATTGGATGACTGCATGTCTTGGCAGGGGCATTCATTATAATGATAACTCTTATTTATGAATCCCCTTAAAAAATTAAAATACTCTCTGTGTATTGCTTGCTATTAATTAAACTTTTTTTCCCTTCCCTTCGCCTGGCTCTTTCTGGTTTCTTGCCTGCCTCCTCCGCTCTTTTACTTCCTATTGAACTTGACACACTAATAGGTTATGAATAATTCTGTTTCAGTTTAGACGGCAATTAGCCACCATGCCAGAGGCCATTTGTCTTCGTCTCAAGGAGAGAGCTAATTTAAAGAAAAGCCGGGGGATGCTTCAGTTGTCCAAGCGACTGCATCTCTAATTCCTTTACGTCCGACGCAGGTATCAGAAGGAGACCCTTGGCCACCACTTTGACAAGAAGTGTTGGGATCTAACTTGAGTCCGGTAGGCATATGCTCAAGCTAGTATTCGCATAAGTAGCTCAGCTCTCATCTGGGCACGTAAGACTGACATCACATATAGTCCCGACATTTGAAAGATGGCCAGCAAGCTTGTCTTGGCTTGTCCAATCATCTTGAGAATAAGATCTGGGGAGGGGGGGCTAAATTGTGAACCAATTGTGAACCAAGAATAAAAGGATGTAAGAGGACAACAAAGAGTAGTACTCACACATGACGGTGAGGAAAACATTCCCTGATGCCAGCACGACCTTCTCCCTAGTTGCCCGGTCGTAGATGCCCACATGGCATTCGTATGGTCCGTTGTCCAAGATGCGAACCTCCGGGAGCCTGGGAAAACATTGTGAGTTAAAGCCAGTCTTTGGTTTTCCAAACGACTCCATTCATATTAATCCAGTTAGACAATACATGTTTGATCTTGGAGTAGGGGAGGATGCTGGAATATCTGGAAGTAAAAAAAAACAAGCACAAGGAGGGCATGTCAATTCCTCCTCAATAATTCCCTGATCAAGAATTGTCATGGAGTCCACAAAACCATGACAAGCCACCTGAAATTTCGCATTTTCCAGCCAAGCTTTTTCCAAGCTTATCTGCACTTTGTAATGAAACCAGCTTTTGCTTCCAGCTTTTTTGTTTGTTTGCAAAAAGTGAATGTAGTCTCAAGAGTACTGGGCTGTTTGGAGGGACACACGGATAAATATATTTCATAATCAGCATTGACAACAGATACAGCGTGTCTTCATCTTAGTTATTCCAAAATGGAACAGGACACTGTCTCTGAGCTCCCGCGCAGGACATAAATATTTAGTAATAACGACAAGGTCATCCGCAGTGACTCGATGTTATCTCGGCCTTGTTGCCGCAGCTGCTGCTGGTCCACCACAGCTTTCAGTACTGTGGTGACTCACCCGCGGTTGTTCAAGGACAGAGCGACTGGAAACAATACTCGTTCTGGTTTGTTTGCAACGGAATGCGTGTATTTACCGGCAGAAGGACTCCCCCAACGCAATACTTGTCACTGTTAGGATGCATTGTCCGCTCCCTCAACATCTTACCAAGGGCTAGAAATGCTAATTAGACTGCCTCGGTGCAATAGCAGTAGCGGTAATGAAAATAGCACATCAGAGTCAAAGAAGACATCGAATGAATTCCAAGCAGTCTCATTCCAAACTTCAAAAATCCAGACGTCCCTCAGCAACATCTGCTGTCTGCTATCAAAATGTACGACCTTCATGCCGCTGCTTTTCATTCATCCACGGACGGCAATCATCAGGAGTGAATCAATTACACTTAGTCGAATTTGAGCGCTACTCGCTCAAAGACAGATGGGATGAGTTGCTCCGGCGTCATCACAACGCTGAACAGAATACGTAGAGTGTAGGAATGGGCAGCCGAAAGGATAGTTCTGATGGTTTTGCACAATCGCCTCAATCCCGATGAGAAACCCAAATGGGAGAGTCCAAAACTGTTCCCAGTTTACTCCAATTTTGAACGATCCTGTTGCTTGAGTTTCTAATACTTGGAAAACGACTCAGTAACCTTTTACACACTGCTAGTATTTCAATTTTGTTTCTCGTTTGTTCTTGCATTCCTTTGGATCATACGTTCCTTCTGAAGATACGCTATTTGATATGATCTGTTAAGACCCAACAGACTTACTCGAGGCCATATCAGTTAAAAAGAGGTCTGTCTCAACCTCTCAAGCAAATTCCCGTCCTTCCAAATTCTTCAATGCCTCCATCCATCTGTGCTAAGACAACACAAAGCATCATAGATGAGATAAGACTCGCTAAAAGCAAATACTTATTGAAATGATGAACAAATGTTTGAAAAACTAAAGTAGCTATATTCCAAAGAGTGAGCACCGCAAGACATGAAGTGAGATTGTATCAACCTCTTCCTCGAGGGATAAGTATAAAATAGTCTCTTTTTTCCTCGCTCTCGCCATCGTATAAAACGATGAGCATAGCACTGTGAGTCTCTCCGGAGGGGAGCTAATTGGCTTTGTCTTGGCTGGCTACATCCAAGTAAACGCTGATGTAGCCCGTTGCTTTGTTTTTACACACAAAGCCCGATCTGGAATCCACGGTCCTGCATGACTGCCGCATTCATAGATTCAAACTGAGACAAGAAAGAAGAGATGGACGAAATCAAGGTGAGGAGGTGCCAGAAGAATGGCGAGAAGACCGCAAAGGGCACTCAGAGTTCAGACAGACTGATCGGTGCACTCCACGAATTTGCCGGTGAGAATCAGGACCTTGATAAATATTGTACAATTTTATCGAGTTTTCTTTACATGAGTTATGATGCCAGATATTGCATGTGTTAGATGAATGGCGATGAGACTCTATTGGTTGATGGATGAATAGATTTAACTGAGCTTTAATTTCAGTGTCGGCACATTCCTTGAGTTAAAAGTTAGGGCAAGGGTTTCAAGAGATGAACTCAAAGCCCTAACCGTCAACCCTCAAGTCGGGTCCTCAAGCATCGCTGTGGGACCTGTTTAACAAACTTCTGCTCGTTCCCTCAATGCACCTGATTCAAATGATCGGGGTTGTTGGCAAACTTCTACCAATCTTGCTGATGAGCTGTGTTTAGGAGGGCCACTTCTAAAATAGGGAGGACAGCTGCTCCCGAGGACCGGACTTGCTCGACTCAGAGGCAGCTACAAAAGTCTCCTAACCTGAACCCATGACTCACTGACTGCTGCAATCACCTGACATGCAGTCTTCAGTCGAACAAATGTACGAGTTTTGGGGCTATGAAGATGACCAACCCACCCAAAATCAGAATAAATACTGTGATTGATGGTTTTGATTCCGTTTGAGGTAGGGAATCCAGATCATAAAAACTCCCCCAAAGTTTGGCTTTCGCCACAAGTGCTTCCACACATGATCAACCCAATAATCACGATTTAATCAAGGATAAGATAACCTAGAGACAGAACAAATTCAACACGTCAGTCTCCATGTGCTAATATTTTGGTTTGGCGAGGTGTGAAAAGGTATTGAATAAAAGCAAAAAAATCCTTTCTGGGTGAACCGTGCACAGAACACTGCAAAGGGGGATCGATTTTCCCCAGGGGTTGTATTGGAAAGCTCTTTTCTATTTAGGAGGCCTGTCCGCACGAGTCCCTCGGCCGCCCGCTAATGCAAGCATATGGGGCTGACTAAATGGAGCATGAAAAAGAGCGGCTCCTTCACTCAATCCCTCCATCAAAATAACAAGCACGGTGTCAGATATTTTTTCTGGCCTTAAGCTTCATGGATGGAAAAGCAGCCCATGCAGGTTAGCGCCAACATGCATCGAGAGGGGTGTAAACAGCAGGTGTGTCTACCAGAGGGAAGAACGCAAAACAAAACCGGTGAGGATAATGAAAGCAATCGCTGAGGGATGTGTGATTGGTTTGATTTAGATTAGACGAAGCGCTGATGTGGCTCGTCCCTCTGTTCCTTCGCCACAAAGCTTCGGCTCTGTTGTTTGCTAGCCTAAGCGGTGCATTCGGAGCTTCAATTCCTGCACGAATGCAGGGGATAAAATTGTTGTTGGATGGAGTGGGGGAATCATTAACACCACAATTTCAGTGATTCTTTTACCTTGTAAATCTTAATTCAATCCCGTCACTCAGACACATGTAGACACAACAGCAATGAGCGTGGAGATAAAGGAAAACCTTTTCGTCAGGGGAGCAATCGGAATCACAGGGGTTGACAATTCAGGCTTTTGACTGGTCTGTTGACGACAGCCATTTTTCAATTTGCATTCTTGTTCATTTCCCGTTCAAATTGAAAGTGTGCATAAACCAATTGCCAAATGACATGTAAAATTTCCTGGTTGGCTACTATTTGTTGTATGAAGTCATGAAGTGTGAACACCTGCATTGAATACATAAGCAAAATGCAGTGAGCCGTTTTGAAATTGTTTCTTGTGGGCGTAAAAACTCGCACAGTGATTTTAAAATTTTATATGAGCCACGTATACTTCCTGTGTCCTAATCTGAGATTAACCACAAAAGGTCCTCTAAACCTTGAGTGTCATCTGCGCTACGCCAGCGCTGTTATCTTTCCAATAACTAATCTGGACGCCGGCACGTGAACAGAGAGCGAAAAACATCCACAGTAGCTTTGAACGATTGCGTGGAATGGTTGACAGCTGCAAAATCAATTTCCCGAACTGACCGCACAGGCAAAATGCGCTGCCTAAAATGTGAAAATGAAAATGTCAGTGCAGCCTGGTTGCTATCTACATGTCTATTTTGAAATCTAACTTCTTTTCACTCTGTGTGCGTTTTCATTGTAATCATGCAAAGGGAGAGTAGGCTTGTCCAGATAAATCATCCTCACTTGGGCAACTGCACCAAACAAGATTGTGAATACAATTCCAGAAAACACACTCGAGAGAGACGTAAACACAATCACCATTAAAGATGAAACATAATGACGAGGGGTGTTGTTAGAACAGAAAGCCAGATTCAAATGCAGACCAAAGCATGGGTGGACCAAAGCAGCAGGATCTCAAAACGAGTAGACATTCAAGCAGATGTCGGCCATTGCTTTGAAACCCAAGACAACCCTGAAATCTGTGTACAACATGTTTCCAAGGAGATGACACCCACTTTCTCTTTGTCTAACTTGAACTCACTCGCATAGAAACATGTTCATGAGTATGCAGTGCGGACCTTAACAAGGATTTAAGTACCACTAAGAGAACACCGGGGCCAGATGTTTTGCTAATTCCTGAAGGTTGAAGCCTCTATCTTCAACAGAGTCTGTAATTAGTGTTTACCCAAGCACAATGTCCTCATTACTGATGGAATTTCAGCCGCAGGTCGGCAAGAATATCAGGCCCGACCGAGTCGTGACGTGAAATGCCTTTCTATATGCCTCATTCTCACTATTTTTATGCAAATGTATTCACTGGAGTCGACAGTATGCTCTTAACAAACAGTGCAAGTGGGCTGAATGCACGCAAAGTTGAAGTTATACGACAGCATCTCACTGAAAAAGATTCCAAAAGGGCCATTTGCGTCAGTAAATGTGGATCCGACAAAATCCGCCAGTGTTCGTCTTTACGTGGAGCGTATCCGTATGGTATATGTGCATTTATTATTTTTTTTCTGGTGGTTTTTGAAGTCCACTTTTTCATGGGGTATCGTATTTCTGTGCAGAAAACTCGTCGAGCTAGATATTGGAGGGTAAGTACTGTTGAAATGAGGCTTACCGGACGGTGGACTGGTAGACCAGGTCCTCACGCCTGCGGTAGTCCTCCATGTGAGAGTAGTTGGTGTTAAACATGGCGTCGTAGGTGAAGATTTTCTGCTTTATGGTGCCTCCGTCCGTGACCTGTGAAGCGAGAAAAAAAGGGAGAAAGGACAGGACACCTGTGATTCATTTGCTGATGGATGGGGCGGGGCCAACCTTTTTGCACCTTGAGCTTTGCCGGCACACAACCTGTTGTCCACGGGGCCCAAAGTGGAAGAGTGTAATTGCCTCATTGATTAATGTTCTGGAATGATACGTCCGTAGAGATCGGAGCAACACCGGCCCATCCAACATCTGTTTATTGGATGGCATCCGGGAGTCTCTCTAGTGTGTACACGGTTGAACTTGCAGACACGATTGGCATTGAGTGTTGCATTCTGCACAAATAATGGCTTTCCGAGGAAGATATTCTAAAGGCTGCTCTCATCCTTATTTTTTTTTCATTCCACTAACATCCACAAGATTGCTAAGGTCACTTAGCATGTGAATGACAGTGATTTCTTCTCTTACCCGAAAGCTCCAAGCTGCCATAAAAGGAAAAAAAAGGCTGACAGGATTTTAATGGAGCCGCTAATGCCGCTTTGAAGAAGAAAATTGTTTGGTGGGCCTGGAAGCAAGCCATCTTTGCCTTTTTCTAGTTTAGAAGGTATCCTTCACTTCAAGCCAATCCTCTTTTCTCGGGTAAATAATGTCTTGATTAGCCCTTATAGTGTACGCACAAAGACAAATCATATTTCCAAGAGAAACCAAATGTTTTACGGAGAACCGCTTACCTCTGGAGAAAAATCATTGGCTCAGGGTTTAGCAAGCAAAAACGAAAAGTAGGATGTTGGATGTAAATTACAGAGATGGGACCAAGTTTCAACAAAGTCTCCAATTTCAGCACGTCCCAAGTCAAGTAAGGTTTGAGTCGACTCTTTTGAGGGCTTGACTGACGGTCTTCACAATCTTGACATCTTGTCATTCGCAATGCTGGCATATTAGAATCAATTTTCTATTTTCTTTTATACCTTTCAACCAAATCATTTCGTCTGAAGTCATGTCCCACGTCTTTTACTCCCAAGTATTGATCAAGTTTCAAGTCTCCTAGTTCCTGTCAAGTGATCAAAACAGTGATTCGAGTCAACGCAAGTCCGAGTCACATTGGCTTGAGTTTCCATTTGCGGTAAATTAGCTTCATGACAGTCGCCAGGAAGAAGTGACTGAAGGCTTCCTTTTGGCAAGCAAAACACAGCCCAACAATAAAAGCAAATCGTGTTTTGAAATTGTTTGAAATTGTGCAACCTTTACATCTTGAACCTCTGGACTAGGATGCATCTCAGTCGGCAGTGCCCTTTTGGAAATGCATTCACACATCACATGTTTGTTTTTTTTGTATCATGGCTATTTCCAAAATCACATTTATTTGAACGGACGTGCATGCACGTGCTCAGTTTGACAGCAGGCGAGCCAAAGCGGCCAATGGCGTTCAGCCTTTCCCGACAATGTCTGTGAACGCTCGTTCACCGGAGCGAGCGAATGAGCGAGCTGTCAAATGGCACCGGTGCAAAATGGCACAGAGTGACATTTTGCCAGTGTCAGAAATAGAAGCGGGCGCTAAGTGAAGGTAACAATAATGGTGGCTGCGAACTGGGGGATAAGTGGGTCCAC
This sequence comes from Syngnathus scovelli, assembly GCF_024217435.2. Lineage (NCBI taxonomy): Eukaryota > Metazoa > Chordata > Actinopteri > Syngnathiformes > Syngnathidae > Syngnathus > Syngnathus scovelli. The sequence goes on along the minus strand of NC_090857.1, from coordinate 2,714,310 downwards.
GGCCAATCACATTTCATATGTTCCGAAGCTCATATGTTAACCAAAGTAGGCCATTACCAATATCATCGCCTGATTGCACCACGGTTAAATCATGCAATCTTTATACATCTTCAGAGGAATCGTTATAGCAGAGCAACGCTTAGCACGGAAGCTGAGTCGCAGACTAAAAATAGTACACATGAACTTGCATCGTCCTTGAATATTTTGCAATGACAATTGTAACGGCTCCACAAGGTCGTTTTTGATGTCAACAAGGAAGTAGTGGCCCTCATGAAATTGCTTCTTCCTATCCTGAGGCCAAATACAGTGCTACCTTAATTCATAACAAAGCAGTGTTAATCAATATTAATTAAAATGCTGATCATCTACTCCAGCATCCCCAAATACAACGGATAGTAGCACTGCATTATGAAATATAATTACATAACTGTTTTCTTTTGGGGGGGGGCTGTCTGCGTCTGCCCTCTGCCCCGATTCCAATTGCTTGCAAAGAGGCTCCAGATTGGGATGTGCGTGGGCGGACGGAAATTCGATCGGGAAGGGCGTGCGGCGACAAAGAATAGCATTTGATTGCCGTAAAGTAGCATCAGTTGAGGAGCGGAAAGCTTCTCTGCGATTGTTTCGCAGAATCTAGGCCACGGCGTGCACACAATGCACGCCGCCTCCCCGACACGCAAGAGCGGCGTCACCTTCTCTGTTCTGGACGGCGGCAGATAACGCATTCGGGGTTGAGAGGGGAGGCTGCCACAGGTGGCTGAGAATGAGGTAGACCTGCATGAGATCTCTCCAGACGCAGCGGCTCGGCTTTTGCTTTGACGCCGCACGTTAACACAAAGCTTCCTCCGGCTGCCCGTCTGGCCACACGCTATTTAAAGCCGCAGCACGGGCAGCCGCTGGAGGAAATCGGGCCCGATTCGCCACAGGACGACTGAGAGAGATTCAACCTGAATTTTTGCATTACCATCACCGCAGGCCACGAGACCACACTGAGGCCTAATACGGTCGAGTCATCCACGGCTAGATGCCGCAAATAGCAAAAGTCTATTATTATAGTGAACCGGAAATATTCCTAAGGAGACCCACAATTAGCAACTCTTTAAGTGTACATTGAATTTGCATGAGGGAATCACGGTTTGACACGATTTTCTTTGTGATCTCTAAATCTGGTCGCGAATGCCAATGAGAAGCTGCTTCACTCTTAAAAATAATTATGAAACAAAAAAGTCTTAATGAGATTTATTCCTATTGAGCCGCTCATTAGCAGCCTGCGACATGCCGCGACAAAGGAGATGATCAGAGCTTTGTCATGCAGCAGCTTGCTACTTTTTTTGTCCCATCCACGCCAATTTGCCTAATGGTATTATCACATTATGGGTCTTTTTGAAACAGGCGAGGGGGGGGAGCGTGTAAAGGGTGGCAAGGCGCAAAGGGGGGCATTGTCTTTTGGTAAAATGGTGATAATTGCCGTACGCAGAAGAACAAATCAAAGGCTGGAATTCTTCGTAACATTTAGACCTTCAAGTCTGGATGTGGAGTGAGGAAGTGAGAGCAAATCTGTGGGGGTCTCTCTCATTTTATTATCATGTAGGATTAAATTATCAAAACATTGGATATATCACATAAAAATTTCACGTCGTAAAAACATTGTAAGTGCTTTGATTTATGACATAAGAGCTGTCCTACCACTTTTCAAATACTAATCCCAGTCGAAGCCACTTATGGGAACACTTGTCAAATAATGATTTGTGACTTCAAAATGGTTGTCTATTAATCACTGACACAGAACTCATTTAAATACTTTTATTAGTGTGCCCTTATCATTGCCAGTAGTACCAAGGATTTTTTTTTACCCATCACGAGGAGAGATGGGGCCACACCTGGCGAGTGGGGGGGGCCGTCAGAAATCAGTGCAGACCCAGTTTCGCCTCTCCAGATAGGGAAAATAGATTTTCTGAGCGTCAATGTTTCCGACGTGATATTAGAGCAGGAAAAAGGTTGAGGCAGACCTTCCAGATAACGTTCGCAGGTTACGTGTGCCACCGAGGGGAAGACGGAGGCCGTGTTGGAGGTATCATTCGGGCATTTAGCTGTTATGCAAGCGAGTTATTGAACGCCATCTGAGACATGCAGGCGTGCTTATTATAGCAGTCATTGTGAGCGAGACGGGCCGTCAGCTGCAAGGAGGTGAAGAGCGCAGCAAACTAGGTCGGCTTCTCCGTGTTGCTTGTTATAAAGAGCACGTACAATCCACATCATTAGGTACACCTGCAGTCTAGGGGCCATTATATTAGCATTTACATAGTTTTTGTTTTTCCTGAATCATAAGTATTTATCAGTCTGGGCTGCAGTAGCAGGGTTGCTCCATTGTAGAATTGCATCCTGACAACGTTGGAGAATTAATAATTGCCTAAGATTGGAATCATTGTGTTTATTATACCTAGGAAGTAATTTCACAATTCATCACAAAATTGGGTACATCATGACATTTGAAAGGATCCATGTACAAAATTGGACAAGAAGTCAGATGTTTTGGTTTTGGTGCAAATCCCAAGGCTCCTTCTGGAGAATTTGCCTCAATAAGATCCAATCACAAGCAGGTATCCTCAAGTGATAGATGATGAAAATTTGCTTTTAATATGGGTGACAAAGTTTAGAGCCAAACGTTGCTGCTCAAAAGTTGGTTTCAATTTGTTCAACTTTTGGGTTGGATCTCATTAGAATGTGAAGGTGATTAAATTTAGATGATTTAAGAATGCACTTTTGAAAACATTTCTCAAGCTCCATTAGCCCTGTTTACGAGCCGCCGTTCTGGTGAACTTAATGGAACGTCACTGAGGTCATTGATAGCACTTCAATGGTTTGCGTTGACTCCCCTCAATGTTTTTAATGGACTTTAAAAACGCAGTGCACCCAATTTAAAGTTTTGCCTGTATATGTTTTTCATTTTGATTTTGCTAGCAATGCAGTTTTGAGAATGTCGCATTTGCCATTTTCTCCTTCATACATCAAATGAGCTCAAAAGAGGTCATTTGGAGTGCAACGCAAATGCTCCGAAAAGGCACCGAGGGCCTTTACGGGCGAGACGAGTCCGCGAATGTTTGCAGCCTGCCTATTTTTTTCTCCCCCGCAGCCGCTACCTGCAAGTGCTGCTTGACGAATGCGCGAGGAGCGCTCTTCGAGCCATTCATCACAAAAGCAGCTGGGGAGAGCGTCGCCATACTAAAATAGACCATTTTCCCTCCTTCTTTAAATTGTGTAATTGAGTTTATTATGATAAAGTGTCATCCTTGTTCCCATTGTGGGGATATTCATCACTGGGACAATTCTCAGACAAGTATCATCTGAAAGAAAAAAATTCTTTGAAGGTAAAAAAGGTAAATGCAATAAGCCACAGGGGTAATTTAATTTACCCTTGGGGAATAAAATATTGAAGTTTTTGTGTGGGATGAAGTTGAAATAGCCCAATTGAGGAGAACAAATCCATTAAAATGGAGTTTCATTTTAATAAGAGCAATTACCGGTCAACTTGGGTAGCATGTCGCCCCTTGAAATGGAGTTTGTTTCTTGTTCAGTACATCCAAACTTATTACAAAATGAGTTTATGATTTCTACCTAAAAAAATGATGACTGCATGTGTGAAAAAGTCTCAACCGAGCGACACGATTATGCCGGTTAGAAACGACAAGTCTGCGTTTTGCTTTGTCTTGGCATTTTGCTGTCCGCTCGACACTCGGCATCGGGCTCATTTCATGCATGAGTAAAATTCTCAATTCCTTAATGTGGCATGGGCCCTTTTCCATTTTTAATAAGACATGCTTGATGTCAATTGGAGCGGCAGGCTCTTATAATTAACTGTTATGAGGATGACTCGGGCACGGCGTTCTGCTAAGCTAAGAAACCAAGCATTTCATATGAATTCCTCTTATTTGACTTGTTAATGTCAGACGTAAAAGTTTTCCAGCCAATGTCAACACATACTCTGGAAACACAACTTTTATTTGCATTGGACTGCAAATGTCATTTCCCTTTGCAGAAACTGTCCTATGTTGTCCCATTTAGATTTGATCTCATTTTTATCTCGTGGTTTTTTTTTTTTTTTTTTTTTTTTTCTGGATGTGTTGTGCTCGTCAATGCAGTCCTCGGCTAGGCAGGTGTTCCTTGTTGCCCGTCGGTTAAATGTTTGCAAATCTGTTGAAGTGCCACCCTGTAGTGTCGTGTGTGCTTTTTGATTCCTTCATACTTTTGCATTATGTTAGACTTTGTTAAATTTTTTCCTGAGTCTTAATTACTTTTTTTTTATTTCTATTTTGTTTGAGAACCTCCTGTATTCGTGTCTCACTTTAAATACTTCCCTGCACTTGAGTTCTCAACTAACATTACATTTTTGTTTTGCATCAAGTAATGAGAAATTCATGTAGAGAATTGAATCAACACAATCCTGCAAAGAAATTGTAAAGTGTCACTCAAGGTTGAGCGTGAGTTTTTGTGAAAGCTGAATATTTTTTACATGTGCCTAAAGTTGTGAAAGTGAATAAATTTGAAGCAGGTTTGATATGAACAGATCCAATCATACTTTGTGTCTTGTCACCAGCGGGGATGCCGGCAAGCCAGAAGCCTATCGGCGCATCTCGGCCACTTTACAATTCACTTTATCAGTTTATCACTAGCGCCACCGCTAAACCAACTCTATTTATCCTCAAAATTAATTTGAGCTGTACGTTCGGGCGCCATTCCGGCTCCGATAGTGCTGAGGCGACAGCTTGCGTCGGAGATAGCCGCGCAGCTTTCGAAGGATGCATTGCGAAAGCCGAGCGACAGATTTATCTGACGCTGTAAATCGTGACTGCTTTTCCGCCTAGCCGGGCCTTTTATGTGTCCATTTGAATGGTGTAATTAGAGCTGTAAACAAGACACTTTGGATGCCAGATCTGCAACTCTGCCGCATGGGCATTGTTTTCAGCCTTGCCCTTTCAACCTTACGCTTCTCCCTGTACTCACAAAATTCACTACAATACCCACATCGGGAAAAAATAGAGCACCCAATCGGTGTTGTCGCTTCTCACGTTCAAATAATAATAGAGTAACAATGTAGACGCCACTTTGTGAACATAATATGTTTGCGAGGTCAAGGGCACTGCGGAAATCTATCCGCGAGTGATTTTCCGCTCGGCTGCTCACGTCAGGACACTTATGTCGGGCTTATATCCAGCTAGATTACAACATGTAGTTTTTAATTGGGGACTTCCTTGCGAGAGCATGCTGGCAGATGCAAACCTTTTCTCACTTTGCGCCGACTATAAATAAATCATCCTGCTCTCCATGTCCCTCTACTGGCAATCATTTAGATTTGGAGAATATTTCTATAATGCAGGTTTATGAGAGCGTGGAGTGAGGAGCATTTTTCCAATGTGCTTTGGATTTGTGTACACGGTGCTGAACGAGTGGCGCTCGCTCAACTGTTACTTTGTCAACATGGCTAAGCCAGAGTAAGCCATTTTGTTGGTAAATGACTGCTAATGCCACAAATCAAAATGCAAATCATGGAGACCTAATTAGCATAGCATATGCTTTTATAGCGCCTTTTTATCCACTCGTAAAAAAATGGAGGATTTCATATCGCCTCTCCAGCTTTTTGAGTAAGTTTGACGACATGCCCTCGTGCATTTGCTCATGGTGGTTTTACTGACGTGTCAACCATGAGTGTTTTCCGACCTAGTCTTTCATTGTCTGTCAAAATAAGTAAAATGCTAACCACTTATGACTTACAAAGATAAAGCAGTCATCGACATTGCTGATGGCGCCGTCTGGATTAACCACCTTGCGGATTTCAGACGGCTGAAAAGTTCATCAACAATGTGAAATACAGCAGCGCTTGTTCTTCTACCCCTAGAAAGCAAACTCACTTGACATTTATCATCTAAATAGCAATTTATGGCTCTGTGATAAAGTCGAGAGACCAAACACCTTTCAAAACTAACAGCGGCGCTGCTTTGGGATTCTGAATGAACAGTCACAGCAGTAACGTGTGAAATAAAAATATCTCCAGACACGATATCTATATTTCATAAGAGCAATGCAAGCCTTGTCGCTTCCATACCAAACAGCGTTTTCTCCCCGACAACATCGAGATTTGAGACTTGTTGCTGCCGCTCTAAATCAAGACGCAAACAAAATGCTTTTATCTTAACTAGGACGCCTCAAAGCGACGTTCATTTATCATACATCAAGCGCAAGATTCAGCTGTTCCTTAACTTAGAGCAGCTTTGTATCAATATTTACAATTTGTAGTTTCTATGTGACCTGAAGGTTATTTGGGATGTTGTGAGTCTTCTCTCTCAATTCCAGGATTTTGGTTGACTTTTATGATTTTCGTAAAGTCACAGCGGTTTTGATCAAGGAGAAAAATGTGTCCTGCTGGCCAATAAATCAGGACAATTTTATGGAACAAATAGTTGTTCATGTATGTGGGCGGTTCGGATCATGTCCAGGTCAACAAAGAAAGCCTTGCCAGTCCTGACCAATTAAAGTTGCCGGAACTGCTGAAGCTTGGCTGACATTTCCCGTGATGTCTTTGTTGGACTATAAAAACATGTTTTTGCAGAAAAGCCATTTTTTGTACCACTTAGAGGCTTCTTGTGTGACAGTGTTCTCGCATGCACCACCTGTTGTTTTGAAAGCCTGAAAATGTGAAGAGGGTTATTATGAGTCTAGGTCCCTTTGTAAAATGCTAATTTTTGAAACTGACAGGGCCTTGACAACCATCGGACTCGATTTGCTTCTCTGAAATGGAAAATGTTGATACATGCAATGGCTCGGATGAATATAAGACATTTAACTGTGTATGAATTTTGACTACAAAAACTTTAGGAAATATAAATTTGATTTTCATACTTCAACTGTGTAAAGTGAACCACGACTCGGTTTTCGATCCAAGCTGATTTTACCCGTTTTCCTCGACTGTACAATCTACGTCGTGAAAAGCCATCAGGGTAGGAAATGAAGTGTTGACCGCTGCTTTAAGTGATCTCTAGCGTTCTTCCAGGTGACCAAATTGCTCATTGGCTGACAGAACAAGTGCACTTGTGCAAAGTGGCGAGCTGATGAGGAGGGCAATGAACTCGCAGCGCCATTTGTTCAGTCCTGACTCCAGCGTAAAAATAAGAAAGTACGTGACAAGCTGAAGTGATTAAAAGCGCAGAGCCTCGCGCTCATGTCTGGGGGGCCCTCGCTATGTTTTTGTAAAAAAAAAAAAAGGAACTCGACTGGAGTGATGCAATCTGGAACCTTCGGAGGCGCTCGGCGTTAATGACCACGAGGAGCAATTTTGTGATGTCCTGGATGAATATCCTTTGGGCCCCCCGCTGGGGCCCACTCCTCTGATGCAGTTAAGAGTCTCAAACCTCGAGGTCAGCGTCTCATTTTACACCGACCAAAATCTATTAGAAAAGCTATCTCTCTGCACTCGCATTAAATTCACTGGGGAGGAGAAGCTTCTCGCTAATTGTTTTTTTTCTTGGCTGCAAAATCGGCCCGCTTCTCGCAGTGCCAGTGGACCTTCTCGCCATTATTAGTGTAATTAGTGAAGGGGTCGTGCGTTACTCGGGATAGTGTGGCAATGTTGGTAGTCTTGTGCTGTTAATCTGGAATGGAGTCGCTTTGTCTGATTCAACATGAAATCAATGCCCAGACGTTTTGGAATCTATCAAACTAGAATAAACGTATTGTCAACTCACGTGACTTTTTAAACTCCAATGATGTTTGAGCAAAGTGAACAAAATGCAAAGTGACACTTTTAGTTGGAATTTCAGCTAAATTAGCACAAACACTCAAGCAGATGTCACGGGAGATTGCGAAATGTGCTTGGTAAAAAGCCATTTCAAAACAATGTCACGTTCAAAAGCATCGGGTCGTGCGCATGTCGCAGAGCGGCAAGTCGGAGCGTAAAGTGCTTTGCGTGAGAAGTGGTCATTTGAGAAGACTCAAAAGACATCAATTTCAAGAGAAGTCTTGAGCGCTTGTTCTCGCACACTCCCGTAACAGTGACATGGCAGAATTATATTCTGTAGCAGTTGCTTTTTAGGATGAAACAGAAACAAACGGTGGTCAATTAATGAACCGTTTCTTGTCGAAATTAATGGTTCAATGAAAACCATCCAACTACCGTATTTTACGGATTATAAAGGGAAGTTTCAAGAAACACATCAGTTTGGGAAAATGTCAATCCAGGGTTTTAAGGTGCATGACTTCACATGAACAAACAAGTCTAGAAAATGAGTCAGACTTCAATTTGACATCCATGTAAAAGGCACACATGATTCTAAGGCACATTGTTATTGGATCAATCGACTCTTGCGGGTGCCAGAAAGTTGAGTGTCGGTGCAAAGAGTGTGTTTTGATGCGTGAACAGAATCAAGCGAGTCCTTTTCGAGAAGGCCATCTTAGCCCGAAGCCATTTCTCAATGGCATCAAAAGCTGCAACAACAACAAAGATGAAAACAAAGATGAAAACAAAGATGGAGCGGGGGTTATCCCCGAGACATTTGGGAATACCGACAGATACGTGCTTCACAATTCAACGCAACGATTTGCAAATCAGGATTTTCAAAGACGAGCGTAAAGTCAAACAACATCAAGTTGTTTCAGATATTTACCATCTTGGCGTGTGAATGAAGATGCGACGTACGTTCCCCGATCGATGCTTATTAACCGGCGGTCTTTAGCAGGTGCTGATAAGTGATCAGACCGCTGATAGCGAGGTTGGCCCACCCAACGTGTGGATCAGAGGCCGCCAGCTGATGTCCTTGAATACGCAAACATTTGGATCAGTTGATAACGTTGATCCGTTATTTGGGCTCATAAAATACAAAGGCTCCGTCGTTTCGAGGAAAAAGCTTTCTGCTGCTGCACAAATGTTGCATCATGGACTGTTAATATTTCCCGCTGATGCAATTGCGTGACTGGATCACATAAATGTGCGATTACATCATTTTCAAAGCCGCCGCCATGCGTACCCAGTGCCTAATTCACGAATCAACTCTCGCTTCTTCCAACTAAAAGCCGCCTTTTGATTCGTATCAGCGTCATGGCTCTGTTTGAAAATCAAATTGAAACCAACGGGGGGCTATTTTTTAATTTTGATTTGAAGTCGCGTAAGAATGATTTCAATTTTTTTTTTATTTGCTTGAAATTAATCAGTGACTTATCAGCCTGACGACTGTTTCTTGCAAGATAATCCCCGGATTGCTGAGACATTCACTTAAAAGCCGCTAATTACGTAACATTTCAGATTTGATCTTTGCAAAGCCGCTCATTTTTCAACTGTTAAGAAACACGGACCAAGCATTGGCCATCTGCTGCATCACGACATCCTTTGCTCAACGTCTGAGCGGGACCCATAATCGTCACCCCAAACCCAAATTTCTGTATTTTCCAAATGAAAGAGAAATTGCTCGACTGTCTGACCGGTTCAATTTATTTCCTTTTCGGAAATAAAGGCAATTTTTGGACTGCAGCACAGCAGCGAGCAGGCCCATTAAATACTTCCCTTTGAATGTTTGTAGTTCTTATTAATAGATATTTGTATTGTTTCTTTGTTTGTTTTGATTGTTTTTGTTTTCTGCTGTGTGCTGCCTTGATCTGTGCTGTTGTTTCACTTAATTTTCGCTTCAGGGTTCAATAAAGGAGATTTTATCTTCTCTTAAATAAACACATGAAGAGAAGTTGAAGTGCAAGTCTGAATTAATACATTCCATTTTTTTCAAGGTGACTCCTCGCAGTGATTGCCAAACTCTGACGCCATTGCATAGGCAAAACAAACTTTATCCAAAATTGACTAATTTCATGCAGTCTTTGTGATTAATATATTTTTTTCCAACTTTCCAAGGGCGCTACTGAGTGAGTCACAAAGCTCTGAAATATTTTGTGGGTTTTTGATCCGCTTGGGTCTGGAAAAAGGTGATTAATTTGTGTGAAGAATCATCTTGAACACAAGAAGGGAGTCTTCACAGAGCCAGTCGTTGGCTCATTACAAAAAAAAAAAAAAAAACTAACCATGGGAACAGTGTTCTGAAGCTCATCTGGCATGGAGATGATGTCCACATCCAATGCAAATGCCACAAAAAGTGCTCTGATCCACTCCTAATCACCAAGTAATCACTTTTCTGTTTGGTCCTTCTGTAGTGATAAGAATGGATTTTTGAAAGCCGGGATGATTTGGGTTTGAGGATTATAAATTTGGAAGAAGACGGAGCTTAGAAAAAGAAAAGAATCAAAACAACAGCAGTGTGGTAGGTGATTAATTCATGAAAATCCTTGGGACACTTGCAATAAGTTAGTTGGAATTCTCGCCATTGAATCGAATGGTGCCAAAATGTTTCTAAAATATTATTTATATATACATATAACGAAATGCAACTGCTTGCGAGACATTTAATTTAATTCAATCTACTGATATTAATAGTCACGTTATCAATCACAAAAGTACTAGAATGTTTCAGATTTTCACTATTTCATCGAGTACCTCACTAGGATTTCACCTAACACACTGAGGAGATTTGTTTATATTTCATATGCTAATCCTGCGTAAACTATTATTTGCTGCTATGAGCTGAAGAGAAAAAGCGTCATTAGGAAAAGTCAAATGATCTCGTTAATTAGTCGGAGGGGATGCGCTTTGTACTTGGAGATGGCAGGAACAAAGAAGACATTATTTAGTCTGGGTGGCACGAGCAAGAAAGCATCCCATTTTCACATCAGTGGCATCCATTAGTGGCCCACGACCGCTCTCCTTGTTGCTATTAGCATTTGGGGATGAAAAGGAGGCCCGCTGTCCTCTTTTGCTGACATGAAATGTGTAATTATCATCCGTGTAGAGCAGGCTGCTTAACTGCCTCCCGGGAGGGAGGTGGCGATGCAATGATCCGCATCACTGCGTCTCCTCTTCGGGGCTCCATATTCGCCGTCGAGTCGTGCGTCTTTGCTGCTCTTATATAATAAACATATTTGATATACTGTATTCATTTTGCCTGTCCGCTATATATCACCACTAAAGTGAAAACACTTCACTCCTTTCAATTTTGCACGAATCTTTAGAAATGGATCTATAATGCAGTCTGGTTGGTCATTTTCTCCTATTTGCCAAACAGATGTGGAAAATATATTTTGAAGAGTTGTGTCACATGACTCACTCAGTGTGCAGGAGACGCTTCCCACTCAATTCTACCCAGGGCGAAGCATCGGCGCCAAGTTGGACCCCCAAACTGGCGCCACAGGAGAGTGGTGAGCGAGCTGACTGTTGCCTGGGCAACCCTTTCTTGCAGATTTTGAACTTGGCTTCGAAGTGGGCCTACGCCTGCGTCTCTCCACAAAGTGAGAAACAGGATTAGGAAAAACAAACAACTCCTGTATCTGAAAGTACAGCGAGCCCCTTTGAAATAGGATAAATCCAATGACCTGAAATTTCGAGTAAAAGCTGGATTAAATACCTAAGGCGAGGACGTATACTCCGAAATGTGTCGTTAAGGACGATCAGTTTCCTGCCACCGTAATGTGCAAAATTTTAAGTAAATCGTACCACTTGCATCTCAAATCAGCGATGCACGTTTATAGCAGTAAAATTTGAATTAGATTTTCTGGGTTGCTTTTCCTATCATTTGAATTTCTTACTTCTTCGTCATAGACACTTTTTTCTTCTTAGCTGAACTGTGTGGCGGCATTTCAAAAAACTAACCAAACAACACATTTGAAAGTCAGTCGAGGGACAGCAAGCCAGCGTGACACTGGCCTCAGGTAACTCATGTGCTTCTTGGCAGTCAGCGGACAAGTCATTTGCATGGATGCGAGATTGAGCTTGGACCCTGTCTGTAAACATCCTTAATTGGATTTGTCCAAATCTGGGCCAAAAGGAAATTTGTGGACCAAAGAAGATGCACTGAGCCTGTGTGTGGGCATCAAGTGTCTCATCCCACTGTCCGTTTGTTTTTATTTTTTGTCTTGATGTTGACGCTGTGCTTGCACTTACACTCAGGTCAGCGCGTGGAAATGTTTCCAAATATAATCCTTGTGTTGTTCTCCGAGCAATTAAGACAGATGGCCCGTGTCCGTACACAGCTGGGCGGCGAGGCTATAAATGCACGTGGGTAACGTTTGTGAGCTGACAGGATCACGGCAAAGAAGTCGGCAGGGAGGAACGGCGGCAAACGCCGCATTTGGAGAGCGCAACGCCTACAAAGTGACTAATGGCTGCAATCTGTTTCCGCACTGTGGTGGAAGCCGCTCCACAAAACTTGAAACGTCGCACTTTGTCAAACATTACACAAACTAATTTAACCTCGGCGCCGAGTTATTAAGGTCCAAGGTTTTATTTATGAGCATTTTATCTCTAATACTGCAGACTGAAAAGTGCACAAATTATTTTGTCAAATTTGAATCTCAATTTGTTGAAAAGGCAGGCGTCAAGTTTGAAAGTCCTCACATTTCACTTTGCAAAAAAAAAAAAAAAAAACCTCATACGCCCACTGGGAACAAAATGGAAAAGTGTTGAATGTGAAAGGGACCCAAATCCTTTAGTGTTATCTCTCTTGTTCCGCACATAAAGTTGAAGAGCGTTGTGATTAATTGTGGCTTAAAAGGTTCTCTAAAGCGATCATCTTTATCTTGACGCGCACGCTCGTTTATTCCGACCGCAGTCTGGAAGCATTGAAAATCCTCAAACAGAATATGTCAGAATGCGGAAGCCGCCGGCGATGAAATATTCCGTCTGAGCGCAAGTCGGGCTGATTGGCTGAGCTTCGATTAGACAGAAGTATTCCCCAGGTGAGTGTCAGCCCGGGTTCCTCTGGAACCGGAGGTAAAACGAGAAGTCAACACTATTTAGTCAAATAAAAGGCTGAGACTAAAAGAAAGTTTGGCAGCCGAGCCGGAGCCGCTGATTTATAATTTAGCAATGGTTATGCTGAGTCGAGGCCACCCGAGAGACGACGGGGCCGCTTTTTGCAACCACCTCTTCGCATTCCTCGTGAGAACGCAGCCTTCTGATGCGGCCGTCTTCATAAACTGGACACGATTTTCTCGCCGTCTGATGAAATGATGTACGGCATGGCATAAAGGAATGTCATCAGTGGTATAGTCGTGACTTCTTTCTGACCTTGACGAGGCCGATTCTCAAATGATTGCAGACAGAAGAAAGTACAAACTGTCTTAGTGATGTACTCTGGTTGATGTGTTGATGGGCTGATCTCCAGCTTAGACAACCTGAATGCAGTATTTGGCTGTATTTGAATTTATTACTATCTCACAGTATGACTTAACAAACATTCATTTTCGGCTTAACAATGTTGTTGTTTGTGTTATTGAATACAATGGTAGCTTTTACTCTGCTCGGAAAAATCAATATTACTAGTTGGACTGCCAATTTTTTTTTAGTATCGTAGTCATATAAGCACAGTTTCTGAAGTAGATAATCAAAAAGAGTTTTGGGTCGTAGATTTAGCATCCAACCTATTTTATTGTCGCATTCTTAACTATGAAAAGAGTGATGATAAATGACTGTTGGAATTCTTCTGTCACTATGACTCAGCCCTCGAGTGACACTGTGACTGTCGTACGGCAAAGCATGATCCCGGTACTGATGTGAGCAAGCTGAATCATCCGCATAATCATAGTGTTAGTGGACAAGTGTAGAGTATTGCTTCCTCTGTCACAACAAGACCACGGCATTGTGCCACAGGGGTGGGACGCTCGCTGGTCAGCCAACAACGGAAACATTTCATTCACATGCCATCCTTTGACACTTTGCTGTCACTTATCCTGATGAGGTCAAACGCCAATTGGCCCGTTCAAAGCAGTCTCGTTGATTTGAAATGTAGCATGTTGTAAAAAAGGAAATACACAAAAATACTTCAAGGATGCGTTTACAATGAATGAGGTCAACAGGTGAATAGCTGAGCCCAACATGGGTGTTGCAAGGAGGGGGATGGGGTGGGGTGGGGTGGGGTGCAGCTGTGCCCTCCTTTCCAGCTGCAAGTCCAAATTGGTTTTGTGCTTTCAGACTTCCACAGCGGCTGATTGTTGTTTGCTGCGAGAGCAATTGCGGGGAGACTTTTGTCCAAAACATAGATTAAGGTTTGTGCCGTAGCCATAAAAAAAAAGGTTACCGTAACCATGGTAACTATGATAACACCCACCTCAATTTAGAAGAGGAAACAAATAATACAGCTGAGCTTTGTATTCAGAACCAGGTGACCTAGCTGCATGACCCACATCGGGCAATATTTTAAATCCCAAGTGTAAAAAATAAGACAACAGAGTAAAGCACAGTCTGACGACGACAATCGTCTTATTTGGCGTGAAGCACGCGCAAGCCTCATTAAGACTCCTCCTGTTTTGACAAAGATAATCCATGTTGGTGTTATTGAGCAGTTGAAGCTATAAAGGCAAGAATGTGAGGCCGCAAATCAGCCAACACACGCGTATTAATTTCATGCAGTGGTTTTATGGCCCAAAATAAACTCCTACAGGCATACACTGTGTTTTTTTTTTTTTTCTTCTTCATCTGCCCAACAGAAATTTAATTACTGGCAGCAGTTACGCGGCATAGTAAACCGCTCGGGACTTTAATAACCGTCGAATCGCCAGCTGTGAACTATTAAGCAACGGCGGTGACAGTCAGGGACGCCTCCGAACAGCTGGCTAAAGTAAAAGTCTCAAGTTTGACATGACAGAGGAACTGCGCACATGGGAGACGGAGTTGCTGCGTCACAATAAAGGTCCTGATGAAATGGTTCAGTCTGATCAAATCATTTTTTGTTGCATTTGTTTGAACGGTTGGTATGAGTCAATAGTACATGATTAAAATGCTTTGTAAATAAACATCATCCCTTTCCTGACCCCAGCTTGTGACTCCAATTGGATTTGCAAGAAACACCCGCACCCGAGGGAAAACAACCAATCAGAGCCAGAAGGTGTGACTAACCAGGTGTTGAAAATCTATCATCCACTTGCAGGCTTACTTGTAGCGGGCACATCTTGAACTGACTAGTTACCTTGGGCTTCAGGGGTTTCACTAAAGGTATCTCGGAAAATTAATTAAATGCTAGTTTTGTGTTGGCACCATTTATTTGTGATTGAAACCGTTTCAACTGGGAATATCACTGTCGAATATTGTTAGATTTGATTATTCTATCGACTAGTCCATCAAGTTTTCTTTTTGCATTAACTTGTATTACTAAACCATCTCACCCATGATTAGGGTTTATTGTTGTTATATTGTTAGTTGCCCTTTATTTTGATAATTGACTAGTTGTCGATGAATCGAATCATTTTGATGCTTCTAATATTCGCTCATAATTACAACTGAAAAAGAATGCACCTTCTGTCTCAGTAGAAACATTCAAGACACGATTAAAGACACATTTTTATGCTATGGCATTTAATTAACCTGTGTTGGCTGATCCGGCTGGAGTTTGTGTTCTCTGCCCTGCCCCAATTTAGGTGACACCCAAACTGAAAATGGCTGGATTTCTTGGGCACCTTCCGGCAGCTCGTCACTTTGAATATGGACGTCTACTTTTTATTTGGATTGTTTTACATGATGTGTTCTATGTGGCCTCTCTGCATCCATCGTAGCCTGATCATCCTGGAGTTTTTCCTTGCCCTCCTGGGAGTTAAGATCAAGGTATGTTGAGAATAATTGCCAATTTTGCACATGTGAAGCCCTTTTGCGTCTTGTTGTGATTTAAGGGCTATATAAATTAACTTGATTTGACACCTCACTCTTTTATGTGTTGTCAGAATAAAGCGAATGACAGAAGCACTGCTGCACTTACCCGATACCAAACGATTTCCCGGAGCCTCCCGTCGGTCTTGAAGTTGCACTTGAGGGTCACGGTCTCACCCACCACTACAGGAGGCAGCGGCTCGATGGTAACAGTCAAATATCCTGCCAAGACACGCGCAGGGAGGGGGATGAAGGACACTTTAATGTGGAACTTGAAGGAAAAACCACAAGATGTTCATGGATTTTAAGTGTGTAAAGCAGAAAAAGACGCAGCTAATGACTTAAATTCCGTCCCATCTGGTAAAGTTTTGCCACCTGCGCGCAAAGATGTCTCAAGTCATCCTTCATAATGGTTGCGAACGACAGTCCTCCTGGTGTGTATAATGTTTCTGCGAGCTGCAAAGAACGGACAGCTTGCCTTTTAGCAAATAAACATCTCAGGAAGGACCTCGAGTAGTTGAATGGCTTACATAGCCGAATTTGGTACAGCTGGCATAAGATCAATAATTATCTGATGGCTTATAGCTGTAAAGCGTTGCATGCGGATATTTATCATTTGCCTAACAAAAGTGCTTTTTAGAAATGGGTTTCCTTCGCATTAGCCAAGAAGTACTTTTCAGTTTCCAAAAGGTCAGTGACCCCTGCTTTATATGTTGTTGGTGTCCGTCTTCGGTCTCCACTGATGCATGTCAACAGCAGCACGACTACTATGAAATGACATGAGAACCTCAGGGGGTGAGAAATGGAAGAAAAGATTTGAATTACACCCCCTTTCGCTCTTCCAGGAGAAACTTCTGAAAGAGATTTTATTTGTCATTTGTGAGGCCTGAGACCTGCTATCTTTCCATCTATGTTCTGTCATGAAAAAAAAGATTGGAAATGTATCGAAAGTGCATTATTTCTAGCCTAAGCTAATTGGTGTGTGATGAATGATTGAGAATCCAAATTAGCCAACCTCGCATCAAGTTACAATCCGTGAGAATCCGTATCATAGCGAGACTCGAAACTATTTTATCGAGTGGAATTGTTCCATTTTGTATTCCAGCTAAGGCCAAGGAAAACAAGGTAACAACAACCCGATACGGTGCAGAAAGACACGCATTGACATACTGTCACATGAGTGCATTCTTAACGTGCTCATTAACAAATGCTAATCAAATCAGCGGTGTTGGAGGGCTCTTGTCTCCAGAGTCAAGTTGAATGACTAAACCTTCGCTTATCCTCCGCTTTGAGAAAATCCCTAACACTTGATACAAAGCCACATACGCACTTGACACAAAGCCACATACACAGCAGTCTGGAGTCATGAACGTTTGTCTTGTTGCATTGACAGCAGAGGTGCTCAGCGTGACAGCTTGAAGATGATAATGCTGACTTTGCTTTCTACAGAGGAGTGTTGGAACCCAGATTCCAACGCTGAACCTGATACTAACCTCTGTTAACCACTCATATATAAATATAAAGAATATATAAGTAAATATATATATATGTGTATATGTGTGTTTTTAAAAGGTCTAATGGTTCATTCCTGTTGGTGCAGAAAGGCATTATGGGCAATTCAGTGCAACATACGGGTGGGGGAATGACGATTTTCCATTGGAGGAAACCATGCAGGAAAGGATGGGGAGTTTTCAAAAGAGCAAATTCCACGGATGATGCACTCGTCAGGGCGCTTCACGTCTGGAGGAGTCGCAGCCCACTCTGCTTTGCGCAAACTCAACATTTCCATGCAAGCCAGTCGTGATCCCGTCATGAATTTCACGCGCTGCCTTCTTGCCAAACCGGCCCTGTCTCTCCATATGTCCAGGCTAGAACGGGCCTCCATGTGCGTGCCACGAATCGCACCAAAGGTCATATCAGTTTTCCTCGCAGTGGCGAGGGCGGGATGTGTCTTTCTCATTAAGAGGCCCGTGTTGTAGCACCAAACCTCCCTGGTGGTGAATTGTGATCATTTGTGCAGATGGCAACAAGCAACGGATGCCTTGCATCACTTTTAATGACACTGAAATTGCAATTTATTAGTGTAGCTGAAGAGACAAAGAAAAATCCATTTGTCTTCAACCTAAGTCCATTTGTGCGGTGCGGTCACGTGTTTAATTGGCACATATTAGCGACTGGCAGGGCTCCGGCTTGTTTTCAGCCGCGGGAACGACACCATCTAATGAGGGCGCCGTGCTCGTCTTTGTCGCACTAATAATAGCAATTTGCCAAAATGCACGCGGGACAAACAAAAGACATCCGCCGACGAAGCGCCACCCATGTGTGTCGCTTGCTGCGGGGCGCTGTGATTTATGACCACCTTTGTTGCAACCTGACAGGAAAGTGTTCGTTTGTCATCGGTCGGCTTTGTTACATGGCTCGGCTTTCCAAGCATGGTTTGCAAACATACGCCGCTCAAGGTTTTTTTCCAACGGTCAAGTTAAATTGATAAATGCATTTTCAAAAATGTTTCATAGTATTGCACTTATTCAGGCAAACAAAATGGTACATTTACAGCCAATATTCAGTCCAAATGAATATTTGACGAATCATCCTCCCTCGCCGGCCCTCAAAAAGGCTTATTTAAGTTTGAATACATTATTCATCAAAACGATCAAGGACTGAAAATAGACCATTTCCCTAAAATGGAGTCTGCTGGTGGTTCTTTTTAAGACTGGCGGCAAGGTGTGCACACGTACCAGTAAAATCAAGTCGTGGCAGCAAATGAGTTCCAATGCGTTACAACTTTGGAACTTTGAATGCACGCAGCGACCGAAGGCTTCTTTTTCTTGAGGTTTTGTCAAGAAAATCCATATCTTTGGAATATTTCTATTTTAAAATGCATTTATGCATGCATTTTAATGACCAAATTCAGGCACATATGCAGAAGAGGGGATTGAATTTGTAGTCAATCCAAATTAGAATCGATTTGACAGTCGGCCAGTTTCACAACTAGCAGGACCACAAGTAACTACAATCCGTAAAATCCTATTAATTATTCGGAATAAATCAAAATCCATTAAAGATGCCAGATGAGTCTTTGATCTCTAAAAGCGTTAAAACACAAACACACAAACGAGGTGAGACTACAAGAGGAGGTTCAGGGAAGCGGCCTCCCGAGAATACGAACCATGGGCATTTCACGGCCACAGAAAGATAAAACGTGAATCGGCGAGCTGGCCACGATCGCTGATGTGAGGAAGATAAATGCATCGTTAGCGAGCGTGTGTGTTTCCTCAGGAGACTTGTGAAGACTTAAATAATCAGGGCAGAAGAGGTGGGAGGTGCCAACACAAGACGCAAAGCGAAACACTGTTGCCAGTAAAGCTTCTTAAGATGTCGACTGAATTTCAAATGTGAAACTCTCATGAAAGGATTAACTCTAGGCCTGCTTTTGCATTTTTCTTTGGCTTTTTGATGCTTTTTTGAGGAAGGGGGGGCATTATGAACCTCATTCAAAACGATGAAGCAGCCTGCAGTAAGTGGAAGCATACTTCAAAACGGTAAACGTCGCAGCTGTCTTGACGTATTATCCTGGAGTAGTTTCAGTCATTGGTCATTGTGCATTTGCTGCGGGTGAGGTATAATATAAACAGTAATAGTCGTCATTTTTCTCAGAGGATAAAGAAAACATGCCTTTGAGTATTCCCATCATATACTGTATGTCCGCTTATTAAGACTGAGGCACGTACGCTAACTGGTAGCCTGGTTATGATTTTATTATATTAAGCTAGCTGACTTTCAGGAAAATGTGATTTAAATACACAACATAGAATTTTCAGTTTGACGGTAAACTGGTTGTGGCAATAAACACCTTGAAGATGTTCTTTGGAAGAACTATATGACGAGCAAAAATGGACAACAGCTCGTATCTCGGAATCCACACATACTGCTTTTCAGGAATATCCTCGAGCAAAGAACCACATGCTGCTTCACCAAGAAATGATCAGATCACGTGTAGCATGCTCCCCTGTTAAATTTCCATAAAGCTCATGAATCTTATAACACAGATGACTTTGATTACTATTACTTCCACTCGAGGATGCATTATGTCCTACCTTAAAGGTTTCCTGATCCGTGTGTGTTTATTATTCATTGATATCCGTTTAGATGTTATAAAAAGGATCATTTTGACATAACTGGGTGGATTCATTGGGAAGAAAGCCGTAATTGCATCCCTCCTGTCAGTCATGTAGAAATAACTCAGCCATCTGGCTCCTTGCTAAGTGCATTTCAAAAACATCTTGTCATCATCGACTGCGGGGTGAATTTGCGATATCTGCGCTGACACTTGAAGGTCGGGCGGAGATGATGGGGGTCGGAAGAGGCTTTTCTCAGCCAAAGATGACAAATAAGTCATCTTAGAGACTGAGACTTCTGCCAATCAGAGAAAGTCGTGGCTTCACTCGCTTCACCCTCACCATATCTATTTTATTGTCACTGCAAAATAATGAAGCTTCTTCTAAAGCCCGTCACATTAACAATTGACCTCCGTTGAGTGTCAAAGAGTGTAAAAACCACTGAATGAATACAAAGCTTTCTTCTTGCGGTACTTTCAGGGAGATAAATGAGAGCCTGTTAGCTAAATGTTATAGGTTCTCACATTTGAACGTCCGCACAAAAGCCCGGAATACAAATGAAGCGCTGGCCAAGTAGATAACGTCGGACGGGCGTGTAATTCGCCAAATCGGCGGCAGACACAAATACATTCGGGCCGTGTCAGAACTTGTCTGTTCTGCTCAGACGGGTTATTTGTTTGCCTTGTAAAGCAAAATGGACACCTGCGCTAGGCCAATACAAACCACCCTCCCCACCAAATGCTCCGAGTTGATTACCGTCCACCAAAAAAAGCAATCTTCCAAATAGCAGTTTATCTTCTTCTATGCTACTTTATATTCTGATTTGCGCACAAGCCTGCTTGCAGCGGAATCATTGTTTTACACGGAAATACCATTTGGGATAAACAGTGTCTGCATGTTATTTTCACCTCGGGTTCCCCATTTACAAAGTGTCTGTTTGTATTTACAAAGGAGATGTTCTATTGTGTCTTTAATAAGCAACACAAGACTCAGGTGGCATATTAACAAAGGGTCTCAGAAGCAGCAAGTTGTCGTGGTAACGCTGAAGGAGGTGGGGGGGGCAGCGAGTAGCTCGGTCCATCGCCGTTTTTGCATTCTGCGAGTGAAGTTTCGCCTGAGCGCGGGTCACGAGCGCTGGCGATAAATGAGGGAAGGTGGCGTGGAGAAAATGGCTGCTCTGAATGTCAAAATTCAGCAAGGGTGAAGTTGAGACGCTGTATGTCTCCTGCGTCACTCTTGCTGCACATTCAAAGGCTTTCAGAGGTACAAGTTGGAGACCTGGTTGGCCTTGACATCAGAGAAAGGAGAGGGGGGGCAACTATTTAAGAAGTTACATCAGTTACACTCGTGTCTCGTGTGTTCTAGCTAGCAGATTCCTACTGTCAAGTTACGCAATGTTGAAGTCTAACTCAAGTCGCGTCTCCGTAATTATATCAAGTCAAAGTCAAGTCTTCAGTTTTAGCCAATAGTCCCAAGTCCTAAAATTGTGACTCAAGTCCCGCACGCTTTGCTATTTAGCACGACCGAGTCAGAATGTTAGAGCCCAATCATCACGCGACTCACAGGCATGGAGGCGACGCACTTTGGAAAAATGAAGTGTGGCGCAGAGGCCCAAAACCCAAGGACAGGACGTGCGTCTTAATTGAATTTCACCCGCATTACATTCGACTGCATGGTGACCTTAAGGAGCTGCCCTTGAGCAAGGCATGTCCGAACTGTCCCTGGAGGCTTTCTTGCCCTTTGTGAAATCCAATCTTAGCTTTCAGGGACATTTGTTCTACATGGTTTCATCTTGAGATTTTCCCTCTGCAAATCTTGAGCCTCAATGATTCGGTATGACAAGATGGTGTCAAGCGAGCGGAGATCAACGGGAAACTGGAAACTCTCTTTCAATGAGTGTCTGTGTTAATACAGCAGCAGTTAGATGCCTTTGTTGTGGCCTAATGTGACCACGAGTTTGGAAACACTGGCTCAAAACTACCTGGACCCTGACACCAAGCACCTACTTGGCCAACAGTTTGGCCCCCAAACAGGCCTGGCGCCGGGGGCCATGATCCTTGCTTGGCTATAGCATCAAAAGGACCTTATGGGTACGCAGGATTTCCATCAGCGTTCAGCAGCCAAGCGCAGCGGTAAGAATGAAACTCTGGCGGCTATTCATCAGCGCTGCGGCCCGGATTAAAGTCCTGCCAGACCCCCTGCCGCCTGCATCGCCAGCCCGCTGCCGACATGCTTTGTTTCAGCCCTCTTAAGATGCACGCTTCGACGGAGTCATCAAAGTCCTCCACGGCGAGGCAACTCTCGAAAAAAGTGACGGCATATTGGCGAGTCAAGCAAAGGCTCCTCCAGCATTTACCGTCAAACAAAGGAGAACGAGGAGAGACACGCCCAAAGCCGATTACGTGCTCGAGAGGGCGTCGGTGTCCTGATTAAAATCATGAAATAAGGTCAAAAACATCAGAGATTTCGCTTTTGCATGGGGTAACAGAGATGGGACAAACTTTAGTGAGGTCCTGTACCGTCCTGTACAACTCATATCCTCCTGTTGGAAGTCAATTAAGGTCAATTATCTTTACTGTGAAGTGTAATTGACAGAAATGTATTGTAATTTCTTCACTTGGCTGCACCTCGCTTATGTTGTACAACCACGCTGTATGGTGGCATTGCAAACATTTCCCTAATTAATTATTAGCATATTAGCGCTGTAATGAAACCTGCACCGCACCGGATTACATTTCCTTGATTGACGTTTGGCAAAATTAAGCATCATGAATGTTTTTGGAAGGCATTATTTTTAATGGGATGGGAGACGATGAGCCAACCCTCGCAGTGCATTTCACTCAACCTTTTAACACTTGAGGAATGATTGGTTCCTGCTGTGCGCTGCTTCTTTTGCTCATTTTCTGACGCAGTCAAACCATTTCACAATTCATGCAAGACTGACAAGTACCGAGCTGTCTCTGAACCAAATTTCATATTTGGGGCTGATGAAATATGTTCTGATTGAACTACTAAAAGGGCATTGTATTCTGCTAATCACAGGTTCTCAGCGTTCAGCACCTTTGTTGCCTACTGTGGCGACATTTACAGTGATCAATAGGACATGTGTCATGTCCTGTGGCTAATTCCAATTAGCTGGATTGTTGTGTATTCCCGCATGTATATTGTGTGTCAAGTATATCATTGTACTTGTTGAACTGCTATGTGGTGCATTAAATCAGAACAAAACACTGATGCTTAATGATGGTCTTAGTTTTTGCAAAGATGGCAGTGATGAGTGAGAATGGAAGCAAATGACTCTGATGTTCCTTGTAAAAGTACATAAAGCAGCAGCACCTTTTCCAAACGACACAAATCCATTCACCCCCCACCATTGCACTCCTCTAATTGTGCACTCTTGCGTGCCTTTAAGGGCTTTTCTTCTTTCACCTTCTTTAACCTTCGGGAGTTGATGCATTTCTAAAATGTCTCGCTCGGGGAAGCCAAACGGTGGGAATACGTATCCTATCACTCTTTGCAGGAAGCGGCAAGCATTGGTATTCACAGCTGGCCCTCCGTTTGGGAAGGCACTCGGAGTGAGGATGCAGCCAAGTGCAACTCTGACACATGCGCCACCCACCCATAAACCCCCAAGCCCACCCCACCAAGCTCCACTGCTAAAAGAGCCACTGTGTTAATTGGGCCAAAGCGCATTAGGGAAAGGAAGGCAAATTAATGTAAGCAGGCATAGATAGATTACATCTGGCAGGTTCAGGTAGCAAAGACCACGTTCGCTCTGCAGCATCTTAGTCCCTGGTCATGGCAGCCAAATGAAAGATCGCCCTGTAACTCTGGACTTCAGGACCATCTCCAATGTTCACCACATAGCTTTACAAGCCTTAAGGAGGAATAGAATATTGGCCCACAAACCACACAGACAGTTATTGTGCTCAATTTCTATAACCAACTCGTGCACTCCTTCCATATTGGTAGATGGTATTGGTAGTGAACAAAAGAAGTTCAGAGCTGTTTGTATTTGATGGACACGTCCACTTAACACAGAGGCAGTAATTTGCCCCTGTGAGCATTTAAAAAAGAGGGAAAAAAAGGAGCTGTCAATACAAAGAAAAAAAAGCAAGGTGTTGAAAAGTACTTAATTGAGTAATGAACCCTCCCGCCACCCAAAAAAAAAAAGCTAAACTTGGAACGAAAAGCAAAGCAGGCAAGGAGGTTATTTTCTCAAATGCAAAATGCTACGTACAGAGTTTTCTGCCTACAGTGGAAAAGAAGGATGTGGCAGGAGCTCAGTGATTTCAGACAAGAAACAATCTATCACAGATCCTTCCTTCAACTCCAGCTTTTCATGTTACAGAGCAGATAACTGATCCTTAGCAAAGTCCTCCACAGAAGAAGGATCAATAAGTTATAAAACGTTGTCTGACGCTTGCCAGTAGCCACATAAGAAGATGGCTTTACAGGAAGTGGCCTTTGCTTCGTCCCACACGTTTTTGTGGGTCCACCACGGTTGCTGATGCTGATCACTCTTCATTCTGTCAGTCATCTTGATTGATTGACCGAGCCTCCAGAATCTGCAGTTTTCCCAGAAGAACAACCCAATTCCATCTTGAAACCTTTTGTATAGGTTTAAGATCCCAAAAGAGCCGATGGCCGCGATGCTTCCACTGACGTCATTTGAATCCAATTGTCGTGTGATGATGTGAGAAAAAGCGGCAGCTCGATAGAAAAGAGCTTAAAAGTTTTTATTTACCGCAAGTCGGAGAGAGACAATATTATTTTTGACAGCTCCTTTCAAGCCTGTGAGGAGGCAATAATTGTGTGCAGCCAACGGCGCGTGGGCGCTCGGGCAACTGCCGACAGGTAACACGTGTCACACCGATGCGGGCTGCTAAACGCTCGGATACTTTCTCCGCTCGCTCGCCCCTTCATTTTATTGGACGACGTGCCAGCCATTGTTTCTGTTTTCTTTCCGTGTCAAAAATAATTGAATTTGTCTGAGACGACGGGCGGCTTATACATACGGCACCGCGCCAGCTGCCAGGAAATATACAACGCAATCAAACAACGGTGATAATTATCTCAAATTAAACACACAGCCTCAGTCAGTATACGTTCATACATCGTAATTGACGGGAGGAATCGTGGCTTTAGTCAGTCATTCTCCCACACAAGCATGGGGAGAGAACATAAACTTGTGATATGGAGGCAAAATGTGGACCAAAATGTAGCGAACCGGAAGTACTACAAAAAAGAATACTAACTAAAGCTTTGTCAATGGCGTAAATTATAAGATTGGAATTTGGACTGTCGCCAAAATAAACATTTTACTTGTTCCAGACGAGTGTCTGTAGTCTGCGTGTGATGGACTGCCGGTTTGCATTTTGATTGTAAATCAGGAAGGCACCGGCGGTACGCACGATGGGCCGAAATGTGCATCGTAGCCGTTTTGAGCGATGGCTGAGTGATCACATCAAGCTCCAAGATGGAGGACGTCCTCCTCCGCCACCCCTCCATGACCGGCGAGGCTCATCCGTCTCTACTTCCCCTTCTTAGTAAGAAAGGCGAGCGTCATCCTTGGCAAAACCGTGAACCTACCCACAAGGTCGGCTAGCCACACGGGGACATTGGGTTATCGCCATCAGGGGGACGAGCAATCGGGTGTGAACGTCGCTGCTAAAGAGAGCCTCTAATTCAGGAGCTGGCCGGGCCGGTGAAGGACCGGGCCATTCCTCAGAATGAAAAATCTCATATATAATTTCAGAGCCAATAATTCAGGGCTTAAATTATTTCAGCACTTCAATGCATGGGCAGATGTGATATTAATCAACCGCCATCTTCATCCCGCCCGTTCCGGACGCTGAGATATTAAGCAGGCACAAAGGCGCAAATGTGTGGTTGTTTGCCAAATTGTACCGAGCAGGTGTCTCCTAAACATGAGCGAGTGAGATGTTTGGAAGGAAGAAAAAAAGCAAAGCTAAACTGGAAATGGAGTCAGGGTGTTGAGATTTTTACCGCCATAACCGTGAATCACTTTGAAGTACTGACATTTGCAAACAATTATCAGCGGCTGCCAAGAAGCCGCAGCTGTTCAAGAGCAAGCAGGTTGGCCATTGCTCAAAAGAGTCAACTTTTTGACCTTGTTTTGGAGAGACTCTTGTTTCAGAAATCTTTGCAAAATCATGGCAATTGTGATGAATATATCCAAACCTTGACAAGGAACTTGAATCTGCCACACTTTACACGGAATTGGCTCAAACAAAACAAGGACAGCCTGATAAGAGCTTTTATACATATATACTGCAATGTATTTGCAATTGCTTAAATTGACAGTTTACAATGAAGAACATAAGTGTTTATTTTCCATCATGCTACATAGACGACAGTACAAACAAACTGATCCGTGCACTTTGAGCCCATCTGACAATAATGCAGAGGCTTTCACTCAGGCATTCATGTTGGCTAAATAATCAAGCGTTTCAAGGACTTTTTGTTAGCTCAAGTACCTTTGAACGCAATTTGTTTTGTGATATTTTGTCGTTTTCTTTTTTTTTATATTCCAAAGCAGCCAGAGCAAATGTCTGCTGTACGCTCACTTGCTCCTTTTTTTTTTTTTCTCTTCTTATTTATTTATTTATTTATTTGTTGTGTTATTTATTCATTATTTATTCAGCACGCTGTTGTTATACTTGTTTACTTGTTTGTCTGTTGTGAGCCATCTCTTGTCACCGTGGGATAGGGGGGAACGAAATTTTGGTTTCTTTGTGTTTCTTTGGCATGTGGAGAAATTGACAATAAAGCTGACTTTGACTTTGACAATTCAACGTTCTCACCCCAAAAAAAAAAAAAAAGCAATAAAGCAAACCAACATGTTGATTTAACAAGTGCCATTTCTAAAAGAATCCAAACAAAACAAATACAGTAGGCAGTCTTTTGCAAGTGACGGAGCAATCACACTTTTTCTTTTACTTTGCATATCAAATTAATGACGCAGTTTTTGGAAAAAAATGCTTTTTATTTGAGAGTACCATTGTTAAACACAAGCAAAGGAAATGAAGACCAACAATGCAAACTAATGCTCCTCAAGACACGTAAAAACAAATAAAACTCGAGCCATGAAGCAAATTGTGACGCAAGCGAGGGAGAGCCATGCCATTGTGTCTTCATCACTTCTTTGTGAAGTTTTCAAAGTCACGGTGAAAGTTGACTTACGTTCCAAATGACACCCCGATGATGTCCCCCCCTCTGTCTCTGTCAGACAGGTGACATGTTATGTTCCAAATAACAACATCTCGGCTTTTGTACGCCCATGCGCTAAAACCCGCCAGTGACATTTAATGGCTTATTTTGTGCGCCGCCTGTCAGTTAACTTGACGACATAATGCTACTGTGGTTCGTTGACTGTGAGCTCGCAACGGCGAAGGAGGGAGGACAGGCCGTGGGCTCATGCTGCTGGTCTCTGACTTGTCATATTTGTGTTTTTACGGCTCTTAAATTGTAACCAGTTTGCTCTTCACAAATTCATCTATTTACATTTTAATGCCAAGGGTTGTTCATAGACGTTATAGGAAGTTTTTTTTTTTTCAGTGCATCAAAGTCGTTCAATGACGAGAAGACAGACACAATAAATATTATCTTTGAGCGGAGGGTGATGCAGGATGATGGCACAAAGTCGTTCGGCGCGACTGTCACTCTGTCAAGGATTGACTTTGCAGCCAACAAACATGCCCGTGTGACCCGTGGATGAACTGTGGGGTTATATTCCCCCAAGCCCGGGTGAAAATGACATCAGGATCGTCGATGCCAGAATGGGGTGAAAGGGGCAGGGGGACATTTTGACATTGCCTCTCCAATATTCATAACGCTTAAAGGACATGGCGAGCATTCGACAGCGGCGGCCTACCCCTCCCGTCTTTTTATGACGAGCTTAGCCGCTCGCTCCACAATCTGGTGGCGGGCCGAGCAAGCCTGGCTCCAGTCATTATTTCCCTCAACCCATTCCATTTGACCTCTGCGCTTGACACGCATTATTCACGATAGGAATAGCGCCTCCTCTGCCAGGGCGGAAGAAAGACGAGGAGACAAACAAGTTGAGCGGGAGGAGTCGCGCAACTCCGGGGACGCACGTGAAGCGAGCACTCGCCCTCTATTAAACGGCGTGGTCACCTTCAAACAAAAATAAATTGACCGCTGAGTGTCTCCGCCCCGTTGCCAACACCCCGCCTGCTTCCTCATTAGAGCGTAAGTCGAGCTCTAATGAGCGGGAAAAAGCCGGCGTGCTGCGAGGAAGATGAATGGACCTGAGAGGCCGCTTCACGCCCCTCCACTGGAAGCTCCAATAACATCTCCATCCTGGCGGTAGGGGGTGCCTGCTGCTAAAGCCTCCATGGACTAAAGAGCCCTCCGAGGTCCTAAATCATGCAGCCAATTATCCTCAAAGCTGTCGTCATGAATGCAGTCCTTTTTACGAACAAGAGGCCCCATCGAAACGGACAGAAGCTGAAAGATTTTATCCTCACACGAGTCTATAAAGCATATTCAGCAATATTCAAGGATGAGGGGGAGGGGGGGGCTCATTCAGGAGGACAGAAGTAAAGACTTTTTTTTCTAATGAGTAAATGTTTGCTTGATGAGCCCTTTAGAAGACACAGTTGGTGGTACAAAGAGATTTGGAAATAAATATGCATGAGCTGTTGTTGAATATTCATAAGAACTTGGGGTACTGTTACACACCATCAGAAAATAAATCAACATTTAAGAGGTGATTGGGCTCCTTGCGCCGGTCAGACTGAGTTAGCACTGAGGTACGACTGGTCCCCCACCAACTATAAAAATGATACCCACTAAAAAGAGTCCTTTTAAAATGCGGTGGCTTGTGCTCTTTTTTTTTTTAATGATCAGAGTGCGAGGCATGGTAGTGCGTTAACACAAGTCCACAGGTCGTCATTGGGTTCCCACACTACATTTACAACGCGCTCAGTTTTGCTCCGGTGTTCACCTGCTTTCCATCTAAATGGGCGAATGTAATGAGTAAAGAACAGATCATTGGGCTCCAATCACTTAGAGCTGACATTGGATGCAGAGAAGTGCTTTTTGCAGAGCAGTCAGCCGGAGAGACGCCGCACTCTGAATCCGACGGCTAATGGATTCCTTCACTGGGTTTCCGGACAGTACAGTAGAAGACAACACAGTGGGGGAAGCGCCGATACTGAGAACCTTTTCATCTCCAACCAAGTGCTGGGACTTTTGCGGCGACCTGGGAGGTGCACACCTGTCTGTGGGTGCATGTGACCACAAGGGGTCACTGCAGGGGTTTGACCTCAACAGCTGAGCGCAATCTATCCTTATTGGGAGCATGCACACAGCAGGGTTTATAAGCAGCAAACAGCTCAGTCCTCTTGTCCAGTGAGTAGCAGTAGCAACGAATCGCACTGAGCTCCACGGAGAAAGGAAAAAACTCATGGGAAGAGGAGACCAAAGGTGAGCTCACAGTTCTCAACTGGACTCATTTTGTTTAATCTATATGACAAGCATTAAGTTGTGTACTAACCTTTGTTTGAAAGAATAACTAACCTTTTCTTCTCTTTCTTTTTGTAAAACGAACTGAACTTTATCTGCATTGTTTATTTGGAAGAAAATTGTACCTTTTGTTTAAACTCATCTATTTTTTTTTTGTATGTGTTTTACAGGTTTGTTTCACCTTTTAAAACCCGAACAAAGAGTGGAATCCCAGTCTGGTCAAGTCCTTCCTTTTCAAATGTGGAAACTCATGATGTTAAAATACACTTGCCAGGTACTGACCCAGGACAATTGACAGATTTAGAGCTTAACTAGAATTTTTTTAAACACATTTCTGTTATTCTGAACACAAGTCTGTAGGTAAAGGTCTGGACCACTGCAGCGAGCGACCGATTCATTCGCATTACATTTTCAGGTGTGAAAGTAAGCATGATGAGGAGCTTTGAGGAAAAAAAACAAGGCCTAAAATAGTCTCAATTAAACTTTGGGATTGATGAATTGAGTCATTTAATGTGGTTGTTCACTTGCCCAAAGATAAAGAAAAAAAAAACTATCTGCACGTCTCCTAGGAAATCACTCTTAACTGAAGCTAATAGGCTGGAACACGTGGAGAGTTGGCAGCATGAGAGCACATATAAATATCCCGCTATCAATCAAAGCGCAGCCCAAGGTTCAAGCGCGTGTGGCGACGTCGAGAGCGACGGACCTCGGTATAATTCGTCTGGGTCAGCACACGCGTTGACGCTGACGACCGGGCCGCCGACACAAGCACAAATTCAGACCTAGATTGGTGAGACGGAAAATGACATTCCAAAAAGGCACTGCCATACCAGAATGTGTCAAGCTGATTGTCTTCAATTGTGATTTGATGAAAGTGGGAGGGTGACAGTCAGGCTGACTCATCTTTAATTAAAAAAGTAAATATAGGCAATCTTTCATTTTGCTGCGTCAAACTAAATTATTACATAATCCTTCCCCCCCCCCCCCCTATTTGATTAGATTTACCAGTTGTAAAGAACAAATGTTGCACTGACTAATTTTCTGCACTTGGCAAAAAAAAAGGTTTGTCCGTCGATGTTTTGCAGGCAATGCGTCAACTTGCCTTTGTGCACGCTTGGATAAGTTTTGTGTGCCGACATCGCTTTGTCTGGGAGATTAATCACCTTGGGAAAGAAAGCGGATTTGGAGGCAAGTAGCGACCCAAATACGGCAAAGAAGGGAGAACATGTTCCTGACTGCAATGTAAAAATGTACATTTGCTTTGCACAGCACGGCGTCATTTCTTTATCTTTGAGTGAATAAGCCAGCACCTTCCATACGGACCGTCTTTTAGCAACAGCCTGATAGATTCGGAATACGACAGGACAAGATGTCAGTATTGGTAATCGTTTGCATTTAACGTTGTGCGGTTTGATATCAAAGCAGGGGGTCGTTTTTCGAACTTGATGGCAAACGGACGTCCATTCTACGAGCATTTGGCCACAGAAGACGAGTCAGTCAAGATTAAAATCTTGTCATTTGAGACGTCTCCGTCACGAGAAGCTTCATTTACCCACGCAAACAGTGGCAAGACAAAAGGGCCGATGTTTAATTTATTTCTTCATTTCACTATCCCCGATAATGACATCGCTTAGAATGATACGTGGGATGGCCGCTACAAATACGACAGCTCGTCGTCTGTTTGTTGTGCTCGTTTCCGCCTTGTATTTTGTCCTTGTTTTCACCTGCGGCTCATTAGTTAAATCACAGCCCTCTCGGCCTGTGGCCTTTGTCTTGCCTCCGCCCGCCTCCGCCTGTTCCGTTTCTTTCGCGCCGTGCACAGCATGCACTTTACTTGTCGAGATAGCAATTAGTTCTTGTTATGGTGTTGTGTTTTCTTTGTAGGTTTGAAGATTTGGGTCAACCTATGTTAGGTCACCGTTGAATCAGGGCCTACACGGTACACTTAGTGTGCGACTGTCTGGCACCTCAGTTGTGTGGCATGCCATATTAATGATTTGCAAATTAAAAGTTATCTGTTGTGAATTTTTTGGGTGTTATTTATTAATTTGACCGAGCCGCCTCCTTACACCATCAAGGTCGCCCCAGTTTGCACAGAGGGAGCTCCTTTGGGAGCGTGCTCTGCTTATGATTCTAATGACGGCTGTCAATGGTGATGGATTAGCGCATGCGTGATCAGGTTGCAAATATGAACGCCAGACGCGCCGCATAGCCGCTGCGTGTGCTTTGGTTTTACGGGCAAAACCATTTGCGTTGTTAATCAGGATCAAATTTTGCTCTCATCCATTTCCACTGGCCTGGAGTGATAATGAATCATTAAACGATGCGTTTCCCTCAAATCCTTCTCTATCTCTGAAGATATTCCGAGATGATCCGCATTATTTCAGCCTCCGTCAAAGTGCATCGAGCACGGATCCAATTGTAAAGACATCAGTGGAGCAAAAAAGAGATGAATAGAATCATGCTTGGCCTCTCGGTGGATGGAATGACCTTCAATTCTTTGACACGCTGCCACCATCGAGCTGCTGGACAAAATCGTACAAAACGGAGATCTCGGGAGGGTTTAGCCAAAAGTGAGACCCGCCCATGATTCAAACTTGCTCAAATATATTGTCTACAACATTACCAATGATGACTATGAAAGAAGATGTGAAACAATGAAGGGGGTTGGCCAATCAAAGAACAAAAGGCAAAATGGAATTCAATCCAAGTCATTCTGTATTCTAGTTTATCAAAGCTTCTGGTGGGAAAAAAGCATTCCTGCCCGGATAAACATGAGACGCGTTTGACGGCTGACGCAGCAGGACAGATTGTTATTCGGAAGCCTCCTGGGAGATGTTGCACTTTATTGTGGCTCTCATCTAGTGCATGGCACAAAATATGTATGTATATCTTTCTCAGAAAGCATTACGTGTTGTGTACGTGCTCTGGGACTTTGATGAAAAACCTCCTTTACCAAGCCAACTTTCTCATGGAACAATTGGACCTTCACGGGAGAGTATCATTTGTTCAAAGTATTCATGCGCATTTTAAAGCAGCATCTTCTTTGCAGTTTTGTCCGCACAAGCATATTTAGGTTTTTTTCGACCTTTTTGCCAAGTGCTGTCTAAAATCTATCGAGTATTTTCCATTGTAAAATAATTTATTTTAATTAAGTTTCGCCCCCAAATGCTGTGAAAAGAAAACACATTTCTCAAACAAATCACTAAACGACGCATTGAAATTATTTTGTTTGCAAGCTTCACGACAAAATTAGCAATGAATGGTCATCAAGAGGGATAAATCAGCCCTCTCGGCGTGAAATGCAGACTCCTTATAAAGGATCCACTTGTAATACCCACCATGAGGCCATAATGAAACTGGCATGTTTTTTTTTTTATTCAAGGCACAAGTAGGCTTATGTGTAATTCATTTTTTTATAGTCAACATGAAGAATGGAGATTTGAAACCTTAGACTGCTACACATATGAATCTGCTCCTGGAAATCATGAAACTGTCAACTTGCCGAATCTCGTACATGAAGCCGTTAGGCTGAAAATGTGTGTTCAGTTGACTGTGGAAGGCTCGGCTCCAAATGTGGCTTTGAACACAACTCACTCGACTCAAAATGTGCCGACGCAATTCTTCTGGCTCACATGGCTCCTGCATTCTTGTTGTGGCCAGCCTAGCCCGGCCCGACCCAGTGTTCGTGTGAATATGCATGAGCAAGCCTTGCGTGTGAAAATGCATGAAAGGCAAGAATGTGGAAAAGGAAAAAAATATTTGCATATGTTTTGGAAGACACGTGTGCACTCCTCCTCCGCCTTGCGTTTAATCAAGCGTTTCATCAACTCACTGCATACAGCGGTGCGGAAAAAAAAGAATCCCAAATTATCCTTGAGCCTTTCGATAAATAAAAACAAGTATCCTTGCTCTCATTTTGAATAAACATACACATTTTACGTCTATTATGATATATATGAGTGATTCCAAAATAACAACAATAAATCAAAATGGCTAACTTCCTGTGCCTTTTTAGGCAAAGCTCTTTGAGATTTTTTTTTTTACACTTGATAAACAAGTTGAGCATATTTTGCACTTCTAAGTGAAGCTGGCGTGAGGTGCTGAAGACATTTCAAGGCGGATAGCAAGACTTTGTAGGTTACTCGATTCTCGACAAGCCTGTCTGTTCCGTGGTAGACTCACTTGCTGGATCTTTTTGGGCATGGCTTCTTGAGAATTTTGTTGGGGCGGGTTTACTCATGTCAAACAAATTTTACACGCCAAAATCAAATTGCCTTCGGGGGTTGCCGTTTTAAAACATTTCAGGGCGCAAGCACTGCTGAGACTTAACTTATGTCTTACTCACATTTTGGCAAGGCAGAGTCGCCAAGCTTGTGACAGGATGTCTGAGTGTGAGACAGAATTCAAATTCTTGTTTTTGTGGGCATGAAGACTTTTTTTTTTTCGAGGGTCTACTAATGATAGATATGCCTACCAAATTTCACGCTCTTAGGTGAATCTGTATGAACACATGCCCCATATTGCAGAAATTAGATTTTAGTTCTCCGCCAAAGGACAGTATGAAAAGGACGGTACATGAGCAGAACCTTTGGAGTTGACCCGGCACAGGTGCTCAGCGAGCGACCCCCCCTGTTGTGATTCCAAACGTGGCCAAACCCTTGAAAACGACACAAGGCCTGCAGCTGAGCCTCGTTGTTTGTACAATCGAGCGGCGGGCGGGCCTCCGTGTCGCAGCTGATGGCGGGGAAAAGTTCCCCCTGCAAATCTCTATTGATTACCTTTTGCTGACGCTTTGCAGCTGAGCGTTTGGCAAGCGCTTGATTCTGTCAGAGTGCTGCCCAAAGCACAAATACACGTGGTGATGGAGGAGCCTTTCAAAGGCACGGACGAGTGGACTGCAAACCTCTGAGCGTGACAGTATCGGAACAGATAGTTCCAGAGTAGGCCTGCTCTGGTATCAGATTCTGATGATGTCATAACCGTGAGCACAAAATATTCTGGATTCACGGTATTGCAATTACAGATCTAAAATGTGTTATTTTGAAATGTTTGGGCAAATAACATATTTAGATTGAACACACTGCGTAGATAATAATTGAATGCTTCCAAATGATATCAAAATGCTGTATTGTTTTTCCGATGACCTTTTACGCTCTACATTCGCCACTTCTGTCCAAATCAAGTCACAAAGTATAAACTCCAGGGAAGCACTTTGAGTAGATATGTGTTTTGTGCAAAAGCCAGCAAGCTAACACTCAGTTTCTGAAGTGTGTTGTCAATGTCCCGCCCTCACTGACAAAGGACAACGGCGACTCAGAGAGTTCCATCCGGAGCGGCCGCCGAGCCTTTGAGAATATCAAATAGCTCGCAGCTCTCTCATGTGCCACTTTTTGTGCTAGCCAGAGGAGATGGTTTATTCTGAAAGGAGACATGTGTATGCCATTTCCCAGAAATAAAAACAGTTCCCAGGTGCATTGATATCATATGCAACATATTCTAAAGATGAAGAATTGCAGCACCACTCTGGTGAAAGCAGGCAGTGTTGTGGACCACACTGTCCTCGACTGTGGGGCTCGCCTTGGCTATGCCAGTACGGCTTTGCTTTATTTTCTGACATCCAAGCGGCCAAGACGTAAAGAATCGACAATGTTTCTTCCACGCTTCAAGGCCAAAGCATCTTGCAGGAAACCAAACAGCTATCACTTAAAATGGAGTCAACTACAAAGCTGTCAGCAAGTAGATTAAAGTATAAACAGTCCTGACGGTAACAAAATGAAAAGTAAAGTTTACAGAAGCAAAGAGCCAACAAAGACGGAGCAAAAGCCGCCAAGGTAAAGAAAGACTTCAAACTCGAATCCCGTGAAACAAAAACAAACTCATCCGAGCCTGCCTTTATGACGACAGCCGCCATTTTCTAAATGCATTTAATCTGCTGAGGGATTTGTGGCGAGTAAACGCTTTTGGTCACATGTTGATATTCTGACCATGCTTGGCATTATTTTGATTGTATCAGAAAGGAAATGCTCAAGTGAATTCATCAAGTGGGTGTTTTGAGAAACAACAGGCTGCTTTTTCCTAGCTAGTGATTGTGCAAAATGCCCCCGTGTATCAGGCTCACACACCTGCAAGCAATGTTGTCAGTTTTTTTTTTTTTTTTATCCTAAGCGTGCTGCTTTGTTTATTAAGCGGCAAGGCGTCGGCACACGGCACCCCACCGAGGCCTGGTGGCCTTGCGGTTTCCACTGCGCCCTCAATCAAAGAAAACCAACGCGGGGCTTTCAAAGTCTTCCTTCCCGGCCGGCTGTCTTCTAATCCTCCCGTCGTCTGCTTGCAAGTGCAGCTCTGACAATGGGATTAATAGAAACTCGTGTGTAGCTTGAGATGAAATGGTGAAAGGGCTGGAATTATGCAGTCCTCTGTGCTGACAACTGGGAGATTAGCATGCTGATAGCTATCGGCGGCGTCTTGCAGATTTGCGTGGAGTTGGAAGCACCTTGGATAATGGCAGAGGATCTTTACACAAATGCCTCGGATGAGGAAATGACGGCGGCCGGGTAGGGGCATTTATCGAGGCGAATAAAATGACAGCAAAGTATTTCAATTTAACAGGGAGGCCTCTTTTGCCAAACGGGCGCCGTGGCAACGCAGGCTGCAAATGGCTATACAAATGCAAGGTGATGGCCAGCCATTTTCTTTAATGTGAACACAACAGACGGAAAAGTCGAGACGCATTTGGGCATTTGCCGTTGCATCAGCAAATATACTGCACCTAAAAAAGTTTTCTTTCAAATGTTGTCATAGATTTGCAACTTCTGCCAATGTTGCTGCCAAGGTTTCTTTAAAGTCAGCAGATGACTTGACTGAGCATAAATGATGAATACAATAAATGAGTTTCACGCAGTCATGAGCCCAAGCCATCGATTGAGGCATTAAACAGCCGGTGTTGGGACAAAATTTTATGAGTGTAACAAAAAGTAGTGTAATTGTTTTTCTGAACAACAAAAACAGGAAATTCAAGCATCTAGTCTGTGTGTGTGGAAGTCATCATGTTGTTATCATGAGGTGATTTAAAAAACTG
Source organism: Syngnathus scovelli (assembly GCF_024217435.2). Taxonomy (NCBI): domain Eukaryota; kingdom Metazoa; phylum Chordata; class Actinopteri; order Syngnathiformes; family Syngnathidae; genus Syngnathus; species Syngnathus scovelli. The sequence goes on along the minus strand of NC_090857.1, from coordinate 2,677,883 downwards.
TGGAAATAACTAGAATAAAAAAAGAAGGTTGAGCAAGATGCAAATCTGAGTTCCAAGATAAGCAGTTTAGATGCTTTCACTTCCTGGGCTGCCTTGGGAGCAAAAAAGGTGACGATGAATAGAAAGTCACATTATTGCCATACATAAATCTATGGAGGAAAAGAAACACAGCACATCCGTAGTTTATTTCTTCTCCGGGACATTCCAAAATGTTTATCTTCAAGAGTAAAAGCAAACACATTAAAAAAAAAAAAACATTTTGTGCTCAGCTCAGACCAGAAGTGGGCAGTAACGCAATACATTTTCTCCGTTATATTTAACAAAACAACTTTGGGCATAATGATGCTGGTCGAAATATTTATTGCAACATACTAAATATTATTTGGATCGCTGTTACACCAAGCGACACTCCACTCACGACTTTTGCTTTTATGTATCCATAATTGCTCTTGTGTAGCCACGGCGGTGAAAGAACAATAATCTTGCAGAAGATCTGATGAAAATAATGTCCGACGGTGAGGTCATCACGATGACGTGCCGCGTTTATCCCTAAAATCTCATTTAACAGCGACGAGCTTTGAAAATTCATCACAGTTTGAAGATTGGTTAAGAATTGTGACTTTGGTTCCAATGCCAGTGTCAATATTGTGACTCTGTTTTGAATCAACACTTCATTCAAATGGCATCATTCCCCTCCACTTCCCCCCGACACGACTTCATTGTTTGCCGCTAATCACATTCATTGCAAACGGGATTGGATCCGGCCTGCGTCGAAAGGTCTAATATCACGCGGGACGGATGAGTTTCTGAGCTCCGACGGCACGGTCACCCCGGGATCGTAATCAACACGAGAGATGCAAGATTACAGGATTTACACTTTCATTCGCAACGGAGAGATGAAGATGGCATATGACGGCGACAACAATAACGGAGGCGGCTGAAGCATGCGGTTTTCCAAACTTTGCGGGAAAAGTGTCACCGGAGCGATTGTTGCTGAGAGCTGCTATTTTCAAACTAATCTCGTTTTTTTTTTTATCATCGCAACTGCAAAATATAATCTTTGACAATACATTGTTCGAATTATGTTGCCTCAAGATTGGAATTCTTGAAGTTGGTTGGACAATAAGTGAAACTAGCTAAAATACGTCAGATACATTTGGCCTGTTGTGTTCTAAATGGATCGCCGTGATGGAATCGATCAATCTTGCGCTGACAAAAGTGATTTGTCGACTCATATTTATTGTATCATTCATGGAAAGAGGATGTCGACACTGTTGTTTGTGAAGTATGAATAGTCCGGACAAGGATATGGAAGATCTGGTGTTAAAATTTGGTCGACCCAGTCTCCAAATGTGGAACGCGATCACCAAGAATTGTTAATTTTAGGTTTCAATCGGCGAACGCCATTCTAATCCCAAGTGCGACGCCATAATATCAAAACGTCCAAAGCGGTGAGCCGTAAAGCGCTCGGCGCTGAACAAACGCTCATTGCAACGACACCTGAATGAATCTTTACGACCACAATGTTTCCACACTGTTTATTAATTGCTTAATATCATCTCGCCGTAACATCCTGCGGGTGACCGCCCAGCCGCTTGCGTTGGCTCACACTGTATTTAATAGAACGGCTTCTCAAGCAGCACTAAAATTAATTGTGAGTCATTTCAGACGCGAGGCATGGCCGTTTCATATCGGAGATTGTGCTCAGGGAAGGAAATAGCGACTCGCATAAAAGTGAAGCAAAATGGAGGCGGCCGCAACGAGGCCCCCATTAAAAGTCTCAACGGAGGAGACGCAATTAAAAAAGACGTATGTTTGCTAAGTACAGTTCCGTGTGCGTGCTCGTGTTTTGTTAATATGCATGTTGGGCGACGACATGTAGAGGCCAATAATGTAAAAACGTTCTTTGCCCGGCGATAGTGAAGCATCAGCATGTCGAGTGGTTCTGCTCCCCTTACGTGCCCTGGCGGCACACGCAAACAATGGAGAGAAGAACACATTCATTTAGCAGGCTGACAGCGCCAAGGCACAAAAAATACATTTTGGTGCATATTCAAAAATGTCTTTTCAGTCCTGTTAAAAGCGAAGATTTTTTTTTTTTTTTCATTTTGGCAAGGGCTTGATGTGAATAATGCATGACTTTCAACGACAGATAGAAAGTGGCTGTTTTGGAAGTCTTTAAATCTTCAGTGATGTGCTAGCGTCTGCTTTGGATGCTGGCTGAATACATTTGTGTGGTAACAACAAAAGGGCTTGTTGGGTTTTGACAAACATCCTTCAAGACAAAAAAAAGGACTGCTGTAGTTTCCACAGTGTCATTGGACGTCCTGGCCTTCTTGAAAAAGTTTGCGCTGACGTGCCTACCAAAGATTACAGCCATGACCCTTCGCAAGATGTGTTCGGACAACAGTCAAAAAGTGAGCGAGATGCAGCTGTGGAAGGTTTCCGCCATCTTCACTTTAGCCCGCAATCAACACTGACAGTTTGACTAGGCGGGAATAAATTATATCATTTTTCGCTTGTGTAAAGATGCGGCCTAACAACCTCTGCGTTACCTTAGCATCATTGACTGATGTGAAAACATCCGCGGCCGTCATTTGACTTTTGAATGTTGGGGATGGGGAGGGGGTGAATTCCCAATTTGCATCAAGTGACTCAAAGGTTTGCTGATGAATGTTATCGCGGGAGGCAGACGTACGTTCTGGAATGTCCCATCCTCGTTGGCAGGACCTGCTTGTGCCGTGACAGATTGATGGCTTTTATTAGTAGTAGGCGAGTATTTTTAATGCGAGGGATGTTGTGCCCCGGGGCAACAAAATCAAAATCCCCAATGGCACAAATGGAGCAAGTCAGCATGCATAAAGTGGGAATAATCTGCCAGCATGCATGCACAAGCCACACAATCCTCTCCTCCCTTCCTGGACTATCTGCACAGCATCCAGTGACGTCAAGTACGCAGATTATCAACCCGCCCTCCCCCCACGTCAGCCCCCCCCCCGGGCTTCCTCTCCCATCTCATTCCCTTTTCCGTCCGGGCCTTCCGTGTTTTTGCGTTTAATCTCAAACTGCTGCCATGCTGCGTTTACGGAGCAATCCAACTTCCGATTAGCACGTAGGGGTGACTATGTAACAAAATGACATTCTTAGCCAGTTATTGATCACATTGCAAATTGCATGAAAGCAATTTTTGAGAGTGGAGAAAGAAGACATAATAAATCTCCAGGTGTTGTCAGATGTGATTTGTGGGGCTGCTAAATTGTCTGGCACAGCGGCGAGTCAAGTAGAGAATATTCACTAAACGTTACGATGAAATGCAGGCAACGTAAATATTGTAAAATTGACCCAGAAAAAGCGGCCGCCTATCTTAAATGAGATCAATTCAAACGTAAAAATGCAGCTTATCCATCTTTTGTGTGCGAAAAGGGAAAAGAGTCAGTGATCCAATTGTGCCACTGAAGATGACAGGTGGTCTCAAGTGTGGCGAGGGGGCAGGCTCTCGTTCCGTGGCTGCATGGGGAACCCGACTTACTTCTAACTCCCACGCCAGCCAAGCGGGAAGCCTTACATCTGCCAATGGAGGACTTGGAGAAACGTAAGTTACTTCACTGATTTTGCCCCGAGTTGTCTCGGCTCATCACAAACTGTCTTATTTGATCATTCTAAGCGTGCTTAGAACTTGGGTGGGGGTGGGAAGTGGGGGGATTTGGGATAATAAAAAAAAAAAATCTGTTTTCTTCATGCTCCTCTTTTACATGCAGGCACAGTGGAAAGAATTGTCATCGGGTTTACCTATTCTTTTGCATTGTTTGCATTGCGGACCCCCACTACCCCCCCCAACTATCCCCCCACGGCTCACACTGAGGGCATCGCATCCTCTTGAATGCAAATACCACGCTGAAAATATCTTCATTGTTTCCCGGCGTCGAGCTGAGTGCAAACATGCCACTTTGTTGTGTCGCAAATGTCAACTGCATGATTGCGTTTTGCGCGTTTTGCCTGACAGGCTCCTAGCCGCCGCCACCAATGCTAATGCGGCCATATCCTCCAACCTGCAGCTTAATGCCGTCAAAGACATTTTGCGCTGCTCGTTGGTGCCCTTTTCTTTGAAGCTATTAAAAACACACCGTTTTGCCATTGTGTGCTCAGCCCACTGTTCTTTGACGGAATTAAAGAGGCCCTGTAGTCAAAATGAGTTTAGGAAAAAATGGGAACCGACATGCCAATAAAATAAACCAAATAATCCTTTTTGCAAATTGTTGTTTTCTCCTGTTTTCCTTGAGTGACTTTTTTTTTTTTTTGTTCATGACTCTTCTACTAAACCAGCAGCCATCTTGTGTTTTGCACAAGTGTTCCTTATTGCCTCATCGCTTGCTTGTACAAGTCTTTTGGTTTCTGCCCTTGTCGCTTTGTTGTTTTGTGTTCACTGTCCAAGTCGAGTTGAGTCTTTTTCCAAGTCATGTATGTTTTATGCTACATTGATATATAGTAGGTATCGTATTTTTCGGACTATAAGTCGCGTTTTTTTCATAGTTTGGGTGGGGGGCGACTTATATGTGAAATTATCCACAAATTTATATCTATATACATATATATACAAAATCATTTTTGTACATGTGCAACCAATCATGTCAGGTCCACCACTTGAGAAAAAAATGTGAGTGCTCCCAGTCGCAGCAGACTTTAACTTTCAGGTGGGCCAAAGCTTGCTTGGTATAAGCCTCTTAGAATCACCTTTGCTTTTTGTCCTACTTTTGAGCAATCCAATAAAATCTGCCGGATTTAAGACAATCCCTCCCTCGCTCAAATCACGCCCACAGATTTGCTTGCTTACAGTTGAGCTTCGCTTGAAGTCGTTAGAGCAAAGCCCCTAACAGTCACATCAAGAAGCGACAAATGGCCTCACGTCGCGCATGCGCGGCCTACGCGCCGTTAAGCACGGCGACTGAACTTTTTTGAGGCTTTCCCAGAGGCTATTAGCACGTGGGCCAAAGTGCGCAGAGCTGCCGCGGCTGTTCAACAAAAGCCATCCTTTTTTCGATCGCCAACCTGATTCGGGTTTTCATGCACTCTTATCTCATTTCATTAAGTGGGAGTTTGAGCCACAAGAGTTTACTCAGAAAGGCACAAATAATCCTTTATTTCAGGAGATCTCTGCGTAAAGAAAAGTACTTCTTTTTTTCCCCCCATCAAATGCTGCTCGATTTCATTCCAGTCCACCTGGGTCAACCATTGAGTGCTTTTAGGTTGCTCCACGACGACGCCTCTATTCTTTGATTAAATCACTTGCTATTACAAGGTTAAACGTTGTGTATTTCTCCCAAGCACACAGCCACGGCGTTAGACTGTCGCATTAGAGCTATCAGTAGAATACATAATAGAGTGAAGGACTAATGGGCATTGCTGAGCTGTGCGGCATACTCGCTTTTCTCAAACTAGATTGTGGGGTGTGGATGTAAAAATGCCTCGCAGGAGCTTTGGCAAAAGTGCTTGCGGGGGGGCGTGTAAAAGGTTTCTTGCATAACTAGTCTAGCTCCCGAAAGGCTTGTGCATAGGATATCATCCTCATTTGAACAGACTGCCAGACAGCATGAAAAGGTGCACTTGTACTGCTTAAAAAGTGTCTTAAATGTTCGAGCCGCCATCATGTCAGCATACTAGCGTTCAGTTCGGCAAGAAATGAAGAAAACATAAATGTTCCGAGCCGCACATACACCAGGTAAACTATACCATCTCGCTAACCTGTGGAATTCTTATTTTTATTTACACAAAACATCAAATGTCTTTTGATGATACAGAGTCAAGAGTGATAAAGCAGTGCTGCTTCACTTTATGAATCTAAAAATCGTGCCGTGTTTTTTTTCTGTTGACCCTTAAAACTACTGGGTTAAAAATTGGACCGACCCAAGAAGTTTGACCCAAGTTTTGCAAAAAAAAAAATAATTGTCCAAAATATTGACTGTTTTGTCCAAACCAATTTGACCCAACTTTCCAATTTTCACCCAAATTGTGTTGTTTTGAACACTTCATTTCCAAGAGTGTTTGGATGTCAGACGAAAGGCCAGCCGACTCCTCCAGCCATCAGTCTGCCATCTTTTTAGCATTTAGCCGTAAATGCCGGAGTCTGCTTCGTGTCTGTGGGTGAGGCCACCGGAGCCCAAAGCGACAGGTTGAAATGATGTGAAGAGCACTGAAGCAAAGCCTGGAGGTGCTTTGCTAGATAGTAGCATCACCAGTGCAAGCCCTTCCCGTCAGCCGCTATCTTGTCAGTGTGTCAGCAGCAGACAGTCACGCTGCGACGCCAACCATCAGAGCCCAAAGAGATCCGCCGGCTTGCTTCCACGTATCATCCATCTTCGAAGCAAACCTTCACGTGTGCCAGATTATTTCTTTTTACGTTTTTATCTGCTGGACTGAAGGGGTTTGGGATCAACTTTGCAAATCTTGGATCTTTTCAATTAAATGTCTTCATTGCACATTTACTCTTCTGATTGTGACTCGAGTCAAACTTCAATCCCTGGTAGATGTAACGTTTGTTGGCTGAAGAAAAATCACATGCTCATTGGCAAATTATTCTTTTTTTTTTGTTGCGAGAAAAGTTCAAAGATCTATTCTGGACCTGCAGTTGCTTGAATCCCTCTTGCATGGTTCTGATTGATGACTGCACAAACAAGAGTTTTCCAAACGCTGCCAAAGTCAACTGCTCACAAATCATGACGAAGCAATTCAGCCTCATCCTGCCGAGAGAAATCAATTTAATAGGGGAATCCCTTTGGCACACCGGGCTCGTCGGGGACGTTGTTTAGGAAGGGCGAGGTACCCGAGTAAGAACAACGCCGGCCGAGAGCATCACTCAACCTCTGCCAGCTCGCCTCGACTTCATTCTGCCACGGCAGTTTTTTCTGCGGCATCGAACCGGACGCCTCAGCCTTTACTCCCTCTCGCGCACCGCTGAGCCTCGGGCATCCGTGACTCACTCGCGTGGTCACAGGTTTTCTGCCGCGGAAATTGACATATTGAACACTGGAAAGCCCTCGCTAAGCCATCCAGTCATTCCAATTTGACCCTCAAGAAACAAAGAGTCTCAACAATGTGTGAGGGAATGACCACAATAGACATTTGAGAACATTCTCAAAAGATTTCATATGAATTTACAAGGTCGCCACATTTAATAAATGATTGGTTGTTGAGATAACTCAAGTAGGACTCTCTGGAAAATCAAGTACAAAAACAACCTGTTGTAATTGTCTTCTTTAAATTTCAATTTTACCATTCAATACATCTCTTGAGAAAAAAACTAAGAAAAAAATGGAGCTTTGTCATTGCTTGGAGAGAATGCGAGCAAGGTCAGAAAGAAAAAATAAAGATTCATCGGATGGTGGTTGCAGATGTAGTTGAGCGCACTCCATGGCTGCAACCACCGGTGGTTGCTCTTGAGCCACTCAACAAGATTGCTAATTAAAGATCACATAACAGCGACATCGAGTCTCAGGTCCTCCAGGTAGTTTTGCTGTGCATCTCTTCACCAAACACGTTTAATTCGTGCTCTCGTGGCTTCAAGTTCCCAAAGATGCCCTGGGCAACTCAAGAAAAAAACTCCACCACAGCCGATATAATCCATCTGTCAACCTGAATAGAATCGGGTTCCTCTTAATGAACATTTGACCTACAGCGGAAGAGCTGAGATCAATCCTCATCATAACGCCTACTTGGCTCTTGCTGAAGAAGTCAATTGGACAAAAGGAAAAAAAAAAAAAGACTGAAAACAGCCCCGGTGTGCCGATACATCACAACAGAAACACGTCAGCACTACTAAAACACAAAATACGGTAAAGGGGTGATTTGCAATCTGTGCAAACCTTGGAACAGAAGAAACTGTAGCGTCCCCTCAAAAGAACTAAACTCACAGCCAATTATATCGAAACTGCAGGTAACAAAAGTGAGCTTGCACACCCCTCTGAGAAAACATCAAAATTGGGCCCAAATTGTCAGTGTGTGTTGTCAGAATATATTTATAAAAGGCTCTTGCTTGTTTTGTTTGTTTTCATATATTTGTTAAACCATTCAAAAATAGCGCTGGACGAGGCCCAGTGTGGTGTTTTTTCTTGCCCAGCGCCATGCACGGACATTATGAGTCAACATGTGTGCTGATGTGAGTGACAGCTCGGAAACCGGAGCTGGACGTGAATAAGCCATTCAATCCTGAAGCTTTTTTTTTCCAATCACCCAGCCACTTGTGTGATGCCAAAAAAAAAATCATTTCATGCGCTTGAATAAGCTCCGAAGATGCAAAGGTCAGAACGCTTCATATCATGTCAAGTCGGACACAGCATTCTTGTTGTGCTTGTCTTGACAACACAAGTTGATCTTTTTGTGCTGCAGAAAGACACTTTTATGCAGATAGCCTACCACAGCTTATCGTGAATAAAAATAGGACTGTTTCACTGACTGTTTCGCTTTTGCTCCACTGCTCATGTCTAAAGTCTTCATGCCAACGTCATTGCTTGACTGCCATGACAAGCCTCAGTGACAAATCACAGCAACCTCGCCCCTTCCCCCCCATAAAAAAAAAAAAAAAAAAAGATACAAATGATGTATTCGGCTCCATCTGCCATAAGGCAAATGCCTTAATATTTTTGGGCATGAACTGATGCATGACAGTGACAGGAAGGGGGAGCTGCATAGCGTCACACTCCAAATTCGTGATTTTCTTATTGCTGGAACTGCATCTAATTTTTTAGCCTGTAAGGTGATGCTGCAACATTTTTTTAATTTCCCAAGTGCACCTGCAGAGGGAGTTAGGTGGGTCCGGAAAAGTTGACCTCCACTGTGCCCCCCCCCCCCCACCCCACCCCCCTCGTGCACAGTTAAGCTTTTGTGCAGCTTGGACCGGCATTTTTTTATAATTCATGCATCCATGTGTGTGGGTTGGGGAACATGGGGGCTTGTCACTTACCCACGGCTAAATCCAGTAGATCCGCGCACAGGAGCAAGCACAGCGAGAAGACGCTCATCATTGCTCCTTTGTTGCGTTAAATCCCAAACTCCTCTGGCGTTTACATGCTCCCCTGGATGACGCGGCCGTGCAGTGCCCACCATTCCAGAGGTACGCGGCTGCAAGGTGCCCCCGAACTCGAACTAATGGTCATGATGCAAGTCCAAGTGCAGGCAGGCAGGCAGGCAGGCGGGAGGATGAGAGCGCGCACAAGTTGCGCACGGATGCGAGCACGCACGGTGTCGCGGGGAGGAGGGGGGAAACGACGGAAAAGAGAAGGGGGGCAAAAAAAGAACTGGTTGTGGTCCCCGGTGTGAGTCCGCTTCAAACAAAAGGCGGCCGAGGCGAGCGGAGCCGCGCAGCAGTGACAACACAAGAGGTTCGGATGGAGCAGCCGCTCTCTCTCTCTCTCTCTCTCTCTCTCTCTCATCCCAACCCTCCTCCTCTCCATCCCGCTCCTCCTCCTCCTCCTCCCGTTCCTTCTCCGCCCCTTCACACAGACGCACCGTCGTTTCCCTTTTATTTCACACATTTGCGTTGGTAATCGCCAGCCTGGATTGGACCCGCTCTAATTCTGTCCATTAAAACGATTTAGTGTTGCCCGAAGGGGACAAAACAAAAACTGCAACAATGCAGGATCATTTAAATATACGTAGTACATATGCAAAACAGTCAGTAAGTATTTGGCCTTATATCACTTTGACAATTGAAAACAAAAAAACTGGGGGGAGGCGTGTCTTGTCCATGTGCGCCTCGTTGTCAGCTTACTTGCATTTATTTCCCTGCTTTTTTCAATTTGGCTGTCCATCTTTGTCTGTCTTGTCATCTTGAGTGTTTGGCTTCCTGATGTTTGATTATTTTGAAATGGGATGATTTTGGGACTTGGTTTATTTAGTATTTTGTCTTTTTGTTTTTCAAAATAAATAGTTTGAGGGAGAGATTCATTTTGCTTTCCCTATTTGCCTCCCTGCCTTTGGGTCTTCTATTCTTTTGCGATACTCCACCACTCCCGGCTGATGACCCTGCAGTCACCCCGTTGAAACGCCAAGCAGGTAGTTCTTACCTGTGCCTTCCAAATTATTAGGTAGACGTTGACAGAACCCAGAACCAACTCATTTCTGAGTAAAAAAGGGCTCGATAAATATTATTAATTACTCTACACTTTCTTTGAATCTTGCTTTCACAAGAGCTGTAGCTGCAACAAAGCACTTTAGAGAGTGATTACCTGCTGCAATAGATGTTTCATAAAGCCTTAGAAATCATCTGCAATATTTCACAAAACACATTTTAGTCATCTTGGTGACGGCATAATAGAAATGACTGGAAGAGCATGTGTCACTAATGGTCCGACGGTGCTTTCACCATGCCAGGACTTTCCAAGAAATACCGCCAAGCTGACGTCATGCGGCAAACCTCTTTGGCTCCAAGCAACAGTTCCTGTAATGCGCAATCAAGCTTGAAAGGCTGAGCAGCAAAGATTGTCATGTGAATGCCACTCACGTTTTCAAATGCCACCTGTTCGTATATCCAAGAAAAAGTTCTGACATTTACATATTTGACCAATTAGTTATATGAGGCTGGCTTGCAGCTGTGACGCTCCAGGCCGAAGACACGCCCATTCAATGGCAAAAGAATCAAATGAATGGAATTGTAAGCGGAGGTCCGACGCCATTCCGGATTCGAGTGACCTTCAATCTCCGATCAAGGCGGGTGATTAATTCAAGCCCAGCTGGTTAAACAGGTTGCCAGAGAATTGAAATTTTAAATGAAAAATTTGAAGGTATGCTTTTTACATCAACCACATCGATTGGAGTGGTGGACTTGCACTTGAGGCTGTTTTTCTGGGAACCTCACCTTCTGCTGCCTTTTTTTTCTTTTGCCTTTTGTTGAAACGAGGCAGCTGATGTTGAAACTGAACTCCAAATTTATTATTTTGTGGTCCTGAACAGAATGAAGTGAGGCGCCACAGGCAGTAATGTCCTCTCCAAATTCTCTCAATTCTGGCATCTCGGCAGTATTAGGAGGAAAAATGACCATCGGCAATTTTTTTTCAATTGAATATGAAAAATGCAAGCGCTGACACATTCTTTTGCATGCACTTGCATCTAAAAAATGGTGAAATAAGTGTCAAAAGAAATCTTTTGGAAAGCTCACGTCCTTCCAGTCTTGGTTCTTTTGACCTTGATTTCTATACGGTGCCTTTTAAATCAACGTTGTCATAGAGAAGATTTCAAAGCCTACTGTAGCAAGACCCAGGCGAGCAATGTTTGCTCCTCTATTTTGCAATAGACGCATTTCTCGAAAGCGTCAAGGTAATGAGGTATCGAGTCAGCCATCTGCCTCTAAAATCCAATTTCTGCATCCAAAGTATGAAGACGAACGAATAAAGCCTTTGGATTTCCATTCTTAGGGAAGCTGAGTCAATATATCAAGGTAATAAAGATATATTGATTGGCAAAGGTGTGACCCAAAGAGACCTTCAAGTACACGTCAACCCCCCCCCCCCCCCCTCCCCCCCACCAAATGCTGTTTTCGGCCGCTCTAGCCATTGGAAGCTTGTCAACAAGAAGTGAATTTCACCAGAGGCAGCGGCTGTTTGATGCACGGGTGTATTGGCACCAACAAGAACCCAAAGGACTCCCACGTGACCCGCCCTCCCCTCGCCAATTGGCCGGGGTCGGTCGGTACTAACGTGCCGTCACACATCCCCGGTGGGTAGTGTCAACAGCAATTTTCTGGGGTAACGGACCTGTACATGCCGCCGTGGCAGAAATGGCTTCCGTGCGCTTCCTCCTCCACCGTGAGCAGCAATCAATAAACTTGAAATAGCCGCTGGCTTTTTTATTTTTTGATCCAAGGAAATGACATGTCGCACAACTTTGTCTTTTTTGTCATCATAGGTTTGTCCTTGGACTGCCGAAGCACGCATTTATGGCTGCTCCACGGGGATTCCGCTACTTTGTAGAATCGGGCGTCCCAAACATTTTGAGTTTGTGGGAGAGAGCTTTCCACTCATATTGCAGATTGACACCCCTAAAAACTGTAGAGAAAAGACATCATGTAAAAAATAGATGACGGCATAATGTCCTCTATGTTTTTATTTAGGGAAGAAAAAAATCTTTTCAGGAACCAAGACTAGTCCTAAGGCTTATTGTGTCAAATCGGATTCTTCCATTAACACAACCCCAAAAAATTGGTCAACGAGACCTGAGTAGAGGGCCCGTCCGTCTTTTTAACCCAACCTGGGCTATTTTTGACCAGAGTGCACAAAAGCCTTTTAGTAATTTCTATGAGTGGTGCAGAAGAGAGCATTTTGCTCGTGTGAGTGATGTGTGTGACGTCAGCACGTCGCCGCGTGCGTCTCTTTTCAATGCACTCCACGGGCGTCGAAGAAGCCACGGACAGCTCTGAGTGAATTACTAGACAAATGTGCAGCATTGAAATTGGCTCTTATCGGCAGCTGCGTCGTTCGGAATATCAATGTAAATGTGTCTTTTGCAGAGAATGCAAATGACCTCCCCGTAATCTAAAGACGTTTAATTTCTCAGGTAATCGGAGCCCTTTCTAATTCTCCTCGTTAGGCCATCCAAATGGCTTTCATTTGGCCGCCAAGAAAGGTTTAAGCAGAAAGAAAATGTACCGTTGCGGCTGCGGAACGTGACGAGCATCTGTGAACGCTGCTTTTGCCCCAAAAAGTCATCGGCAATGGAGAGGTCAGCACAACTGTACAGAGAGGGGAGGGGTGAGCAGTTCAACAAAGAGGAGGGGCTGAGACAATTTGGATGTCTGAGCATCATCTTCAGAATGTGATCATAGAGAAAGTGCTCGTTTTACGTCACGAATGTTTACATAATTGCTTTTAAAGAAATTAATACCAATTGGTGTTAAACCTGCAATAAAGGCATGTTTTGTTTTTTTTTTTGTCAGGGGTGAGTCATTTTCTCAGTGGCTTTCCTGAGGCCTGCAGCTTTGAGGTTCTTACATGTTGCAAATGCTCATTTTCAAAGAGATTACAAGACATATCTATCAGAAGCAGAAGTGCAAGGATATTATGCATGGGGGAGGGGGGGGCTTGTGTTTGGGCGATGGTTAGCTGGGTTCAAGACTCACACATGTGCCAGTGGGGAGCACATTGCAGTGAGGCCTGGGATTAGCCGCAATTTTCTGCACAATGAGACAAAAGCCGACCGGTGGGCTTCAATCAAGTGCATATTGAGATATTCTCGATTGACCCAGATGTCGGCAAGGTGGTCCCGGTGAAAACGTGGCCACAACCACCAGACTATGAGAGATAAACATTTATCCACGTCCCAAAAAGAGGTCAGATGTTCACTCAGATGCCTCCGTCTGTCACTTAGTCGACATGGCGCAAGTTAATCAGCGGATTGGGGATGAAATTTGGAGGCAGATGGCTGTAAGCCTGCAAGGTTGACCTGGTCAAATCCCGCTGGCGGATGGCTGCCACCGGACATTTGTTTACCTTTTTTAGAAGCCATTTTGCTTCTATTACTAACCACTCAAATCTTAAATGGGAGGTTGATTTGTAAATTTGACTTGTCTGAAATGAAATAAGGAAAGTAAGAAGAAAGCTAGGAGTCGACACCTCGTACCTCTGCACTGACAGGTATACGATTAATCACTAATCATGTTGTGGCATAAACATCACGTACGCTTGGCTAGAAATTTGATTGGTAGCTAAGGCTTGCCGACAAACAGCCGTGAACCGTTTCATCGGTCGTCACTCATTTGATATCATCATTGATATTCTTGTGCGCTGCCACAACCAGTGAAACCAATTCCCCCACTGCCGTGCTAGCAACGGATCATGCTCTACTGATAAATGATCAAGCCAAACAAAAGCTGAATCATGTATACCTTTTTAATCCTCCACGACTGACAAAGTAGCTTTAATGAAGCTGCGATGAATGTCGCCCGCAGCTGATTTTCCAGGTGAAACGCACACGCCACCGCTATCACGCAGGAATGAGACTCACTCTGCAAACTCAACATCTAATCATATTAACGTGATTATTAGGCTAATTGTAAATAAATAGATGAACAGTGTATGAGTGATTCATTTATGATCAGCAAGAAAAAGAAAGCTCATTTGGTAATACCTTCAATATTGATTGCCATTTTATTTGAATAGAAAACAGGTCAATTAAATCTGCAAAAAGTGATGCAGAGCTTTTTTATGGCAAATCCTCAAAATGATCATCAAATGTTGGCCTTTAGCTAAATAAAATGGCATTTATTGTCACCCATCTGTCTTGAATCGTGACATCTGATTGCAGCTCATTTGGCTGAATTTCCCCGGGGCGCCCCTTGGGATTCAGTCAAACTCATGCCAGGAGCATTTTTTTTCCACCCTAACTTTCCAAAGCATGATTTTTTTAATTTTTTTTATGACATTGAATGCCAATTAGACTGCATTAACATTTGTCATGAAGAAATGTACCTGTACCAGAAACAACTGACCGGCGATCACGACTTAACGACACTCACTACTGTCTAAAAATAGAACCAAATCAATATTCCGACAGTACCTTTCATCCCGTGCCTCAAATTAGCCAAATACCACTGCACAGTGCCAGAGGCCCACACACGTGCCCACACGCACACGCTCTCCATTAAACCCATGAGAGTCGCTAATTAAATTGGCTAATTTGATCCCAGGTGCATCTCGCCCAGAGAGGTGAGCCCGCTTCTACTCGGGTAATTAAGTCCAAACATTCCATACACAACCAAGAAGCGAGTGTTGCGAAACACCCCGCAAACACACACGCACAAGGAGTCCTTTTGTCGATCCATTTCACGGGGAAAGCTTCGGGTCTTGAATTTCACAGTGACAGTCGGTAGTCCGAGTCAAGCGATAATTAAACCTTTCTGAGTTTAATTCTGTTAGAGTGATTACTTCATCGTTTTAAAAATACAATTCAGTGTTGTAATTTTTATAATTAGTTTCTGAGCCTAATTTCTTCACAAACATGTACGATAAGAGGGGGCTTGTTGAGGGGGACGGGGAGGGGGAGGAATTTCCGCAGTGGAAATGTAGAAGATTAAAGTCGAGAAATAATAGATTGAAGGAATTTGCTTTGTTCGGCTTGGCGCATTCCGTGCAGGAGTGGACGCATGATTGAGTGATGATGGAAGAAGAACAGTTGTGGCTTGAGGAAGTCATTATCCCGTGTTTTTGCGGATGGAAAATGTCATGTCTTAAGGCGCCCAAACACACAATGCTAATTGAAAGGCACCACGAAAGCCTTTGGACTTTGGCGTTCATTTGTTCAAAGTGTTTAGTTTTGTATATTCCCAACGTTACGAGACGTGATCCTGGTCTTTAGCCCTATATCAACACTTCAAAGAGTAGAGTTGCGCAATAAATTTATCGGTGACTTTCTGAAGAATTGGAAAGCAGGGATGCTTTGTCGCTCTGTTTCTTTTCGTAACTATCCGCTATTTTCTTGCTGCGTGATGATCCATACGCTCTAAATAGATTCACGGCTCTGCCGCATCGCAAGGTCGGACACGGATGAAACGGTGTGGTTTTCTCGCCGCTCCCTTTTGACTTCATTCCGGTTCATTTTAGAAGCATGCTCGGCCATTTTCTTGCATGCTACCGTGTCAGGGAACATCATTTGGGATGGATAAATGGACGGACCATTTTAGGCTCATTTGAACCAGTTCCGGTTGTCCTTAAAAGAGGCCATCCTTTGTGATTTTGTTCTCTGATTTCTACCAAATTTGGCCCATGGAAACTACATAGCTTGGCCAAAACAAAATCCAGCCTTTGTCAAAGCGAGATACCAAAGCCAGGCCGCAACGTTTGATGATTTGTTATCAAACTGAAACGTTTCAAGGTCCCACCTTGAAGAGACGCTTTAAGGGCAGTCACAAAATCTTTCTACTCAAATTCAAATAACCGTTCCCTGTGAAGGTTTTATGAAGTCACATTATTGTGAACCGGAGCATTTGCATTGGGCCTTTTGGCTTCCTTTGCATTTTTCAATCAGGGGTCAAAATACAACAGCAACAACAGTACCGCTTTATTTCTTTAAGCTTCATTTGGAGGTTCTTACAGTATCTACCTGGTGCTCAAAGACGAGACATTCGAGGCTTTTTGAAATTTTTCAGGCCCACGATGTCAATCACGATTCAATTCAAAGGCTTTTATTTCTTTCTGTCGAAACGGCAGTTTTAATGCACATTAGCGCAGTGTTTGCATGTGCAGGCAAAGCCACGTGGGTGTGAGATGGATTAGTTGAAGGCAATTGTACGGCCCGCTGCGTAGCAAAACAGCGCAACAAGATTAATTCAAGGTGGGCTCAAGAAACGAAAGAAGCCTTTTACCTTGTTTACGCTCAACTTTGCCGGCTCTCATCAAGCTGGTAAGTGTATCTTTATTGAACTGCGGGCGCTGTCGGTGGTGTTTAAGTCAAGGATATGCATCTGGAGGAAGAGCAAAGTGATACGCCTCCATCTCTTGCACAATGTCAGGCAATTAAGCAACTTTTATGACACCTTGAAAAGAAATACACATCCACGCTTTCAAAATGACCCTTCGGGGGCCATGATTTGAAATATTTATTGCCAGACAGAAGGGTGAGCTAACTAACGTTGGGAGGAATTTACGACCCTACTTTGCACGAATGGACTCTTGTCTCTTCTGAATGACTCTCAATGGGAAACGATATCCCCAAGCACATCATCATCATACTTTGATAATATAGCATAAATGCTGCGGCGTTCGCCTTGTTCTTGATTGAGTTGCTTCAATGCAGGAGCATCAGCGCAAGATCTTGCCAGCAGATAGCATTCTTTAGACATCCCGGAAATCTGTTTTGGTTTTTCTTCTGGCATTGCTTTGTTTCATGTTAAGTCATATTATTAAGTCTACTCATTTGTTTTTTTGTCCACTCGTGTTCTCGTTAGCTCTGTTTGCAGTGCCCACCAAGCTTTCTCCGTATCGTGTCTTGTCCAGGTGTGCCTCGTAGTCTTGTTTGTCCGCTTGTATTTAGCTGCATGCTTTCATGCATGTTGTCTTGTTGACGTATTTCAACGCAAATCAAATTTCGGTTTACGGAAAAGAACTCGCACCCTCTGGACTAAACGATGAAGCTTTCAAATGTCCTGCGAACAGAAATATTTTGACATGTGGGGGAATCAATGGCAAATTGGAGCAGCTCACTCTCTGCAGAAGGCGGCGCTGGCAGACTTGTGCATTTTGCACTTGACACTTACCGTGTACTCGACCTTCAGGTGAAGGACGGACCGGGTTATCTCTCAGCCCAGTGACAGGAATCGGCCGTGTGTCTGCAAGAGGGTGCAGACGCCTGTCCTTCAGACGCGTTTCCTCTGAGACGGGACGGCAAAAATTGCCACCCCTCGGGGGATAAGTGTCTTTACCATCGCCCATTGCTAGTGAGGAATGGTGAATATCCGCAGCTCAATAGATGTCTATCGCTAACGCTCATGTGTGCTCTCTGAGTTTTGGGGGCAGTGTGTGTGTTGGGGAGGGGGGGCATTAGAAGTTCAACTCATGATTACAAAGGTGCTAACATAAGACAGATAGTTCCACCAAGGACAAAGCACCCGTCTGGGGGTTATGTATTAATCACTGGATAAACACAATGGATGGATGCCGTCAACACCAATTAAAGAAATGTTGCAGTAAATCAGCATGAGACTTTGTTTTTCCTTATTAGTTAGCAGCAATATGCAAAAATTATGCAGGATATACATATATATATCTACAAGGGCAGCCAGCCCCCACACGAAGCAGCTAAATCTGATCAGAGGCGTGCTAGTGAATGACCATCACACGTGCACGTTCTCGGGGTTAGGAGAGGTGTCTGGAGTGTCTGTACATGGGCAGCGTACTGTAGAGTACAAATCCGTGACTGGCGGGTGAAGACCCCTCCCTTAGATGGGGATTAATCGGGATCACTGCTCTAATCAGGAAGCACTTGGAAGGATTAGGTTGACTCTATCAAAGTTACCTCGGACAAAGCTACAGTCCTCATACAAATACAACATTTTTACAAAATTGCTTCGACATGACTGTAATGTGAAAAATGTATTGGGTGGATGGGTGGAGCATTTAGTGGAAAGCAAAACATAATGTTTGTGGAGGTCCCCAAAACAGCACTTAAGCCCCAATAGCCACGTTAGCCACAAAAAATGCCCTTTAGTCTTGTCTTTGCAGCAACTTGCTTTAACGCTTTCACACTAGTTTTTATAACATCATTAGCGCTGTTAAATGCCAATAACGCTTCGTTTCCAGGATGCTCGACACTGCAAAGCCTGTTAAGAAATAAATGTTATTTTACAAATTAAATTCACATTACACTGAAAGCCTTTCGACAAAGTCATGTGGAACTGGCTGCTTATTTTTGTTGTGTCAAAATGTGTTTTCCAGCACGGCCCGCTGTCCTCTATCATGACTATGATAATTTGTAACGTGTGTTGGCTGCTTAACCCTGAAGGTAATTTTCTTTCCAGTAACATCAAGGGGGCAAAATGTACCAGCGCTACGTGCGGGAACAATTTCCACTCCATTTTTATGGCAAATCTTGACACTGTCTCAACCCGACACACACAAGATGGTATCAGCAGAAAATAAAAGTTCACAATTTCCAACTGAGTTTCATTTTGATGAATTTTCAAGTAGGAGTCCACCAAAGTACCAGCCATGGAATTCGCAGCTTCAACTGACCGACTCTCAGACGTGGGTCCTTCAAACATTTTCCTGCCTCCATGCCCATTAAATTTCAAGTCCATGTGCCATCATGGTAGCTGGGTTATTTTTTCAAATTTTCCCAGGGGGCACTGCAGAGTGAGTTTTGTGCGACCCCTAAAATAGAGTAACTATTCATGGACGATTGCGACTGAGCCCTACTCGAAATAAACTCCAAACTTACTGTGGCTTCTCCCCGACATACAAAGCTGCTTTTTCAGCCAAGATGTACCACTTAAACGTACTTTCTTGACCCCAGTTGCTATTCAGACATGGACAGTGACTGCATCTTCTGAATGCATCTCAGGGCACTTCAGGAAGAGTTCACAAAACATCCACAGGAGAGCTTTTCAACAAACATCTGTGAATACCAAAAGAAAGAAAAAAAAGTTGAATACTCCAGGTGAATGTCTGAATAGTAAACATCAGATATGTGGGCAATTACTGAATATAAGAGTTGAGCAGCATGCACACAGTTGCAGAATCTAATGAGCTTTATTTAGTGGATGCCGAGGTCTCACGAAAAGACGATTCGTTAGTTGAGAGAAGAAAATTCAACAGAGATTCCTGCTGCTACTCCCAAGAAACCTTTAAGTGCCAACTTCATGTGCACAGTTTTATTTTTTGCTTCCGGCTACTCTATCAAGTGTGGCAAAATGTGTGTGCTGGCTTGTAAATGTCATTTACTGCACTCGTATAACACGATAATGCGCCTAGCATGCATGCAGCACCTGCGGGATACGCAGTCATCAAGCAGAGAAACCTTTAAAGTACAACTCACTCTGGCGATGAATTGATGACATTACCTCAAATGGACAGCTCAAGAAATACGATGCTAATCTAAATGAACAAATCGATCAAGAAATGGAAACAACTGTCAATGGACGTGCACATGTTTCACGCCTGCGTGATCCGGCGGCACCGTAGCTGGCCTGTCCACGCTTATCCCGGCGAGAGGACGTCGGGAGTTCCACCGGCGTCCAAGCGTTGCCGTGTAGAACAGCAAGATAATGTCAACGCTGTCGGGATTAATCTGCTTCAGCTCAGGGCAGAGATTAAGGCCAGCTGTGAAAGTGGGACAACGTGGCATCAGGGTTTTTATTTTTTTCCAATCGAATTTCACCGGCTTGAACAGCGCCACCACGCGTCTTCATCAACTCGTGTCCTACGCTGTGTGAAAACAGCAACATTTGCAAAAAAAAATTACTTGAAGTACATAACATGCATGTGTTGACTCGGACTCCATACTAGAACCAAGATTCAAACCCCAAGTTCAGACCGAACATGACCTGTCCCATCACCCCATGTGTTTGTTTGCAGGTGAACGACAAAGTACATTCTCAAAGCCGATTGATTGTCGGTGATACGGCGCCATGGACATTTGCAAACCCCAGCGAAGCAAATTTTTCACTTCAAACGTTTCACCTGGCTCACATTGTCGCCTAACCGCGTGAACTGCATTGATAGTAAATGGAAACGCTCAAGTTGCGTTGGTCTGACCACTTGGCAGGTAATCACTCATCCACACTGCTGCCCAAAAGCTCAGTTTTTAAGGGTAAATACGTTTTTTTGTGGGAGGAAAATGCCATCAACACTGAAGGCAATAAATGTCCTGAGAGCAGTCGAAGGAAGGAAGTGGATTTGTGTTCGAATGTGTACAATCGTGTAGTCCACAAATACCTGAATGAAAATGAACATATTCTACATTTACTCGTTAATTCATTTAAAAGCTACAGTAAGAGTGGCGCAGTCGCCTTTACGCGTACTGTTTATTCATTAACGTCAACACTTTGTTGCTTGAGTCTAATCATATAAACTACTGATAAATAACACACCGATGGTGAATTTATAACAGCAATCAAAAAGACTTGATGATCAATAAAAGGGCTTACAGCATTTTACCACGACGATCAGCAATGCAATAAAAACAGACTCACTGGATGCACAACATTATTGCAAACTGCTTGCAGTAAATTAACAAAGTAATAATGTGGAAAATGCAAAATAAATATTTAATATACAGTAAAGTGAACCAACATGTTAGCACAAATACATTAGCTTATGTATGTAAGATTTAGTGAGGGGTAAGTTTGTCCTTTGGAACAACTTACATTCATTTTTGCAAACTTTGTTTTGAAATGGCATCATCCACATGCGACGTGAATTTTCACCGAAATGATCATCTCCAATCGTTTCTCATTTTGTCATCTCTCGATTCACGGTGAACACCTTTGTCAGACACCGAAAACATATTGCGATAAAATCAGAGCTGCTTCTTCAGCTCTCCACTGGCTGCACAAAGGGCTTTTGTAATATGACTTTTGAGTTAGTATCAAGCGCCCCTTACTCAGTTCTTGGGCATGGATTTGCTGGCCTTGTGGCTAAATGAGCCGTGGTCTTTCACCGAGGCCAGCCCTGCAGGCTTTGTTTTGCTAAATGTGCTTGAATAAGAAGAAGCATTCACATTCTCAAAACGTACGTGGCTCATTTTGACAGTTACTTTGGAATGCGTTCTAAATAAGCAGAGTCTGGTGATTAACCTCCTTCCAAGCGACAACAAGAGATGGGGAAATTGAATAAAATTGTGCAAAAGCGTGACAATGTCTACGGCTGCTGAGACGCTGCTTAATTGAAGTGTCCAGATGGTTGCGTTGAAGCTCTGGTGCCGAATGGTGACAGCGGGAAGTTGGAATCGCCGCGCTGGCGGCGGACGCTGTATGTAAACAAATATGCCCAGATGGGCGTGTTTCCATCTGTTGGGTCGCATTGTCGGCGCCAGTATGCTTGCATTGCTTGTTCAAGGATTTGCGATTTGGCAAAAGTCAAAACGCCACCTATGGGTGCTCTCTGAATTTAAACAGTAAAAATCAAAACTCACGTTGTAATATTCACATCAGGGATGATATTTGTTAACATTATCGATATAAATATTTAAATGCATAACAATACACATTTCAGCTTCTAGGGCCATTCCAGGTTTACATACGCCGCAACAGAATTGAATTCATTTCCAGTTTCTGGTCCTGTTTAGCAAGTAAGATTTTTATTTCAAGGTCCATTCAAAGTTGAATGTTCTCCGCTTTAATGCGGTTCGCGGCAACTTTTCCGTTGTTCTTCATGAGAACGATACTTTTCAAGTTTCCCTACTAATTTCGGACTGACTGCACTCCCTTCTTCTGCAGATTTTTTCGTCACTCCCTATATTTGAAAACTGATATCTGTACTTCCAAGTCCTTATTTGTCAAACCAGGTTCTTTCTTTGATAACAGCATGATGCAGAGGATAGAAATGGAGTCGTTGTTTTTCACGACTTCCTCACATTGGTGTTTTGTATCTATAATGCAGGGGGGGGGGGCAACATTGCCTCTGCTGTTCCAGCCTGGCCTGACTTATACTTACAATCTATTTGAATCATCGTTTCCAAATGCAGACAGTGCAGCAGCATCAGCATAAAGCGTAATCGTCAATTCCATTCCAATGCTAATGGCAAATGGTGGTGCATTATCAGCGGGTGATTTGTGTCACTAATTAGATGCCAGGAGGCTGGAGATGTGAGATATGGAACGGGCCGGCATGCGCCAGCCTCATCTGGCAGGTAAACTGGGGGGAAAAAAGCTCTAATGGCCTCGGATGACAAGAATAGCCGAGAGCTGGCAAAGCGGTGAGTGGCTATTACTCGTAAGAAACAGGCTAATGTTGCGAGGGAAGCATTATTTTTTTTAGTGCGGGGTATAAATGTAAGAAGTATTGATTGTCTCGCTTCAACAAAGACGAAAACCGTTTTTAAGGAAGGTTTAAGGAACACGACCTTTGTGCGTCCATGTTGTACAAATGAATGGAAATGATGACTCGTATTGTCTCTGACAAGACAGTGAGGTTTTCAAATTAAGACCACACCGACATGTCTTGCCTTGAGCAGTGCGGTTTGAAATGTTGAAATGTGCTTTGACGCACTGCGCTGACGACACGGAGAGATGTCGTGTCGTCAGCGCCGCGGCGCGCAATCCCCGAGTTTTCAATCAAGCGTGGCGTTATTGGCAGCTGCCCATGTCGCTAATCTTCCCACATGACGCGGCCACTAATCGAGTCTACCCTTGCGAGCCGCAAATGTGTTTAGTGAAGGGCAGATAAGACCTGTCAAATATGAAATCTATTTTTCTCGCCGCCTCACCTCGGCGGGAATGTCCCGACTGATGTAATAGGCCGGGCTGATGTCGAGGCGTGAATGTTGGGGGTGCGGGCGGAGTGAGGGGCCAAGTAGGTAATGGAACATTCCAATTTCATTGCTGCCCTCTGGCTGAGGTTTTTTTTTTTTTTCTTACTGTGTCAACCTCTATCTACATGTGGCTAATCAGATTGCGTCGTTCATATTTGAATTTAAATCTCGAAATTTGAACAATTGCATGGCGAAATCTGGATTTGGACTACATGAATCAAATTTGTATCATTGAATTTGAATCATTGCATTGAACATCTAAATTGTACAATTTGAATTGATTAGTTTGGAACTAAAGTCCAAAAACTCCCTGAGTTGTCATGAACCCAGATTGAGGAGGTGCGTTTTATAGCCCGCATGCAATCTAGCGCTAATCAACATCAATGTCTGGTTTTAAGAAGCGTGTGTAACATCTTGCCGTTTCAACCGCACCCTTCGCAATGGCGGCACTGGCAGCTGACAGCTCATCCGTCTCCTGCTGCTGATTTATCGAGCCGTGTTCAGCAAGCGTTTGGGATCTCCAAAAGTCTGGCAAATGTGCGGCCCCATGCAGCCCATCTTGAGAGGCGTAAGCAGACGTCTTTCCAAGATTCCGCTTGCTTCTTGTCATTCATTGTTTTTTCTTCTCTATCTGTCAGCTTGACAGCATGCTGGCAAATTCCTTGGATTCTGCCTGCCGGCCACGAGGCCCGTTTCTTCCTAATATGCAAGATTACAGCCCCCAGGTTGGAAGTGTAATGAAGCATAAATGTCCAAAACAAATCGGGTTAGCTTCGACGCTACGATTCTCCTGTCACTCGTCCACAGTCACCACTTTGAGCAGCACTCGGTTTTCTGCAACTTACAAGGTTTCCTCCTGATCGATTTTTCTTGGTGCCCGCAGTCTCCTCCTAGATAAAATGTGTTACCTTAATAGTAGTATGTTAATTGCTGCCCGCAGTCTCCTCCTAGATAAAATGTGTTACCTTAATAGTAGTATGTTAATTGCTGCCCTCACTCTCCTCAAGAATAATCTCTCAATTTATTTACCATCAAATTTCTTTTTTTTTTAATAGCAACATCTTAAGAAAGCACGGGGGGGGGGGGTAAAATAAATACAGCATTGTAAGTAAGCAGCAGGCTGGTTAAAACATGTTTGTGGTGTGAGCTCTCCCCAGTTTTTATTGACGTGAGCTATTTGCATTGCTGCAGAGTAATAGCCTTGCTCTCCTCTTATTATTTCAAATGGGAAAACATCAGCGATGTCTGTATTTGTTTTTCCAAAGGCAGGTAGCTATGATTTGTTTTTTCATTTTTCCCCCCCTTCAATAGAAAAGCAAACTCAAACGAAATAGGAAGTAAGCATTTTTCATTTTCCCCATGTCCTCAAAAATATCCTTTCAGAAAATGTCTCAATAATAAAACAGAAAAAATACTCAATGACACACACACACACCATATTTCTCCTCTCCATGGAGAAGAAAAGGAGAATAGGAGCTCACCCCCTAAAATAGTCGCTCAATAAACTGTATGTCATATGGTCACGGTTTCTTTTTCAAGCCAGCAGCAAAAGCAAAATGGACTTGCCCTTTCTTCTTCCACTGTCAATGCAAACATCTTGAAATTAAAGTTCAAGCAGCTTCTGTGCAAAACTTTGAGTGTCTTTGCTCTTTCTTGCGATAATAGACTGAAAGGTCCCAAAATATGTTGCAAAACACATCTTAGCATTTTATTAGTTCGCTAAAGACCCGAGGTCTTTGTCTGCCTGAGTGTGGGAGTCTTTGAGCGTGAAAGCAATACTGACGAGCAGGAAGCTCTCATGTGTCTAAATTTGTTCGATTGAAAATATTTTCACAAATGCCTTGGGCGATGTGTTATTTTTACAAATCTAAACTGTTGAAAATGGCTTGTTCACTTTAACTTTTTGGTTTCATGATGATTTTGAGAATGTGATGACTCCAGCCGAGGGTGGCAAAAAAGTGAATTTTTAACATGTGTGACTAACAATTTTTGGTATGTATACGTCTTAGCTTTCAAACACTTCCACACCTACAGCTCAATCATAAAGAATTGTGATTATTATCTACTTTATTTAATGCAATTGGGTATTGAAAAAGATTCAATATGTTGGCATGCAAAAAAATCCACTAATTACATTCAAATTCATGTGACCTTCTTTTAACCAAAGCTAATTTCATGTAATAATTTCAAAGTGTATCAAGATACTTATTCTGATTGCAGGCTAAGCACTCTTAAAATTAGAATGATTGCTCAAATGTTAAGTCTAATGTGGCACGCATTGATTGCAGGTTCTGATGTTTTCTTTTTTTTTTTTTAATTTCCAAACTGCAGCGTGTTTGTCCCAATTTACTGTCTGCAATGACACACTGTGCCAGCGATCTGTCAATTAGAGCTTGATTACGCTAATGTACCTCCATTAAACGGCGTCATGTTATTCCCTCTGATAGCAGCAACGGGGCTGCGGCCAAGGGCGACGCCAGCGCATTCAACGACTTGTCTGTCAAAGCGCATCCACGTCCTTGCTGGCCAACAAGACTCGCTCCTCCACCAAAGTGCCCCCGCTCAATTATTCATCTATTGAAATGTGTTGGCTGTCAAGAAGCTTCTGAAAGCTGATGGCAAACATCCTCAGTCACGTCAGCAGTCACAGCGCAATCCCGCCCGCGGCGCGTCAACGCACATCTCCACGGAGGAGAGGAGCACTTCACAGAGTTTTTGTGTGAGCTTTTGATCCAGCGGCATCCCTTCCTTGACCTTCTCCACGGATGCTTTAAATGATGAACCTCTTCCTCCCAAGTCATCAGTGGAGTATTTCTTCCCGGGGCGCAATGCGTCAGCGATCCCGTAGCACCTGATCCAAGGTGGGAAACGCCACGGAAATTCCAACCTTGACAGGATGATTCGCAGGATGTAGTTGGAAGCATCTGGAGGCAGCAGAAGAAGGCCAAGGCCACTCACTTGTATTTGCCTTCTCCCTTAAATAAACAGCAAAGATGGGTGATCCCTGAACTACACACCCTGTTTTCAGACAAGGGACATAAAAAAAAAACTCATGGGAAAACTAGCAAACAAATATCACCGAGAATCGATGTGCTAACAGTGATCTTGGTGACAACCAGTCTTGGTTGTGATCTTGGTCTGGGGGAGACGCCTTCACATCAAAATATTTCACCCTTTGCAAAAAACGGACTTTTTGGGGGCATTGTTGATGTCCTACATAAAGGAGCTTAATTTGTTGAAAGAGAAAAAACAAAAGAGACAGCGTTTGGTGCTCGGGCCTTAATTGGCGCAGTTTCGAAGCCAGCCATTTGGATGTCTCCTTGGCCATAACTTGTCTTCCCAGGTGGGGAGTGTGTGTGTGTATAATTTCGCTATTTACTCCAAAATGATGTTGCTGTTGCACTCAATATTTCCTCAGCAGGAAGTCAAAACATTTTCTGGCTCTAATGATTTGGAAGTCCATTTGGGTAAGATTTAGGATGAAGCAGGTTGTGGCAAAGGAGTCTTGTCAAAACATGAAAATTAGCTGTTGCGTCACAAGATTGTCTGTGCGTGGACCCGTTCATAATAAACACGGCGATCCTCCCAAAAAGTGTGGCTGCTAAAAACATTTCGACAAGGAAATGACTTTATTGCTTTAATTAGTCCTTTTTAACACTATTGAGCTGCGCGGCTGTGACCATTGTGGAGCGAACAAGGCGATAAAAGCTTCAAGAGCACAGAGACACCGTCAGGTCAATGCCTTCGACCGAGGCCTGATGGCGCTCGTGTGATTAATGCTCGGCCAGGCCCTCATTTGCTCGTCAGAGAGGCGGCCTGTAAATATTTACAGATCGTATAGATTGTTCTATTTGGGGCCAACGACTGCTGCGGAGAATGAAGTTATCCGCCGATAGGTAAGCCGCAGCTGCCGTTGGAGTTGCGCGGCGCCGCCCGTCGAGCTCTGGCATGCCCCCCCCCCCTCTCTCCGCATTTCCATCTCGTGCAGCCCATGCATTTAAATGGGATGTTTAACTGAGCTGCAGTGGCCCCTTGGCGCCCATGTTGGTCACTTGGACTTGAGCGCAAAGTGGACCTCACATTCTTTTAGCTTTTCTTTTCATTTAGTTGCCCCAAACATGATAAGTAAAAATGTCATTGTAGCAAATGTGCATGAAAAAAGTTATATAGACGACATACAAAACTGTGGCTACAGAATACTAATTCACTTAAGATAAAACTTTGTGAAGCTTTGACTTCTGTGACATAATATGACTTAAAAGTGGTTTGGAACACGAATAAATGACTTTCTATCCTGACCAAAAAAATGAAACTGTTGGGTTATTTTTACCCTTCTGACGTCGTCCAATTAAATATTTTCATCTGAAAAATAAAACAAATATTAGTGCAATCTTTTTTTTCTCAAAAATAGGCTGGTAAGTCTAAGTCTATGAGCACAAATTAGTATTTCATGTGCCCCCCTCGCCCCGCCCCTCCCTTCATGTCACGTTTACGGCTATTTGTAGCTCCTTATCGTGTGTGTACATCTCTTGACACCCTACCTGTTTCTTCATCAGTATTCAGGCCACATGAGTGAGCACTGCGCTCATTTGAATCAAAACAATGAAGCCTCCAGATAAGCGCCTCTGTTATGACAAGAGACAAAAGATCATACATTTGCATCCGTGTGTCACGGACCAACCCGGTGCTCTTCATTTGTCTGCCAAAAAAAAAAAAGTTAGCAAGACGGCAAGAGGGATGGAAGGCAGTTTACGGCTCAAAGGCGCAGTGAGTGAGCATTAAAATGACTTTTCACTAACACCCAACATTGACATTGGATTGATCCCACTTCAGAAAGGTTGCGGATGTCTGCCGATTCCTTCTGCAATTACGAGAAATGAATCGTAGTTTTACATTTTCATTGTGTAAAAGGTTATCTCAGTATTTGGGAGGGGAGCCAAGACTGCTGTTCATATGGAAATCCAAAAATGTGGATTCGCCACTCCGTGAGGATGGATGGATGGATGGATGGATGGATGGATGGATGGATGGATGGATGGATGGATGGATGGATGGATGGATGGATGGATGGATGGATGGATGGATGGATGGATGGATGGATGGATGGATGGATGGATGGATGGATGGATGGATGGATGGATGGATGGATGGATGGATGGATGGATGGATGGATGGATGGATGGATGGATGGATGGATGGATGGATGGATGGATGGATGGATGGAACCCCTAGGATTCGATTGAACCCAGGTTAAGAACCATTGCTTTATGAAGTCAAATATATTTAAAGTAAAATCACTTCTAAAAATAAAAATTGTTTCCAGGCAGTGTATGAAATGATGAAATTAAGTATTGAAAATCTATATAATAGTATTAGAAAATTCTAAATAGACATTCTG
Organism: Syngnathus scovelli; assembly: GCF_024217435.2. Classification (NCBI taxonomy): domain Eukaryota; kingdom Metazoa; phylum Chordata; class Actinopteri; order Syngnathiformes; family Syngnathidae; genus Syngnathus; species Syngnathus scovelli. The sequence goes on along the minus strand of NC_090857.1, from coordinate 2,649,541 downwards.
TTGAACTATATTTAGCCTTAACTTGTGCCATTTGGATCGCACTTGTTGGACATGTATCTTAACTTGTGTCGGTTCTAAAAAGTTTGCTCTCATTTTCTTCCACTGAAGGCTCAAAGGCCACAAACTCCAGGCTGGAGGGGAACCAGAAGACCAACGAGTCCTCTTGTCCTGTGTTTTCTTTTTTGGTTTTCTCTCCGTACATGAAGACGATTACTGAAGGTTCCTCTTAATTACCGCGCGTCCACTTCAAGTCCACTCCTCCCTCCTTCACTCACTCACTCATGGCTCAGCTTTCGCTGCGGGACTTTTTTTAGTTTCATTTATCAGCGGGCATTCCTTCACCGTTGCGTTGCGGCTCTTTTCCGCCGCACTCATTTAATTACAGCCGTGTTGCTGAAAGCTATACGGCTCACCTGGCTTCCCTAATCTGATGCCAACTAAGGGCCGCATCCATCTCAGTGTGTCAGCCGCAGTAATGGCCACACTTCCTCTTGTCTCGAGGGGTGCGCGATGACGCAGGGGCGGCCATTCAGCCCCCTTTCATCCCGCTGTTACGCTTATCGTCCATCACGAGGGAGCCGGGCGGATGAGCTCGCTTAATGGCGGGCCTACCCATGCGGAGGTGCATCATGTCCTTCGCTTAAAGAGACCTGCTGATTTGGAGCCCGCCGCATTTTCCCAAAGGGATTTGTCACCGCTTGTGGACGTTTTAATTGGACCATTAACTTTTCCAAAGACTCTTCGGGATATCTTGATGAGCTTCCACACCCTTGATACAAAACCCAAAGTCAGTTTTTGTAAGACTTGTAGAAAGTCCCTGTGAATCAATGAAAGTGATGGGCAAAGGTCACTGGAGAGGACTGTTAAATTTGCTCTGCTTTACGGGAGTGCTCAACCTCAAGTGCTTCAATGTTTTGTGCAAACACACACACGAATTTAGGATTTTGGACCACAACTGTAAGTAAGAGTCAAGTGCAGTTGGAGTTTTCAACACTTAAGATCTTCTGCTGGTGTGATTGGCTATTTGTCTCTCTGTGATTAAGTGGTGAGCAGTTGAAGGTGTCGTCTGCCTTTCACCCAATGTCAGCTGAGAAAAGCCTCCAGAATCCCTCAACTCAATAGGACGAGCAATATAGATGTATAATTGTTAGAGCAAGGTGAGGCAAATTTTTGTATCGATTTAATGGGAAAATTTGAACATAAACAAAAAAGACCTTTCCCCTTTCAGTGGACTTCTTCACTGACTTGGTTTGTTTTCAAAGCCGAATATCTCACGTTGCTCTCATACAGCATTTCAGTCTTGAGTACTAATCCATGTTATCCGTCCTTTTTTGCTGGCCCCAGCGCCTTTGGGAATACGGCTGATATCGGAGCAAGTAATGTTACGTTCTTTTCTCCTTCTCACTCGATAACGAGAAGGAGCCACATCAAGGTGTCCGGGCGTGCGCTGAAAAGAAACAAAAAGCAAAGGCATACATAAGCCGACCTCCCGTCGGGGTAAAAACAGCGCGTCGATAAAGAAGGGAGGTGGCGGAGGAGAGCAATTCTGGCGACCTTATTGCAAATAACCAGGCAGATGGATGAGGTGAGAATAGAAATAGAAACACACAATTGAGGCAAGACATTTTTTTTCGCTTCCGCCTCCTGCGAATGCGAAGTAATCAGCAAGGCAGAGTGTCATCGCACACCGGCCGGGTTTGAGATGACATTATCTCGGCCCAAATTGCAAGTGAAGCCTCTCAATCTAACAGCCGAGAAACACACTGCGGCTGGGAAAAGAAATTACCCTGGAAAACATTTCAACTTGACAAAAATGTCACCAAAAGGTTAAATACAAAATGACACGAGATCAATCTATTTTCCCTCACGTATCTAAAATGAACAGGAGACCTCGATCCTAGAAAAGGTCACATGACCAACAAGTGTGTAAATATGATTTCACAGATGGCTGAGTGAGTAAATCAGACTTCCCCGCCCGGCCCCACAAACGTGAGAACAAATTGCGGTTAATGACCTTGAAATTGGTGTCCGACGTGAAGTCAGTCGTTTGAAAGGTTGAGGCGGACGTTGCCCTAATGCATCTCTGACCACCCGTAAGTCACTTTGATTGCATTTTAATGCAGCCTGCAAAAAACAAGAGCTAATGGCCGCCGTTGACCAGGCGGGCTGGCTGACAGAGACGTACGGCTCCCGCTTCGGAGACGAGTCAATCGACGCCAAGGCCGCCGCCAAGCACGTACCGTCCCGTCGGAGGGATCGCGGCCGTCCGCTCGAAAGAGGCCCCTCAAAGGAAGGTAATTACTCCGCTGATATTCAAAGCCCAGATTACCATGACGCGATATGATCTCTGCTTCCCTGATGCGCAAAATGAGCATAATGGATCTTGAGGGACCTGATAGCGTTGTTGATCAATACCAATGACTCACTTATTACGCCGGCAGCTACTCGGGCTGCCGCCTCTCAAACTTCATTTTCCAGCTCATTTTCTTGAATGAAGAAAAATCTACCTTTCAACATTTCGGCTGACGTAAGACACATAAATCATGCTGCTCATGTTCACGCGCTGCACTTACTGTGTACGGAGCACTCTGTAGCTCGCTTAAAGAAACCTAACAAAAAAAGAAAACTAGAAAAACACAATGCTGTTGTGTTGACAGTGTGTGTGTGTGGGGGGGGGGGGCAGACAACAGCAGGAGGACAGGAAGAACTGACTCAAATATGTTGCGTAATTCTTTACTAAATAACTCCATCTTGTTGCTAAGCAGATCATTTTCCAACATTTCCTGCTGCAACACATCGAGTTCAAATGATCAGGATTGCTTCAGGGTTCTCCAGAGCTTGCAGATGAGGATTATTTGTACCAGAGAGACACATACAAAGCAGGCAGGATTTGGCTCTTGGAGGACCAGGCTTCCCGAAACATTCATTTAGCAACATCAACTGCGTTAGCAAATGAATGTGAAACAAGCTTTAAATGCAGAACCATCTGGATTGCACACATACTATGGGTACCCCGATGCAGACTTTTTATAGCACTCTACAAAATGACTTGGCTTCTTTTAACCTGTGAAGTTTTTGCCATGCAGAATTGTTTTTTTCTTTTTCATCAACACAAGATACAAGGTCGCAGCAAAACAGGAGTTTTGTGCACTGCCAAACAAGTCGTCATTCACGTACAGTACGGCGTGCACATCAGTTGGATTGGGAACTGACTGATGGCTTCATGCGGCAAAGCTCCGGCACCGAGGCCAGCCATCAGCCGTCTATTAGCATCTGTCAGAGCTGCGGACGCGGCTTCCGAGGGAGCGGGCCGCACTGGCGGTGGAGTGTTGATTTCACTAAGGGGGTGGGGGAGGGCGCTTGCAGATGGCTCCGAGCGCTGCAATTTGGGGAGTGCGCACAGTGTAGCGGCCACATTATTATGATTATAGGTGCAGCTCTGGTCAGTCATAAAGAGGGCCACCTTCCTCTTGGCAGTTCTGTAAAAAAAAAAAAAAAAAAAAACAGGATAACTGTCAAGTTGGTGTGGAATTATGCTGACTGCAAATGTAAATGCTTGGAAAGTACAAGTGATGTCCTGCGCAGCTGCCATTAGGCGGGCGTGCTGAAGTAGTGTTGGCTCGTGAGTGAACGATGGGTTCAAAATAACGAATCTTTTCAGTGAACGAGAGTGAACGAATCACTTCCGAAAGTGAGAGGCGTTTCAACTTTAAGCTCACAGCTGCACAGACCAGCGCCAAAGAAAGAGCTCAAGGCAATCCCATGAATTACTTCTGAAGTAGCATTTTATGCTCATCAGCATCTTAAATCTCATTTGAACAAACCCGACAATATAGATTCCATGTTAAGCAAGCAAGAGTTCCATAGTGTAGTGGTTAGTGCTATGGACTCTCACCCCAGTGACACAGGTTCAAATCCCATTGAGACCTAAAGTATTTTATCTGAGAAAAAGTTGCAACACAGTTGCTCGTGTGGTGCTCCATGTAGCCACATTTGCTTGTGAGCTGTTCCATAAAAACATATACATTCAATGTGAAGTAAGCGAGAGTCCCATAGTGTTGTGGTTAGTGCTATGGACTCTCATCCCAGTGACCCAGGTTCAAATCCAATTGAGACCTAAAATGTTTTATCAGAGAAAAAGTTGCAACACAGTTACTCGTGTGGTGCCCCATATAACCATTATAATTATTTACTTGTGAGTTGTTCCATAAAACCATATAGATTCCATGTAAAGCAAGGATGAGTTCCATAGTGTAGTGGTTAGTGCTATGGACTCTCACCCCAGTGACCCAGGTTCAAATCCCATTGAGACCTAAAATATTTTATCAGAGAAAAAGTTGCAACACATTTGCTCGTGTGGTGCCCCATATAACCTTTATAACTATTTGCTTGTGAGCTGCTCCATAAAACCATATAGATTCCATGTAAAGTAAGCGAGAGTTCCTTAGTGTAGTGGTTAGTGCTCTGGACTCTCACCCCAGTGACCCAGGTTCAAATCCCATTGAGACCTAAAATATTTTATCAGAGAAAAAGTTGCAACACAGTTACTCGTGTGGTGCCCCATATAACCATTGTAACTATTTGCTTGTGAGCTGTTCCATAAAACCATATAGATTCCATGTAAAGCAAGCAAGAGTTCCATAGTGTAGTGGTTAATGCTATGGACTCTCACCCCAGTGACCCAGGTTCAAATCCCATTGGTACCTAAAATATTATATCATAGAAAATTTGCAACACAGTTGCTCGTGTGTTGCCCCATGTAACCATTATATTTGCTTGTGAGCTGCTCCATAAAACCATCTATATTCCATTCAATGTGAGTGAGGGTTCCATCGTGTAGTGGTTAGTGCTATGGGCTCTCACCCCAGTGACCCAGGTTCAAATCCCATTGAGACCTAAAATATTTTATCAGAGAAAAAGTTGCAACATAGTCACTCTTGTGGTGCCCCATATAACTATTTGCTTGGGAGCTGTTCCATAAAACCATATAGATTCCATGTAAAGCAAGCAAGAGTTCCATAGTGTAGTGGTTAGTGCTATGGACTCTCACCCCAGTGACCCAGGTTCAAATCCCATTGAGACCTAAAATATTTTATCAGACTAAAAGTTGCAACACAGTTACTCGTGTGGTGCCCCATATAACCATTATAACTATTTGCTTGTGAGCTGTTCCATAAAACCATATAGATTCCATGTAAGGTAAGCAGGAGTTCCATAGTGTAGTGGTTAGTGCTATGGACTCTCACCCCAGCGACCCAGGTTCAAATCCCATTGGGACCTAAAATATTTTATCATAGAATATTTGCAACACAGTTGCTCGTGTGTTCCCCCATATAACCATTATATTTGCTTGTGAGCTGCTCCATAAAACCATCTATATTCCATTCAATGTGAGTGAGGGTTCCATAGGTGTCAAGCCCTAGTCCTCGGGGCCGCATTCCAACATGTTTTCCAAGAGTCCCTCGTTAAGTGCACCTGCGTGAAAACTTTTAGCCACTTTCACATTGAAAAGGAGCTAAAAGTTTTCACGCACCTGCACTTAACGAGGGAATGGGACGGACACTCCATTAGGTACACCAATGGTACACTTGAAAATGGCGGTGTACCTAATGGAGTGTCCGTGCCAGTCCCTCGTTAAGTGCACCTGCGTGAAAAGTTTTAGCTCCTCCGGAACGTGAAAGTGACCAAAAACTTTTCACGCAGGTGCGCTTAACGAGGTAATCACACGGACACTCCATTAGGTACACCTCCATTTTCAAGTGTACCTAATAACAGGCCACTTTATTAGGGAAATATCATGGTCAAAGGTCACAGGAGCTAAAACTCCTCAGGGCCGCATTCCAACATGTTTTCCAAGATTCCCTTGTTAAGTGCACCCTAATAAAGTGGCCTGTTATTAGGTACACTTGAAAATGGCGGTGTACCTAATGGAGTGTCCGTGCCATTCCCTCGTTAAGTGCAGGTGCGTGAAAACTTTTAGCTCCTTTTCAATGTGAAAGTGGCTAAAAGTTTTCACGCAGGTGCACTTAACGAGGGACTCTTGGAAAACATGTTGGAATGCGGCCACGAGGACTAGAGCTTGCCACCTATGGAACCCTCACTCACATTGAATGGAATATAGATGGTTTTATGGAGGAGCTCACAAGCAAATATAATGGTTATATGGGGCAACACACGAGCAACTGTGTTGCAAATTTTCTATGATAAAATATTTTAGGTCCCAATGGGATTTGAACCTGGGTCGCTGGGGTGAGAGTCCATAGCACTAACCACTACACTATGGAACTCTTGCTTACCTTACATGGAATCTATATGGTTTTATGGAACAGCTCACAAGCAAATGGTTATAATGGTTATATGGGGCACCACACGAGTAACTGTGCTGCAACTTTTAGTCTGATAAAATATTTTAGGTCTCAATGGGATTTGAACCTGGGTCACTGGGGTGAAAGTCCATAGCGCTAACCACTACACTATGGAACTCTTGCTTACTTTACATGGAATCTATATGGTTTTATGGAACAGCTCACAAGTAAATAGTTACAAAGGTTATATGGGGCACCGCAAGATTAACTGTGTTGCAACTTTTTCTCTGATAAAATATTTTAGGTCTCACTGGGATTTGAACCTGGGTCACTGGGGTGAGAGTCCATAGCACTAACCACTACACTATGGAACTCTTGCTTGCTTTCCATGGAATCTATATGGTTTTATGGAACAGCTCACAAGCAAATAGTTACAATGGTTATATGGGGCACCACACGAGGAACCGTGCTGCAAATCTTTCTATGATAAAATAAGTTAGGCCTCATTGGGATTTGAACCCGAGTCACTGGGGTGAGCGTCCAGAGAACTAACCACTACACTATGGAACTCTCGCTTACTTTTCATGGAATCTATATGGTTTTATGGAACAGCTCACAAGTAAATAGTTATAATGGTTATATGGGGCACCACACGAGTAACTGTGTTGCAGCTTTTTCTCTGATAAAATTTTTTAGGTCTCAATGGGATTTGAACCTGGGTCAGTGGGGTGAGAGTCCATAGCACTAACCAGTACACTATGGAACTCTTGCTTGCTTTACATCGAATCCATATGGTTGTATGGAACAGCTCACATGCAAATGGTGCTATGGGGCACCACACGAGCAATTGTGTTGCAACTTTTTCTCTGATAAAATATTTTAAGTCTCAATGGGATTTGAACCTGGGTCATTGGGGTGAGAGTCCATAGCATTAACCACTACACATTGGAACTCTGCTTTCTTTACATGGAATCTATATGGTTTTATGGAACAGCTCACAATCAAATATAATGGTTATATGGGGCACCACACTAGCAACTGTGTTGCAACTTTTTCTCTGATAAAATATTTTAAGTCTCAACGGGATGTGAACCTGGGTCACTGGGGTAAGAGTCCATAGCACTAACCACTACACTACGGAACTCTCCCTTACTTTGCATGGAATCTATATGGTTTTATGGAGCAGCTCACAAGCAAATAGTTATAATGGTTATATGGGGCACCACACGAGTAACTGTGTTGCAACTTTTTCTCTGATAAAATATTTTAGGTCTCAATGGGATTTGAACCTGGGTCACTGGGGTAAGAGTACATAGCACTAACCACTACACTACGGAACTCTCCCTTACTTTGCATGGAATCTATATGTTTTTATGGAGCAGCTCACAAGCAAATAGTTATAATGGTTATATGGGGCACCACACGAGTAACTGTGTTGCAACTTTTTCTCTGATAAAATATTTTAGGTCTCAATGGGATTAGAACCTGGGTCACTGGGGTGAGAATCCAGAGTACTAACCACTACACTATAGAACCCTCGCGCTCAGTACTTGGAATATATATATAGTTTTATGGAGCAGCTCACAAGCAAATAGTAATAGATTAGTGGTCCCCAACCTTTTTTGCACCACGGACCGGTTACGTGTCAGAAATATTTTCGCGGACCGGCCTTTATATAAATAAATAATACATTTATATAAATAAACAATACATTTATAATAAATATATAAATACGATAAAATAAAATAATACACCTATTTCTTTCTTTTAGTAGGGGTTTTTGGAGTTTTTCCTTGCCCTCTTGGGAGCTTAAGATCAGGGTTGAGGTGCGGTAGAAGGCACCGGCATCCCCGAATGGACAAATAGAAAGAAAGAGAAAGAAGAAAAGAAGGAAACAAAGTGGAAAAGAGAGAACACTGCTGGGCGGCTGCCACTCACAACGGTTGTTAATAATCATCCTTTAACGTCAAGCAGATGTGGCCTCGTGGATTCGGTTAGTTACAATCAAAACAAACGACCGGGCCAATGGCCTGCCTCGACTGCGGATGTCCGTGATATTTCTCTGCCGGTCAGCCGCTGCTCCCACACAGCCGAGATTTGATATGTAATGTAATCGTTGCTGACAAAAGACTCCAAATGTTTGCGCATGAAGCGCCGCTCCCTCCTGAAAGAATGGAAACCGCTCAATTTGCCTCAGCACTAACATTATCTCATAAAAAGCATTTGGAGACTGTGTAAACAAAACAGAAAAAGAAGGACGCTGTTTGATCATTTGAAAAGAAAACATTGAACGTATCGAATCCCATGTAAACATTGGAAGAGCTCGTTTCAATGTCCAAACAAGAGACAGGCGGATTGGACAATACATTATTTTCAAGTGTAATGGTTGCTACTATCCAGTCTCACAGTACAAAAAAAATTCAATTGATTTTAATCAACATCCAAACAAGATACCAAAAGTAGCTCAACCAGAGCAATCACAATTTCTATTCAACGCCAAAACTTTTGTGTTTGCCACAAGATGCGACTTGAATTATGTTTTGAGCTTTTTTTTTTTACTTTGGAAAAATCTTGTGAATTTTACCACACAACTTTCCTTGTTTGAGAACAGCAAATTGTGCAAAAACAATGTCGAACAAATTATTTTGACCTGTAAAAGTCATTCTGAAATTCCACCGCATGTCATTGCACGATTTCTCGGAATTGGCACATAATTATTTTATCAGCCGGGAATGTCGGCAAAACGCCACATAGAGATGCTAAGCAGAGACCCGCCTCTCCATCTCAGAAGAAGCCAATCTCTCATTGCCCCTCCAACAATACTGGAACGATTTCAAAGGCATGTGATTCATACAGTATGTCAGCTAACAACACCGAAGTGATTAGCAAGAGTCGCTTGTGACGTCAGCACGTTATGCAGTGTTGATGATTTCCCACGGAAACTTTTGCAAATCCTTGTCGGCTTTAATATTCGTATATCCGTTCCGGCGGTGCTTAATGTGGTCATGCAATCTCCTACTCTTGCCATTCACTTTCCTCATTTGGCTTTTCAGGAAAAGCTGGAGTGCCCAGCGGGCAGCTCGCCTAAACTCCACACGGCGGGCGCTAATCCCCTTCCAGTAACAGTGCGCTGTCTGTATTCCAGGTGTGTCGTGAGCTATCAGATGAAGCTGTACGAGTGCTGCCAAAGTGTGGCTTTTTGAAAAAGCTAAGCTTTTATACGCTCACTCTTCTCACGACTTGCGCCATATTGAATTACTTGTGCTGGGCCATCTTTTTGTACTGCACTCCCAATGGCAAAGCAGTCATTGAGATGAATGATAGAAAACGAATTTTCAGTTGCTCATATTTGAGTCTCGGGAGTGCCAAATGTTAAATTACCTAAGTAGGTCAAAAGAAAATGGATTTGAGCAAGCCATTTGGAGTTTGGCCCACTCTAACGTTACAGTTGAGTTCATTTTTTTTTTTCCTTAATAGCGCCCGTAGCGGCATCTGAGCTAGCTGGAAATGTGTCAAAGCAGAAAGCTGAGCAGAGCTGTACTGTTGTTGGCTGCACACTATGTTTGAAGACTGAATAGAAAAATTGACCTAATAATTGAAATAAAATGAATAAATGTAGTTTTTGGTTTTAAAGTCTATTTGGAAAACTTTAAAATTCAGTCCCAGCAAACCTTTGGCATTTCTACATTTCATAAAGTTGTCATTAATATATTTTTCCCAACTATTCTATGCCGCTCGAAGCGCATGCATGACATGAAGTTTGTTTTGTGTTTTTCTTCCCTTGCAGCGGGGTTTATAAATAGTTGCTGGAATGACAGTAGCTGAGTGGGAGCGCTGCGTATTCATACATGAACTCTCCCGTGACCTCTGTCAAGTGAACCAAAGAAAGAAGGTCAGAGTCCTTCACGCTTTTTAGCCGCAGAAAGCGACATGTCGGATGCTATCGGTGAAATCCCACCAGCAATTTTCTCTCTTCTTTTTAAACCAGCTGCCCTTCTCGTCGTCGTTAACTCTGATTCTTCACAGCTAATCTACTTTGCAAAAAAAAAAAAAAAACACAGAGAGAAAGGTTAGGAAAGTATCGAGGAATGAAGGCTTTTGTTTTGGGGCCTATGTGACAGTCTTGCAATCTAACATATCCCTTTTTCTTTTTTTTTTTTTTACATAATCTGCTTTTCGCAATGTCCATGTTGCTTCTCCATTCAACTGTCAATCACTTTCAATGCGCCGCGCTGTTGTCATCCCGTTGCCTCAACAGTTTGAAATGACCAATTACACAGTTGGATGGCCATTATGACCACGTAAGCCGCCCCCCTCCACACACCCTCCACTCACTGAGTCCTTTTTAAATGAGTTTTCGTCATGCAAAATCATCTTAAAGTCCTAATCGCATTATGCAAATGAGTGTAAATATCAGGGGAACAAAGATGGTGGAAATGAGCTAAAACCAAAACAGATGCACGGCAGCAGATTTTGTCATTGTTTGACACGGATGGATGGATGATGGACAGACGGACGGATGGATGGCGCGAATCTGAGCCCCACTGTGAAGAAATCAAAACCGAGATGATGGTCCTCTGTCACAAATCTTGAAGTTTCTGTTGGTCTGGCACACGCCTGCATGCCCTTTGTGGAGTTGTTGCCATGGAAACCAAGTTATGAATGACAGCCTTGAAGAATGCGCATGCTAACTTTGGTCCACTTGTCAATTTGCATCAAGTAAGACGAGCCCATGTTCAAGGAGACACGTTTGTTTATATTGAAAGCCTCTCTGCTCGCTGTTCCAGAGTCCTTGGGCCATAATTCAAAGGAAATCAAACGTATGCATTCTGCTCTATACATTAAAAAATAACAAGGCTAGTGGATTTTGAAAGCCTAATAACTGCTCGAGAGAAGGCAGGATTCCACTGAGCCCATTAACATTAACATAGGTTGGGTCTTACAATGGTCTTCTTTCTTACAATTGCAAATTAATGGAATTTTGCTTATCTAATGGAAGAAGAGGGGAAAAAAGATTCCTGTGCTTCAAGCAAAACTGACTGCAATTTTGGAAGCAGCAGTTTTCATCAGCATTCAAATCTAACTCAACAAAATCCAACTCTTTTTCTTTTACAAATTGTTCCCCAGCGTAATGGCTGGACACACGTGAATATGTGTGGATGTTAGATTACGCCAGTTTGGGCGAGCCCTCTGTACCACGCCGGGCCGTCCAACAAAGATGCTGACTCCCATCGCCTGAAATGAGCTTCACCAGGCGCATCTTTCAAAATTGGTCACGCTCGCTGACGGACAAGCAGGCCTGGTAAATTAGAATTACTCCTCATTTGTATGTGCTTTCCATTTTTTTTTTCCTCGTGGCTCTTTTGAATAAAAGAAGAGCCAGAGTTGGACTCAATAAGAAGATTAAAAGCAAATAGTGTATATATTTGTCAAATCCAGGGTTTGGGCGAGACTTTCTCGTCAGTTTTAAGTCGTCAGGCCCGGTTGCTACTGAAGCTTACTGGAGGAATTAAGTGTCCTTTTGTTGCAGGATCTCCGAGCCAACCCTCGCGCTGCCATTTTCAAATTAAAGAGGAAAGTTTTTTTTTTTTTCTTGGATGAAGCAAGGGGTGATTGCATGCAAATTCTGTACAGGGAAGATGAGCTCACATGCCACATAATCTCATAATCATTTAGGGCCCATTGACACCATCGAGGGTGAAGCCCAAAATGCAGGGCGATGCGGCAAGTGATTTTATTTTCTTGTATAAATTGGTAAAAAAGAGTGAGCACCATATTGAGATGAGGGTGTGGCATTTGGCAAGGATTGACTGGCCGCACTGGCGGGGGCGGGGCTAGTGATCCCCCCACCAAAGTTGGCGGGCAAGATTAAAAACTGTGCGCTGGCACAAAAGCAGATGTAATTGGGTGCTTAACAACTTTGGAATAAAAGCGCTTGTCAGCTTTTTAGCACGTCACATGTAAGCTGCGACCGACCGGGGCGCAGGCTAATGACGACGACAGGGATTTCATTAAACGCCTTTTGTCCCCTTCCACTGTTTGACTTCCTATATTTCAAACGCATTCCAACTCAATTTCTCGCAGCGAGTTTGATTTGAATAATTCCTTGCTTAAAGCCCCTTTTGAATTAATTAAAATGCCTGTTTGTACTCATAGACCAACAGATGCCCCGGTGTTGGTTTAGCATGAAACAACAGCAGCCTGGCTTTAATTGAACACTTCACCTCTAATACATTGTGTAAGCGCATAAAGACTCATTAATCTGCAGCATTGCATTATTTCTCACATAGTTTTATTACCCGGGACAAGGCGGGGGTGTGTGGCCATGTGGAAATGCACAGTAAGTCATATTGAGGAATGGCATCTTTTAGAACATCGGTTCAAAAGAAGGGCTGGGCTTGTAAAGTAGGATTTCAAGCCAGCCCATCATCCCGGTTTCAAACAGTGGAAAGGGAAAGAGTCCATATAATTCAAACATAATTCAATCGTTTTAAGAAAGACAATTAGAGTTGCAAGCCAGGTTCAAGGATGTAGGTTGCAATGTATGTTTTAAAGTGCCAGGTCGAGTTCAAGTTAACACCGGGCGATGGTTTTGTTGTCTGGCCAGCCTTGGGCAGATTGAAAGACTCTCTGGAGACGATTGCTTCACGAGAATGTATACACGTGTTTAAAAATAGACAACGTTAAAGAGATGGAAGGCTTATGTTGTGTGCAAAAAGGCTAAAACACTAAAGCAAATGGAGGATGTTATAAATTTGAACCGGTTTCAAATCCTGATGTCGGAATGAAAGACTCCTCTCCCCCCCGGCCCCCTGAGGCCTGTTAGCGCACGCCTGATAGGCATCCTCGTTACCTCCATGACAAAGCCGTGAACCAAACAAACATCGGAGCAGAACAAAGCTGCCCCTGCACGCGGCGGCCCTGATGCTCGGTGCTGTGCTCATCAGCCCGATAAACAGCAATAATCACAGTAATGATGTGTATCCCACGGCCTTCTGGGAGGGGCATTGTGAGGTACAGGGAGGGGATTGCTAATCTGGGAGGCTTGTGCCGATTTCCAGGGGATACCCAGAGTGCTGCGTCCGCTTAGATAAGGGCAGCCGGCCCCTGCGTCCCGACAAGAGCGGCCTCTCTCCCTCCGTTGGTGGGCCGGGAGCTTGCTCGAATGTGATAAGATGCTCCCGAGCGCAGGTATTAGCTTTGCTCTGTACAAAGGAACGCCAATGAATCGCACGTGGAGGATGAACCCCGGACGAGAGCCAGACACTCTGGGTGAGCAGATAAGCGCTGGTGCTCGGACAACGGGCTGTGCCCCCACCCCCCCTGCTGGGCCGGATGAAGGCGATCTCCCCATGACGTCCCATCAGGCCGTGGTCGCTAAACTGCTCGTCTTGATCCGTAGGACGGTCAATGGCTGGATGAAGTCATCCGGGAATTTTTGCTCAATTATGTCTCGTTCACAAGCACTTTGATCTACGTAATTGATATATTAATATGAAGATTAAAAGTGGTTTTGTGCCAAGGTTGGGCTTTTTTTTTTTCGCCTTTGAACGAAAACATATCTTTGGTATCCTGTAAAGGCTCACTGAGTCGTAATAGGATAGTTGCTATAATCCAGCGTCGCCTCATGAAATGATGGCACGCATCAAAATAGGGGATGAACTTTGAGTGCCGCAAGAGCAATGTGGACATGGCTGACTTGAAAGTAAAAGTAAATAGGCCGTCAAAAGAAATCAGGCACTAAATGGGAATTGGGCATTTTAAAGAGCCGCAGTGTAAACGGAGCCTCAGATAAGAGATAAGTCAGCACCTGCGCTGGGCTGCTCTGCACGTTCTGCCCGGGCTGCACTTTGGTGATTTTGTGCCGGTGCGATTTACTGTCGGGCCTGCGCCTCTGGCTGTGTAAATGATCTCCATGAGAGGGAGGGGGGCCTGTCACCAGCACACCATACTTCAACACAAGCAAGCCAATTCTGATCAGCGTTTCCTAATGTGAAGCTTTATATCAGCACAGATTGTGTTGTGTTGTTACGAGTCATGGGCTGCTCGGGAGGACATTGTGTCTCCTCGCTAGAGGTCGAGAGCTTCACTGTCCCCTACAGAAATCTAGAATCACCTCTCAATATACAGAACTATAACTTACTTTATACAATATATAAAGTATGTATTCCATATTTGGAATTATACAGAAGCCCAATGGAGGCTACTACTGTATGCATCGCTCTCCGTTGTGAGCCATTAGCATGAGTGTGGTCTTTCTCAAAGGTGATCCAGATGAGGCCCATGGACCATTTAGCAGGACCTCCCACGGGGCTAATGGGCTCACGTCTCATCATTTACCCATATGGCCCGTCGCGTGTGGCGCCTTAGTACAATATTGAATATTCATAGGGTATTCACTTGATGAATTTGAAGACCCGTTAACATCTCCGAGAGGTGAAAGCCCTTGAACTAATGTATTAACGCTCTTTTATTGGAGCCCGCCATGGAGATAATTGATGTCATTGATGAAAGATCAATGATATGATCATAAATGATTACCCCAGACACACAATCAGATAGCAGGCCAAGTGTGACCTAGGTGTGACTTGAATATGTACGTGTGTGTAACACACAGTATTTTCCGCACTATAAGGCGCACTGGATTATAAGGCGCACCGTCATTTAATTTTTTTATTTTAGAAATTATTTCATATATAGGGCGCACCGGATTAAAAGGCGCATAGAATATAAGCTACTGCATCAAACGGGTTGACTAGGGTTGCGTTCTGCATTTATTATTTTTTTTTTATACCTGCTTGTTTGTTTGCTTTAGTTTCACTCTGGATGCGACAGTGCCGCTCAATAAATCACTTGAAGCTTGAATGCTACTTTCGGACTCCCGTATTCATTTTGAAAGGAGTTTGGCGCGCTGTTAACTTGTGTACACTTACACACGCAAGGGTAACAGCAAATCTTTAGCCTCCCCAATTAGCAGTGTGCCAACGTCTTCCTGTCACGGCAAGTCACCAACATCCTTTTATCCTCTCCTTCTCCACTCGTGGTGTAACGAGATCCTTTTCAGCTTCTAAATGTCACTCGCGCGACACCTCGGGCTGTCGTCTTCTGCAACTCGCACTCATCACTGAGAATTCAAAAGGATTAATTCAGCTGAATTCACTGCTGGGAAGCTTGTCCTGCTCTTCAAGCCATTTGTTCCGTAATAGACCGACCTCCTCCGCCTCCTACTCCTCTGAGCGGTCTGGGCCACTTATCTCCACTTTCAAATGCACTAGGCTTCACCAGAACTCACCGTGCCCTCTTGAATCATGTTAACTGTTTCCCCAATTCCCTTACGTGCTAGAATGATCATCACCAAAGCAACCCCAAAGTGCTGCCTTCCATCCTGAGACCATGTGACCATGTCAAAGTGTCCATGAGTAAGGCACTGAACTCCCAGTTGCTCCTAATGCATCATCAGTTGACCAATGAGGACTTTTCCGTTGAGTGTATTCTTGAAGGGTGAAAAGTGGTTATTGCCTTGAAATATGAGTGACCAGACTTTGACCTTTTTTTTTTGCTTTGCCAGGCAAGCGCAAAGTTAAGATGCAAACACAGTACGGGGAAAGCAAACTCAACTCAAGCAGTAGTAGGTGAACAATGTTTCAAAAGAGGCTAGATCAAGTGGACTGTCAAAGTCGACACAAATGAAAACCAATGTCTATTAACCCAACAATTCCTCTAGCGTAATGCTAACACATAATTGAAAACACCATTGATGGGCTAATGATTAGCACTGATAACCCTTTAAATATATTTTTTGGCTACTAGCTAAAATATTTCATTATCTGTGCTCAAGAACGTATACAAGTAGTTAATTTTTTGGGGATGGAGCTGTTGAAATAAAGTTTTCCACAAGATCCAACTTCGCTAACACGTATCTGTGCGTTTGACGGGAGAATCTGATCTATCTCGCTCAACTCATAATTGGTTTAGCGTTGTTTGCCTATTCAGCATAATTCAGCTGAAAGCAGTCGTATGCCGGCATTGCCAAGTGAAGCTGTCACAGCGCCGCTCGTATGTGAGACACACACACACACACACGCTTTGTAATCGGCTGCCTCCGCGGAAAGACAATGTACCTGTCAAGTCGCAGAAATGACTACACCCCGTCGTGCAGATGAGAATGCTGGCATCTGCAACATCTGCCATGATCTCCCGAATGAATCTACGCCTGGCTGACTTTTGGTGTCTTTGCAAAATGGAATTATGCTCCGCGAGAGCTCAGTGAGCTCAAGTCGAGCTCGGTCTGATACACACAGTGAGTCCATCTTGAAAGGCGAACGTATGCAATAGATTGGTGTCTTGCCTTTGGGTGATAAATAGAATGTTGGTATGATATTGTGTGTAACATTTGTCTTCTGATTAAGAGTCTAATGGATGTGTAAGGTTTTAAAGTCGGCTTTCGAGTTAGGCCGAGGCTTTAATTGAGGACGTTGGTTCGGACTTGAGCTTTATACAGGGGTTTAAATTCAATGTAAGTTTCGAGACAAGACTTCTATTGAAGTTCAAGGTTTCGACGCAAGTTTCAAATGAGGGTTGTAAGCCAAGGTTAGATTTTCAACTCGGGATATATCAAGTCAGTTCTATTGCGAAAGATTTGCAAAAGTGTCAGGCGTGGTTTAGGCTATTCAGAATAAGGTTTCAAGCCAGTAATAGGGTGTTAAATTAACATTACAAAACAGTGGTGGGCTTGAAACCCTCCTTTAAAATCCAGAGTTCTTTGTCAGAGCAAGAACTCTTCATTCTGAGACAATTTTGCTGACTCGTGACCATCTTATGTCACTTATTGCACTTTGTCATTCTATCAACAATGACTGTCACTGTCATCACATTTTGACATATTTGTCAAAAAAATGACATATTCATATCCAGGTGGCAGACAAGTATGACGCGGAGTGAAATGATCCTCGCGCTGGAAACACAAAGACTGTATATTGCCGAGTGTTATTATCTTGCATTTTGATGTATACGGTGAAGATGTGGGCCCGCCGCGCTTGTGCTGCTTAATGGGCTCTCGCAGCCTCTTGACTGTTCATAAATCAGACGTTCAGCTTTGGCACCATAACAAATGGAGTCATCTAGCAAAATGCGTGTATCCATGAATCTTGAGTGCGAATGTGCACGCAAAGAGCGAGCAGACAGAGAAGCCAAAGCCCGACCTGCAGTATTCGGCATGTCACCTTCTCCCGCTTTCACCTCCGCACGCTCAGGAACAGGATTATTATTATTATTGTTGCGAGGAAATCATTGTAGCTGCGCTGTGGTCGGTTTCTTTTCACATTTATTTATGTCATTGTGAAGGGGTGAGTGGGGTCAGCAGGCCACCAGATGGGGTCCAAAATGATGCAATTTTTAACTTTGGCTTAAAACCCCAAATCAAATCCTTAAGTCTCGATAGAAATCCTAACCTTGGTTTTGAAACGCTGTCTTGAATTAGGCAGTCGTGCTTTCGTGCCAACGCGTTGTCACATATTGATTGTTGTGCGCAAGGAAGAGGCTGCCTCGATGCCCAGGGAATGATTTGGACTGGACCAACATGGACTCTTCATCATGCTTGTTGCGGGGGAACAAAGAGTGCCACAAAAGCAGACAGAAGATGGGCGGCAGGAATGCAATTGATTTTCACTCTGTCTTGCGCCTTCAATTATTTAGTTTGAGACAAGCGAGTTTCCATCCTCCCCCGAGGGGCCGCTCAACTTAAGCGTGGCTGGTGTTTCCCGCACATTCTCCAATCAAGTGTTACATTCTGGTCTGAGAAGCTGCATGCATTGATTGACATCTCCGAGCTGTAATTTTCTGGCTCATTGTGTTGCTGCACCTTTTGTTTTCATATATTGTGTTATGCTGTGTGCATTGAAATAAAAAGGATCTTTCCTCACCGACTCCATCAAGTGGAGCTTGTAGGGCGCCGTCCCACTTGCTCCTCATCACTCTGGATTATCTTCTACAGTTGCACATTCCCATCTGAGGCGGCCCCATGGCAACGTCAGTACGTGTCAAAACGTCCACTCGGCCTGTCGGCTGCATGTCACATACTTTGGCCCAAACACACACACACGGACGGGAGTGTCGTCTCCATCCAGCGGCTGAAAGGAACAAGCTGCTTCTTGTCTCGACATGGGACCCAAAGTCTGGAAGTTGTTAAGAAGGAAAAAGATGTCAACTTGTCATTTTTAGTCCAGATGACGGAAGCCCGATGATTCTCACGTGTCATGTCACACAAAATCCCTTTTCAAAAGCAGGAGAGAAAAAAAACACTCAGGATTTGGGTTTCAGGCCACAGTGTCGAGTTTCCAGATTGGCATTCAAACCAGACTTACGGTTTCAATGAAGGATTTCAGGACAGGTTCAGTTTTGATTTGATTCGATTCAGGTTAAGGTTTAAGACGGTGCTTATAAGCCTCCTCTTTTTGAAGCGTAGGAGGAAAATGTGACTCATTGTGCCGCCTCTTTAAGTCAAGCAGAGTCTTTATAAATCTGCTTGCTTCTCTTTTTATCCTGCTGCCATTTAGCCACTGTGCGGAAAAGGTTACTGTGTCACGCAGTGCGGGACGGCGGCACGTGAAAGCATGAATAGCGCTGACAAGAACAGCCAATTATATTTGAACGAGACCTCTCTGGACAGCAGGTAGCACGCTGACACGGGATTTTGGAATAACGAGGACTTTGGTGAAACGTCACTTGTGATGGGCGTCAGACTGCGCCGAAAGGGGCCAGAGTGCTTCTGTCCCCTGCTGGCCTGCACTCGCACAATCTAACCAACTGACCCTGGATGTTTTCCAGTCAATTGGTTTATTTCTGTTACTCCGATTGACTGGCAAGGAAGAGCTGACCCAACCGGATGATTTTCTTTTTTTTCTTTTGCTCTGACAAAAATTGAGCATGGGCAGTGAACTCAACTCATCACAAAATCAGTGTCGACATCAATATGTTGCGATTCTGTTTCAAATATGCAAGCTGGCTGTTATCATTAAACACTGGCACATCTCAGTGATCGTTTGACACTTCTAGGGTGTGTTTCTGTACACTTGAAACAAATGAAGCGAGCCGTTGTCGACTTTGTTGTATCGGGTCGTGCGAAGCCACCAAGTGAACTCGATGTGAACTGCAGCTGTGAAATCCGCAAATAAGCGTGTGCTTCTTTAGGGTCGCGACCTTCCCAAGCCTTTTTTTTTTTGCCGTCCTCTTTCTTTCTCTTAGCACGTGCTCAGCAAATAATCCAAAGCCAGCCAGCGTGCCAGGTAATAAATTCTCCGCTGTGCTGTAAATCCACGCGGAAAGCCAGAGGAGAGGCGTGTCATTATCATCGCAAACACAAAGAGAGCGAGGGAGAGTTGCCTGCCGAGGTGGTTGTCCACGTCGGTGTTGGCGGGGTGGTTGCTTCATTTGCTCCCTCAATGGACAATCAGATGAGCACTTCATGAAATGGCCCTCACTAATAACGAGCCCGCGACAACCGCTGTGAGAAGTCGCAGAGGTGGCAGACAAGACGGCGTGCGGCCTCATTTGACTTACTAAAACCAGAAGAGAAATTCCATCGGCAATTTAGCGAAACATGGCAAATATGAGTTGGAGTGAATAAAAAAGATGTTTGCCAGTTAAAAAAAAATTTTTGGACAAAACCGTTTTGTCCAAAATATATATATTTTTAAACAACCCCTACTTCCTGGGTCAGTCCCATTTCAGCCTGAACCTTTTTACTGAAAATCGCCCTGGTGTGTCACCACTCTTCACGAAATCTGATTTTTACTTCATGTACAACACTTTGTAAGCAGCCGTGGTTGGTTATTTCTATAACGCAGGTCGAACGGAATCATTACGAGTCGAAAGAGCTCGTCAGTGATTTTGGCTGTGCTTTGATTGCGCTCGCTTTGAGGGCAGGTGTGCAGACAAAACATCCCATTTATGCCCCTCAGTCGCCTCTCGTGCAGCTCACACGGCGCCTTGGAAAACTCACCTCAACGTTAAAACCCTTACAATACTTAGAAAACCACATCCAAAAATCAGATCCAGTCTGTTTCCTTTGTTTGCTGCACGCTTACATCTGAATTTCCTCTCGCTGCTTTACATGTGAACAGACTTTTATGCAAATCAGAGAAAAAAATTCACCTTAAAAAAAAAAAAACAAGAATATTAAAGCTTTGCCCTCCACATTGTCCAAGCTTTGACAGACAAGTGTTTTTAATTAGTCTACCGGTGTGCAGCGAGGTCCGAAGCGGGCGCTAATGTGACTGTATAATTTAGCGCCATCGTACTACAAAGTGTGCAAATGAATTCTTCGTGTTGGGAATGTGCAAATGCCGATGCATGTATGCGATGAGGTCACGGAAGAGTTCTCTACATTCCGTACGCCGACCTTGAGATGAAAAGAAACGAAGGCGGCGCGCATCTCTTCATTATCTGCGGCAAAGATCAAACATACATACGATACACAAAAGCTCGAGCCTTGCGGGAACAAGTTATACCCTTGATAATATACGAGTATTAATCTCAGCATTTCTTTTTCATGGCGACATGAATTCAAATGATGTACGCTATTGTGATTCAATATCTACTTAGGGTTAGGGTCTTTTGCCAAGCAGGAAATACATCCAAATAAATAATGCAACAGTTATATTCTTTCAATGGGAGGAACAGGAATGAGCATTTTGACAGGCGTCTGTTTGATTGACAAATACCATCTGACACTCGGGACTCTCTATAACGTGCACGTTGAGTAAACAGTCAAGGAAAACTCAACTCAAATCAAGTTCCAAGCAGAAACGTTTTCACTAAAGTGTGACATGGCGGAGGCGGTGCCAGCGCCAATATTTCTCTTGCCGCTTTTGGGCCGCTTGCCCAGGTTTGGATGAAGCTTTGGCTGGCTGCTGCAACAGACTAACGCAAAGGCAACACTCCAGGTGCAACAAAGACCAGACCCTCGAGTCCCAAACTAACGTGGTCACTTGGTCTATCCGATACAAATGGTAGCAACATATTCATCTATCGCTAGACGTAACAAACTCAAGTTATTAATGAGAACAGTTCCCCCATAAGCGCCATCTTTCTCTAGCTGCGCCCTAGCGACTGGTAATGCTTCTTGTGTCGGCGGTGTTCTTTCTCATTCTCGCTACTTTTATTGGTTCCATCCATCCCGTTTGATTTCACAATCCCATTTGCCTTTGAATTCCCAAGCGTGCATGAGCATCACATCAAACGTTATGCTGGAAATGGATCTCTTCTTCATTGTTTTACTTCGGACAGCTTGATAGTGAATCGGTTTTCATTGATGGTGAGTGACGATTAGGCTGGGCCTCCAAAGGGACAACAATCAAGCTTTACAGTCTGCTTTGCGAGAATTAACTTCCGGACCCACCCGTGATCGGCGAAAATTCATTGGTTCAGACCAAGTGCCACCTACAAAAATACTTGGCGCTCTGCCACCATGATTCCCAGTGTACCGCCAAACACCCTCATCTAATTTTTATCACAATTCAGCAACTGCAAGAGCATTTTGACTAAAAATCACAAGTGTCACCGGATGCATTGATTCCCGATAGCTTCTAAGAAACTAAGGCTCTTAACTGCTCCCTGCCTGTGCATTTATTTTGATTAAGCGGCAAAATCAATCTTAATGAGCCTGTATGCGCATGAGTCGCCTTGTTTTCCCCCCCTTGACTTTGGTCTGCCGGATGCAACGTTAACAACACCGGAGACGTGGCAAAAGGCTCTCAAAGTGGTTTCTGAGAAATGCACACTGTCATCGTGAAGGAAAACTTGGCGAAATCTTGACTTTATAATCTGGGTTCCTTTAGCCGTCCTGGAATTCTGCTTTCTCCTTTTTGGTGCACTGACCCGCAAACCAAAAATCTCTGCAGCACGATTCAACGAGCTGAACGAGCAACTATGCAGCAAGTCAAAGAATGAAGGAGATTTTTGTGTGGGCTGAGTAGGAAGAACTTACATTTGCACAATTCTAAAGCCTCATCCTAGCCCTCACCCTAACCTCCCGGCCGTAACCCTAACCTCCCAGCTGTCAAGTCAAGTCAAGTCAAGTTTAGTTGTATAGCCCTAAATCACAAACAGTCTCACATAGACAAAAATTGACAATTATTCTCAAAGCATCCCCTGATCTTAAGCTCCCAAAAGGGCAAGGAAAAACTCAAAAACCCCTACCAGCTGTAACTCTAACCTCCGGGCCGTAACCCTATCCCTGACCCTAAACCTACTGTACTTGGTCATTTTCAAACAAAGCCCTTACAACACAAGGTCTTTTTTAAAGCCTTATGGCCGTTTTTATTTCAAATGCTATCCATGTCTCAAAGCCATACTTTGAGACTCTAACACTGACCATATCCAAAGTTTAAAATGACCATTTTAAACCAGTGCCCTTGAACCCCTACTTGAGCCCCCTTACCGTACAAGCTTAGAACCGTACTGTGAATAACTAACCATCATTCGCCGAAATGTAAACATTAAATGATGGCATCAGTACTTCTTGTAGCACAGCACCTGGACACACACAGGCACACACACACATACACACTCACTGAATGTCATTATACCAGCGGTGACCTCTCTTGAGTTCCACAAGATGACAATGTTATAAATATTTTAATAAGCTATACAGACAGCGTTGTGAATAAAACATAGATGACTTGAGGAAGAGAAAGGTCCATTGCGGTCTATTTCCCTGAGGGAGGTCCTTTTGGAAATATGCAGCCACTGATGCTGGTCTTCACACAAGACATTTTATCAGGTACCCTAATTTGAAAAATCTAATTTGGAACGCCAACCATTGTTTGAAACACCAAGTTGGAAAAGTTATTTTGAAATAAGGTATCGCTCTTGTGTGAACCCCTAACCTTAGTTTGAAAGCCTAATTTGAAACCTTGCTCCTAGTTCCTAATTCCGAAACCTTATTTGAAACCCTTATCCGCGCCATAGGTCTAAACACTAACTTTGGCTTGAGAGCTGAAAATAAAGACTTTCTTGAATCTCTAATGGATTTTTTTTTTAGCGTGAGTGCTTATTCCAAAGAAAATATGGCCTGCACCTGTGTCAGATGTTCCGGAGACAAAAGATCAGGAAGGCACCAGGCCCAGACGGCGTGTCACCCTCCTGCCTGAAAGTCTGTGCTGAACAACTGGCACCCACCTTTGCACGGATCTTCAACTCTTCCCTGGACCTGTGTGAGGTTCCCTCGTGCTTCAAGAGCTCCACCATTGTACTGGTAGCCAAGAAGCCCGCTATCACAGCTTTGAATGATTACAGACCTGTCGCCCTGACATCTGTGGTCATGAAATCCTTTGAGAGGTTGGTGTTGAACCACCTGAAGGACATTACGGGCCCCTTGCTCGACCCCCGACAGTTTGCCTACCGGGCAAACAGGTCGGTGGACAATGCGGTCAACGTGGGACTGCACGACATCCTGCAACACCTGGACACCCCAGTGACATATCCCAGGATCCTGATTGTGGACTTCAGCTCGGCGTTCAACACCATCGCTCCTGACATCCTCCACCAGAAGCTTGTCGAGCTCGCAGTGCCTGCCTCCAACTGTCAGTGGATCAACAGCTTCCTGACCAACAGGAGACAGCATGTGAGGCTGGGGACCATCACATCAGACACCCGGACCACCAACACTGGCACCCCCCAGGGGTGCGTCCTCTCCCCACTGCTCTTCTCTCGATACCAATGATTGCTCCTCAGGCAACTCTTCTGTGAAGCTCCTGAAGTATGCAGACAACACCACTCTCATCGGACTGATCCGGGATGGTGACGAGACTCCGTACAGACAGGAGGTGGAGCGGCTGGTCCACTGTTGAAGCCAAAACCACCTGGAGCTGAACCCGCTCAAGATTATGGCAATGACAGTGAACTTCAGGAGAGACCCTTCACCACTTTCACCTCTCACTAACCTCACTAATGATCTTCCCTCCACAGACACCTTCAAGTTCCTGGGATTCACAATCTCTCCGGACCTGAAATGGACCGGCCACATAGACTCTGCCCGGAAGAAGGCCCAGCAGAGGCTGTACTTTCTGAGACAGCTCAGGAATTTCAACTTGCCACAGGAGCTGCTGAAGACCTTCTATACTGCCATCATCCAGTCTATCCTCTGCACCTCCATTACTGTCTGGTTTGGATCGGCCATCAAACAAGACAAGCATTGACTGCAACGGACAATCGGGACCAACCTCCCATCTATCCAAGACTTGTACCTGCAATTAAAGTCTTACAAACATGCGTGAGGAAAAAAAAAAATCACACCATGTTAACAAGCCGCCGTAATTGCTCATAAAACAATAAGTTCATTACGGCGCCTGTAAAGGCTGAGGCGTCGTTTGCCGAACTGCGGGGATCCTTCGCTAAAAGTGCACAAATAATTTCACTTTGCGGTCAAATCGCAACTTGCAAAATGCATTTCATTACAAAAAAAACATTAATCGGACGACACTTTGGCATTAAACAACTTTAATGACACTCGTGCAGTGCCGCTTGCAGCTTTAATTATTTGCCGTAAGCACAGTGGGAAGAAAGAAGCACTTTCATCTTGCCATTCTTCATTTTCTTAGGCGTTCACATTTGGACTGAAACACATATTTTGCTGCCATGTGCATCAAAGTTGTTTTTAAGATACAAAATAGGATAGAAATGTAAGTATACCCACAAAAAAACCTCAGGATGCTATGAGGAAAAGACGTGACATTCTTATTTTCTCTATAGAACACACGCAAACTGCGTCATCTTCAATTAATTATGAGTATGACTTGTATGTACAGTACACACGAGGGGTTAGCAAAAAACACAGGTCAAAATACTTGCCAGGCATATGCCGACATAAGCGCATGGTTCAATGGTGGCACTCCGTGTTTGTTGGGCGATCATGCATATATTCATCTGCAGGAGTACAAACATGCAAAAGACGAAAGAGTTCGTTTCTCGCCACGAGGGCGTGGCGCCAAAGGTGCGTCCAGACGCTCGGCACATGCATTTCCATTTAGATGACAGCCGGCGAGGCAGCTTTGCGTCGGCTTCTCAGCGGAACGATTCCCGCCGATAGCTGGATGATGAAAGGATATGGTGGCAAGCCTCGCAAGGCGCCAAGGTTAAGTCAAGACTGGAGGCGGAGATGCAGAGCGGGGTAACCTTCGCTGTTAGTCGCCTTGTAGCAAAACCCGGATTTGGCTTCCGGCCGTGACGTCTCCTTCACCAGCATTTTGGTTTCCTGATGAAGTGATGATGAAATGGTTACGAATAATGAACTATAGAATAGTGGACCCCAACCAGGCCGCACAAGAAAGAATAAATAACATTACTCATGTTATGTTGTCAAAACGTCAATGCGCAATCTGTGATTACTTGATTTATTGATGCTTTCGACATTTAATTCTGATTTTAGAAGTTTTCTTCGCAAAAATTGTGGCTTCATCAAACACTGGTCCGTCAAATTATTGTCTGATAGTAATCCGATCCATGGTGCTAAAAAGGTTAGGGACCACTGCTCTAGTAAACCAGATGATGGACTGCAGAACATTGACATTTGAAAACATAGAACCCGTTGTTACGATAAACGTCACACTTTCGGGAGCAAAAAATAATATTTTTGGAGAAAAAAAGATTTTTTTCAGATGCATCACATTTATACAAGAAATGAAAGGAAAACATAGTCAGTACTTTGATATTAAAAGTTAATTTTTGAGAGGAATCTTATTTTTTTGGGGGGGGATAACTTTTAAGACAAAAATAGTCTCCCAATACACCTTCAATTTCGAACCATGATGACTTTTTTTTTTTTTACGGCAGCATCCTCATTTATCTCCCCCCAACTCCACCTTCATATAAATAACTTTCATTAGTTTGACACTGATGAACAAGTGCTACATGCTCCTAAAAAATAGTGGAAACAAATGTTAAAAAAAAGTAATCTTAAAAAATGTGCAACACAATTAAGCTCCTTTGTTTAGTGGTCATTGATTCACTTGTGCAAGCAGCTGCGATCACGAGGAGGGCATATCCCATGATGAGAAGAGCCGCCAATGATGCTAACATGCTAACGTGCTAACAAAGTGTTTTCAAAATGCGTCACAAAGGCTTGAGAAGAACAAAATGTCATGGAAAGCGCTTGGCATTGTTCTACTCCTGTCCTGCAGGTGGCGCTCATGCAGATTCCAAGCCGCTCGGCAACAGTCAAACATAGCCAGACAATTCTGCAATGTGTGCAGTCGGAAATGTACAAAACGTGCTTCCCTTGAGATCACAACAACCTTCATGACAGTTTGTGAGCATTTTACCTGTTTTGGTAGGACTGGCTATTATTATGGGACGAATCTGGGCCAATTTGACTCTCCGTGGACTGGCAAATGCTAAAAAGTGAGCTGAAGTGCTTCCCTTGTGTTCATCGCATACCATTCATCTATTTGAGAGTGCTGGAGGTTAAGTGTGTTGTAGTTCTAAGTTAGACAGTCAACGGCAGTTGCCAGACCAGAAGGACGTTCTCTGAGGAGTCCCCGGCTGTCCGGGGCCCGGCGGGCGCCCCCTCCCGCAGCCTGCGGAACCCCCGTCCCCCGGAGACGACGGCGGCCGACACCACCCTGTCTTTGGCCCTGGCGTCCTTCTCCGAGGGGCGCCCGCGCGCCCACGTCTCGGGGTCGTCACTGAGCTCGTAGATGGAGCCGTCCTCCACGCTGTGCTCCAAGGACTCCAGAGACGAGTCGGAGGCCTCGTCGGCCGCAGCCGTGAGCGGGCGTCCAGGCAGCCCTGAGGTGGAGCGCAGCTTGTATTGCAACAGGACGCCGCGGCCGCGACCACCGCCTCGCGGCCGGCCCTCGTCCGGGCGCTGCAGAGATTCCTGGGAGGAGGTGTCGCTGGGATCCTCGCCACCGCACGCCGAGTCAGGCCCGTCCTCCACCGAGTCCCTCTTCAGGAGGTCCGGAGACAAGGTGCCGCTGACAGCCGCCAGGAAGTCCACCGGCCCGCTGTGAGCGTTCAGCGAGATCCTGCCCTTTCCTGGAGGACGGCAACGCATTCCAATGAGGAGGCGTACTGCTTGTTATTTGAAAAATGCCCCGTCGCTGTATTATGGCAACGAGTGTTTTCGAAATACTGGACAATAATGTGTCATCTTGGGATCGGCCTCTTCTTGTGAAGCAATAGATTGGCAATGACCTGTTATTTTTGGTATTCCCTCCAGTTTGGGAACCGGCAGGGTGACGATGAGGCCTCGGGCGGTGCCGACCCACAAGAGTCCTTGACAGATGAGCAGGCTGGTGACTCGCATGTTCTCCTGACCTGGAACATCAAAAGCAGGAAAGCAAAGATGAAAAACAAACGCAACGGGGTGCACCTTGCTCCGCTGTGTCCTTGTGATTCAAACCGGATTCATCGGCAATAAATTACATGAAATTATTTCCACAAATACAAACAATGGAGCCGACAAAGGGATCGTTTTGCAATAGCATGGGCAGCAAAGCTGAGGCCAAATGACATCATCAAATGTTTGAAAGGTTGATGCTGCAACAGTCAAGGCATTTTACACAAGAGTATGCACCAGATTCAATTTATTCAAAGTACTCGAAGCTCTCCAATCGACAATGAAAAGGTTTGTGTTGGTTCCGGGCTCAAGCGGCAACCGCATCATCGGATGAGCATTTGTCTGATGTCTGCGTGTGTTCTGCTGCTCAACAAGATAATTGCGTACTCTTAACTCTATTATTATCTGCACGCTTTCAGGCAGCTAACAAAGGGCTGAAAAACATAGTTGCTACACGTTTTATTTTCAGCACTTCCTCCCGTCGGCTCCCATCGGGGCTTGGTTAGCTATCGATAGCGACGTCGGGCGTAATGCCTGTAATTGAACCGCAGCGAGGCTCGGATGACACTTTACATTTGTGAACATTTTTAGCGGCTCGCTCACAACATCGCTGTTCCTGCAAATGACAGAGCACTTGTTTGTCAAGCGAGCGTTTTGAACTTAGTCATGGCCCTCTTATGAGTATAAATTGCAAGGAGAAAATACCGCGTGAGCTGTGGTCAACAGCAGCTCTTAGCTTTGCGTCAACTAGCGGAGCCTCAGGACATCTCCCCGTCATACAAAGTGGAAGGAAGAGGCAGAAGGTTCATCAGGGGCAATGCGACAGAGTCCTTGAATAATAAGACGGTGATTGTTCAAATGTGACTTCAAAACATTCTCTGCGCTCTAAGAAATATTTGAAAAATTGCTAAGAGTACAAAGGGAATGGATTGAATATTTGCCATGCCGAATATGTAACCTCGGCACATAGACAATTGTCATTAGCCGACTTCAAGTTTGCTGTTGTTGCTATTCGCCACTTCTTGCCGCAACAACGGGCAAACTTTGCCATAAATATTTCATGGCCGAGGACCAGAGAAGGCACGCGGCGGGCTACGTGTGGCATCTTAAATGGACCGCAGCCAAAGAAAGGCTGGGAGCGGGAGGGCGAGCGGCACCGGGGTTGCCGAGAGGATTTACGGCCCGGCGGATGAGATGAAACGAGCCGACGGGAAAAAAGTAGGACAAACACGGAGCATCGCATTAACTCAAAGGAGGCGCGTGTTTGGAGATATAAGCAGCGGCGCACGGGAGGCGTGGATGCGTTCGGCAGGTGTTTGCACCGACGCCCCCGAGGAAGCCCTCGCGTCGGAGCTGCTGTTTCGTCTCTCCGGTGACTCTTTCATTCATATTAATCCCCCGGCTTTCACCCCCCGCGGCTGCGCCGTGTCCCGGCTGCTTATTTATTCATGTCGCTCCCCCACGTGTAGGAGCAAAAGGGGCGACTTGAACGAGATGAGAATAAGAAAACGGGCTTTTGATACCTGGACCTTCAGTTTTTGTGCCATCAAATTCAAATCGATATTTAGCCTACATGACAAAAACATTTAAATAAAATCCACCATACAAGATGTTAATTCGGAAATTGTTTTTGTCTCCTCATATGAGCGAGTACGAGAGGAGTCGTGAGCGAAAGTGAACGGCCGCATCTACTCACTGGTGTTGAGCAACGTGGAGCGCGTGGAGATGTTCATCTCCTGCAGCAGCTCCAAGGTCTCGGTGTGAAAGAGACGGATGGACGAGCCCTCGGAGAACGCCATCCACACGCCGCCGCCGGCCCGCGCCACGTGTGCCACGCTAACCATCGGGTCGGGATGAACCTCCACTTTCTGTAGCACACAGAAGTACTGTTAGAGAAAGAAACAAGTACAGCTTCACCCATGTTTGTTACTTGGTAGCAATCCCAAAGAAGAGTTCCTAGAAGCAGCAAGCACAGGGCACTTGACAATGCCCCGATCAGCCCTGAAATGGACCTTTCAAACCAAAGTGCCTCTTGAGATGTTTTTCTTCTTTTGTGTGGATCTACTCAAATAAATGGCCACCAAATTTCATGTTGCTTGATGAAAATGGTTCCCAGGGCTAAATTCTTGGAAAAGAAAAAACGACAATAAGTGTGTCTTCCAACCAAATGGTAGATTCGCCGTGTCTTCTACTTGTGATGGCTAATCCCACTAAACTTCATGTTGTCAACTCGCTCCCGGGGCAAAAATCTCGAGGCAAAGTTTGTCTTTGAAGGACTTTCGGAACTGCCTTAACATGAGCGTGTCGTCTTCTTCAAAGCAAAGTATGAAACTTTCTGTTCCTTCTCTAGCCCTGCTGTTGATGGACATGCCTACAAATGACTTTTGGGGCTGAATTTTCCCTCCAAAATCTTGAGTGTAAGTTTGCCTTTGAAAGACCCTGAAATGGCTGCCCTGAAGCAAAACGGCAGACCTTTTCTGGCATGGCTTCTTTTTGAGAAGTGCGTATAATAAATTGGAGGAGGGTGGGGGGGGGTGGGGGGGTGGGGGAGTATTCCAGGTTTTCTTTCCACGATCATGATGACACAAACAGTGAGCCTGCGACTGAAGTTTGCCTTTCCATTCTGCGGTTTAGCGCACATCCGACGGCATGTTTTTGCTTCATCTTAGCTCCTCCGGCGCACAGTCTCGTGGCACCGGTGTTTAATGAGCAGCTCAAAAACAAACGCAATTATCCTTATCGCGGCAACACAAGCAGCCCTCGCGGTCGGCGGCGTGACGAGGCCCGCTGTGGGGTGTCATCTCGGCGGCCGCACGGCTGTCAGTGCGCAATTAAGGGGGTGAAAAGGAGCGAGGCGAGATGAGAACGCCGACATCACGTGCGTGCCGCGTCGACGGGGATTAGCACCTGTTTGGGCGCCCTTGCCGGCGGGCGCTTCTTTGTTTCAAACGCCAGCTTTGATGTGTTTTCTCTTCTAATTGGCTATTCGGCAGTAGGCGGCGGCTCAGCTCGGGCTGCAGCTCGTCAAAAAAACAAAAACCTTGAAGTGCGCCGTGGAGACGATGGCTCGACCGGAGCCTTGGAGATGAAGAAAACGACTGACGGTGACTCCCGCACGGAGCCATTTGTAAAGACACAGGAAGCCGTCATTTTGCTGTCAACCGAATATTTGACACTCCCATTTGCGGTTGTCAGAGGGATTTTTTTAAATGAAGCTAGCCCCTAATTGGAATTATTCGTGTCCCTCAAATTGCTATCTCGGTCAAAGCTCATCAGCAACTTCAAGCGTGTGATAAGTTACAGCCACCACCCAAAACGCTTTCAGCATTCCGAGTGAAACCGTTTGTAAGACAGACAAAAAGCTTGTGGCTTTTCTCCGTTGCCTGGCAACAGAAGCTGTGTGAATGGCAGCAGTTTGCCTCCACCGAAATGTCCCTACCAGCGAGATGGCTTTCAATAGATGCCGAGCGTGTCCAATGTGAAGTAATACGGCGGCGAGCTTTGCGCAGACGAGGTGGTCAGTCAAGGTTGACGGCGGCCATATGTTCCTCTCCCGCCATCCGTCAGGGGCGGCACCTCTAAACGCTGCGACCGCAGACGCGACAACGGGTCTGAACAGCTCATTAGTTCTCGGTCACGGCGGCTGACAAGGTGTCCTCCGCTAGGGATGAGTCAAGTAATGGGAAGAGGAAGGAACGAGGTGTGGCAGTCACTATTGATCAGAGGCGGAGCGGCGGCAGACGTTCTGCTTTGTTAGCGTTTTCTCACCGCAGAGTAGCCAAAGACCTCCGTGGCCTGAGAAAATATCGTCTTTTTGAGGGAATCTAGCGCCAAGGCCAGTCCTGTTTTGCTAAGTGCAGAGCGTGCACGGGTTGACCCTTGACAACATCTAGGATGGAGGATGCTGATGGCTTTGGCGGCAATCCAGTTGTGAATGACTTCTTTCATTTCAAGGAAAATTTCAGCAAGGCATTTTGAGCTATGCTAGGCTAATCATAACCTTGTGTGTAATGTCGACATTCGCGTAGGGAGGTGAAAAAAGTAAAGATGATACGCGCCAGCGAGTCTCCGAGGCCCGTCGAATGATCCGTTTGACCGCCAATTCTGCCTGCCGCGAGGGCACATTAGTGAGGAAAACGAGGTTAGTTCAGGAGTAACCGGCGTTGAGCCGTTACGGCAGAGGAGAGCCGTCAGCTCGGCTCATTAAGTCCTCGGCTTGGAGGAGGGCAACTTCATCCAACCTGTCGAACTCCATCCAGACCGTTCTTTGGATGGGCCTTCTGGGTCATTACCATATCGAAGGACCCGTGACAAACGAACGTTTCACTCCAAGAAGAGCAAAGCAGCCCAAGGACATGATCAAGCCTCTTTCATGTTTCCTATAATATCACCTCCTTTTTTCCCCCCCGCATGAAATACAGTTTGGAGCTCATGAGACTTTCTAAAACTGAATTTATAGGACGCTCCACCGAATATTAGAATATCACGGAAAAACTGACCAGAGCAACGAGATGAAAAAGTGCTTTCATTACCCGAGTGTTGAGGCTGCCAATGTCAACCACCGTGACCGAGTTGCCGCAGCTCGCCCAAACCGAATCGTCCAGCACCAAGAGGGTCCGCACCGGATCTGAACCCAAGTTCACGCTTCTCCCGGAATCGGGATCCCAGAGATCATCTGGAAAATAATATGCAAATCATAAATATGACATGAGGGGCACACTGGTTGCCCCTCCCTGACAGACGCATTACTACTTTCCTATTAGCTTTCGGCAGCTTCTTGTGGCACAAAACATGCTAATAAATGAGTTGTGCCGAAATCAAATAGCTGAATTTGAACTCTGGCTCTGTGAATAAGCAAGACAAAGAAATCAGTGTAGTCGAACTACTTCCCGTTTGGCAACGATCCAATCATATAAAAGGAGACTGTGGATTGTTTCAGCTTCATGTTGCATTCATTAGTATCGCTTTTTAAATTTCATCTGTGTATGTAATGGATACAAGTTAGCAAGTTAACGAGCATCATATCTGCCAGCCAGTGTCCGGTGATTTCATGCTGAAGTGAGTTTTGTTAAGCAATGACGCACTGCCCTTTTAATTTTGCGGAATCGAGTACGTGAGAGCGCTTTCACTTTGATCCCCGTCTTGGTCGCCACCTCTCTGACGTTTCGCTTGGCCGCAAGCGAAGAAAGTGGACCTTTCCCTCCTTTGAGGATTAATCACGAGGCACGCTTTAGCTGCTGCCACCGAGGCGCCTGATGATAAATTGAATTACATAAGCGTTTCCGACGCAGCGCATCAATGAAGTCAAATTAGAGAGCGGGCCGCAACCGGCCATTTAATTAACATTTGGAGTTGTTTATTTCTGTCTTTCATTGCATTACAATGCCTTTTGACTCAAGCAGGTTAATTGCTTGGCGTAATGAAAAGGTCACTTTTGCCACCTTTCGTGAGAAAAAAAAAAAAATCCACTCAGAGAAGCGAAACCCCGGCGAAGTGGCACATCGGCGAGCGAGCCTCGTCCATGTTTTAAAATAGCTGCGGTGTTCAATTTGAATTTTGCATTTTCACTATGGAGGGCTAATTGTGGGGCACGATGTAAAGGTCATTTTGCCCACTTGTAGGAAAAAAAATAAAAATTATAGATATGCGCAAAGCCCTCCAGTCAATGTCGGCCATGAATCTTTAACAGAGGCGCCTCCCGAGTCTTGCGTCTTGCCTTTTGATAGGCCAAACTACAAACATTCCATCCTCCATGTAATTAATCATCCTTGTTTTTGCTGGGGGTGCAGCGGGGACCTGTTTGCCACGATATCGCATTTCCAGGTATGGAGGAGATGTTGCTGCCGCGAGGGCGGGACGCCTTACTGCACCTGACATGTTTGGCGCATGCTGCTGTTTTTGCACTGACAAAAACAATGCAAAGGGAAAGGTGCTCTGCCGCTGATTTAGTGAGACGAGCCTCATTTTTGGCAGGTAACATACGAGCGGCAGATTGTAAAAAAAAAAAATATGTGATGAAATTCTTTCAGGCTATGGGTTACTTCCAGTAGTTGTGTTGATTTCTATTGTCCCAGATGACAGCTATCTGGCAAAAGTAGC
Organism: Syngnathus scovelli; assembly: GCF_024217435.2. Classification (NCBI taxonomy): domain Eukaryota; kingdom Metazoa; phylum Chordata; class Actinopteri; order Syngnathiformes; family Syngnathidae; genus Syngnathus; species Syngnathus scovelli. The sequence goes on along the minus strand of NC_090857.1, from coordinate 2,615,800 downwards.
GAGAGGAATTATGATGTTAATTATATGATTGATCGATGGGGCCGTTGAGGTTTTTTTTTTGCATTAATTATCGTAGTTTAGTTTTATTTGTTTTGTGCCAGATGGCAGCTATCCTGAAGAAGCGCTTGCATTAAAATATGCTAGAGCAAGCTGCAGTGGCAACCTTTTGTTCATTCCTATTGCGCAACGTGGACGCTAGTAAGTGTCAAGCCGATCGACCGCGTTCGATTCATTGCCGAGGAAAACTTACCGCTGTTTCTCCTGCCGTAAACCATCAAGGTGCCGTCACGTAGGCCCGCAAACAGGAAGCAAGGCGAGTGTTTCAGGCACAGCACCGGGCAGCCCCGAGGGGTGCTGAGGCTCAAGAGGCACTGAGCTGCAGTGTCCGCACTGCCGTACACCAGAATTCTGGAGAGCGACAAAATCAGGTGTAGTGAGGAGGGAACAGTGTTAAAAGAACAGAAATCAAAAGGTGCATCGCCTCTACCAACAGGACGAAAGCGGAACTGCATTGCGCGTTTACGATTGCTAGCCTCCTCGGTGTTATTCCGTAACTGAATATACAGCAGGGGCGTGCAATCAATTTCCAAAAGCGAGAAAATAAAATTGTGTTTAGGGCTGCAGCTATTGAATATTTTACGTATTCTTCCGATCACTCCGCCGATTAATCGTATAAAAATAGATTTAGCATGATTAAACAACAATGGGAATAAGTGCGCATGAATTTGTCATCTCACCGTCCATCATCTAATCCGACACAGATGCTGGCGCCGTTCCCTGACGGGACTTTGTGAGCCATGACCTCCGCCTCCTCAGAGGGAGATGCTTCCGGCACGTATTCCAGACAACGGACGGCGGAGCCCACTTGCAGACTCTTGACGGCCCTCGGCACAGGCCTGTTGAGGGAGAATATCTCAATCTGGCCCTGAGAGGCTTCCTCCCCACCGGAGGCCACCTGCGGGGAGAAAAGAGCCTGCTTGAAAAAGATCTAATTTTGAGACACAGTAAAAAGGAAGAGAAGTTGTTTCATGTGGACCGCAACACCCTCACAAAAATTGAAGTGAAGATAAAATCTGTGAGTGGTGGCATGAAAATAAAGAGCTATTTAGTTATTATACAGTTCATGCTACTTATGTTGACAGTGTTATTCAATAATGTTCAAATAAGAGTGTTCAACGTATATCCACTGTTTATCGGTCAATATATCGGTATCACCTTAAAAAAAACATCAGAAATAATCCAGGAGGAAAAAAAAAAAAAAATTACTCTTAGAATGTTAGCAGTCAATTTTCAAAATGTATTTTGCTGCTTTGGTGGGAACGGTGTGTGTTCGATTGGACGGCCTTCACCAGTCAGCAGTTAAAGGAAAGCAAAAATATCAATTTTGATTTTGTCATTTACAGCTGCCGGCTGCTCACGTTGAATGTTAAACACGTACGTGATCACTGAATACATTCACAAAGTCGTCTTTTTCAACCGTGGGAGAAAAAGCTCGAGTGAGCTCTGAAAAAGGAGCTGTGTTGCTTAGCAAGTTTGTAAGGTCAAGAAAGAATTGATCGCTGGAGTTTTTTTTTTTCACAACTTCTGCTGACATTTGGAAGTTTGATGGTCAAGATGGTGTTGGTGTTAGATCAAGGTTGCGCGGTCATATTAATCAAAACTGTAAACCGTGAGGGAGGGGCTCTCGCACGTGCATTGTAAAACGGCTGTTGAATTTCTGCCATTTTTCCGCAGTATTCTCAAATGATGAAAGCTTTCGAGGCCACTGACGCAAACTGCGCCGTCTCTTGGGACCTGGAAGTCCACGTGACGACGTCCGTATCGCATTTAGGAATCTTTCCTGCGCGACGCCTCGGCTCGCGAGTGAGCCCTTCTCGACGGGGGGGAAAGCCAAGATTTGTTCCCCCGCCTAAATCACATCACGCCATGGCGACAGGAGCTAAATATAGTCTTTAGCCCCTCTCTTGCACACTCACCCTTATTTGCATGCAATCATTTGTTTGATTTGTATCAGCGTGCGGGATGTGGACAGGAGAGATCCCGTGGGCCCTGGAGGATGAGCCAGAACAAATAATGCTCTGTTGAACAGGCCGGGAAGAAGATAGCGAGGACTTATCTCGCCGCGAGGGGCTCAAGAAAAAGATGGTTTCAAGTAGCGCCTCTCCACCTACACGCTCCTTCTGCCTGCTCGCCCGCCTCGCAAATTCACACGCTCACGTTTCCCCCCCTCGTGACAGCCGGCGCCACGTTCCTGGCAAAGCGCTCGCCACTCATTTAGGGAAACTAGCGATGTGGAGTCATGATCTGGAGCCCGTCCCGCTCGCCGCTCGAGGGGGAGGGAGGCGCTTCCCAGATGCTTTGCCAGCTTTAATTAGATTGCTTTGGAGAGCAGGGCGGGCGACGGAGGCGCATGAGAGAGCCGGAGACGAGGGTCACCAGTCGTCGTCTGACGCTTTTTGGCCTCGCCGGCGCTCATTCAACACACACTAATGCAAATAGAAAACAAAACGATACTGAGAGAGAAAATATGCGCGACTCGCAGGGGGTCGGGGCGCAGACTCAAAAAGGTTTCATCCTGAGAGGCCACCAGATGGCGCTGAATCGATGCTGACATTTGCAACGACAGCAAATAGGTGAGCTTTCCAGAAGAAAAGGAGACTTTGCAAAGGCTGAAAATATGCGGGGCTTACTTGCGATGCATTTGAATGATTGTTACAAGTTTGCACTGCTACTTCTTAAAAAAAAGATTAAAAACAGCATACTGCATCATATTATGGAAAAATATAAATCATGACAATAGTACATTTTGTAATATAACAAAATCGAGAGGTTTCTTTTTAAAGTAGGAAATATTCTGGCACACACACACACAATGCCACTTAAGCCACGTTGATCACAAACGAGACTTCATTTTAAAGCCAAATAGGCGGACCTCCTGACGTAAGGCACTTTTAGCCAATGAGAAGCCATAAAAAAAAAAAAAGCAAGGACAACCGCCTTGGTTATGTGTTCCGATGCCTTCGTTGCACTTTGAAATGACGGGAGATGTATGCTAAAGAGTGGCGGCGGTGTTCAAGGCCGCGGGCTGCCTGCACGCCGCGTGCTTCGCTAGTCACAAAGGAAAGCCACAGTGTGGCATTAGGAAAAGCATTGTGCCCATTAACAGCTGCTTCAGCGAGTCTATTAGCTTGGCAAATTACAAAGAGAGGGTGGCGTGTGGAAACTCATTAGCCCAACAGCATGATTGCTTGCGTCATTTTCCCGCGAAACAAAAAAACTGACTACAAAAGTCCGGTCGTTCAACCTGTGACCTCGATGACTCAGCATCGACACGGACATGAAGGAAAAAAAGCACACTTTGGTATTCTTTGTATTGATGGTAACAAACTAACAAATCAAGTTTTTCAGCAAATAGCTGCGTCCGTGTCCACATACAAAAAAAAATAAAAAATCTATCAGTGAGTATTCTAAAACACATGGAGTGCAAAGTATAGTTGTGTAAACGTCAATATTGATCGATCTGCAAATCGTCCTCGACAAGCCAAGCCAGATGAGGCAGCAACTCCCAGCAGAGCCGAGATGGAAGAAGCTCCCGATTGGACGTTCAGGGCTTCATTCATATTGCTCTTTGATTTTTTTACGAGCCGGCGCGAGCGAGCCTTTGGAGTTATTGAGTGTCAAGACGACACGCATGAGAGTCAGGACGTCCCCAAAGTGGCCTGGTTAGAGATGGCTCGGGAAAATAACACCTGTTTAGGGAAATCACGGGGCCGGGAAGTTGTGAGGACACATTGCGCTTGTCTTTCAGGCCGGGAGAGGTTGAGGATCTGCCAAAACCCGGCTGGCCATTTTTGATGAAATTCTGTCGAATGTGGTTATTCTTGTCTCATATTTTCATACCATTTTCAAATATTTCCCGTCCGTTCCAAATTATATTTGAGTCATTTTGTTCACGGGGTAACTTGACGTGAGCGTCTTTATCCTTGTAAAAGTGGCATCAATGTTTCGAATGAATGATGGCACATAAGCCATGAAAGTGAGGACACTGTTTGCTCATGGCCTGCCTACGCCAGCTTTTGCCACTTCCTGGGCCAAGAGAGGATTACCTGATCAGCTGCCCACCACAAGCATTCCAAAAATAAATACTGCATTATCTCCTTCGTTCCCTTTGTTAGCCTTTCTTCTTCTTTCCAGGCAGCTGCAGCTCAACTCCCACAAGTCGGCCTGCGTTGTGATGTGGGCCGGCATGCGCTTGGAAAAAGACTCGGCAGCACATACGGTAGCTACAACTTTCATTCATGTTATCCCAACTCAGTTTCCTAGCAACATCTGCCTGCTCTTTGTATTTGGGCTTGCGTTTTGACTCTTACAATGTTACGTGAGCACACTCCAAACATCTTGTTCCCGTATTTCAATGAATGCAGATGCCATTAATCTGTTCCAGCAGGCTGAGCGATGGCCCATTTTGCTAGAAATTGATACGAGTCATCCTTAAGTCAAGGCACTACTTTTAGAGTTCTATTTTTCCAACGTGAATGCGAATGAGAAGAACGTAGAGAATCGTTTCAAAAGTAATGGCGGTAGGGTTAAAGTGGAAACGATTATGGAAAACAGTAGAAAGTGGATTCCTTTATCTTCTCATTGATTCTTGGTGTGGAGTGTATACGGGTGTGTGTGTGTGTGTGTGTGTGTGTGTGTGTGCGCGTTACTCACCCAGAGGAAGCCTTGAGGTAAGGATGTGCTGGCTGCTGAGAAGCCCAACACTGCACAGTGAGCAGGATTGTGGATGGCAGCTTCAAGCTACAGGAGACAAAATCAATATTGATTTCTCATACATCACTTCACCACTGTTTTTTTCCCCCCTTTATTTTTTCCTCCTTCCTTCTTGTTTCCAAGCTGTCTCGCTGCATTTTATCAAAGCGACACGCACATTGGCGCCGGGCTCTGACACTTTCCGCAAATTCGATTTGGTTCAAAGCTTCAGATGGGCCTTTGCTAAGGACTTTGTTATTCTGTGAGTGACTGATGACACTCCAGCCTCGTTGGAGGGCAACCACACGTTGAAGTGACATCAAAACTGGCAGCGGGAGTACAAGACAGTAGGGGGCGATATTTCGATTCCACTTTAAAAGTCGCAGTACAGCGACCCCCGCACAAATTTTCGCGTTTTGCGGCCGGGCTTGGATGCTTACATCGCAAATACCGGGGAATCCCTGTAAATAATCGCCGTAACAAGCCAAGAGTCGGCGGCTAATCTTGATTTTAAAGAAAAAACTCTATCTGCACTGAGCTGATTCTTGTGATTTTCAAGTGTCAAACGTGGGCCATGCAACAAGCGGTGCGGCTAATCGGCGGATTGGGAGGTGTCCGCCTTTCGCTGTCGTCCCCCTCACCGGTCAGCATCAATCACAGGTGATTTATTGTCCCCGGCAAACAGGGTCCGCCCCCTTTTCTCTTCTCCGGGGTATATTTGTAAACAAAAAAGGTCAACGGCTGCTGTTTTCTCCATCCATTACGCCCAACAACACCCCCGCCCCTCCCAACCAGCAGCACATCATCACTGCCTGTCTCCATCATTAAACACAAGTGGACTTTACTCCTTCCTCCGGAAAACTTTTTCAACCTCTCCCCTTATGCTAGTACTGCAGCACATCACAAGAAAGGACGTTTTTTTCTTTTGTTGATTAATTACCAGCCATAGCAGTGGACCATATGGAGGTTGGGGGCACGAGAGCGACACTGCAGGGAACCGGACCAACGCCTTCCACTGGAGTTTTATCAGCCACGTGAGAATGGCAAATAATTTTCCAAAGCTCAAATTGCTTTGTTATGTTAGTAGTCCCCGGCGTATGTGTGCTGAGAATTGTGTGACTAGACTTTTCAATCTGTCATTACAAGGCAATGACTTGATGGATGGAGGGGAACATGAGAGCAAACGTAACAAAAAGACAAGTTCAAGTTTTGTGCTCGAGGACCAAATTTATGGTTGCCCTGCAGCACCCCTGCTGCTACTCAAAGGTCAGGTGTGCTACCTTGCTCATTGTCTCATTTATTGACCTGTGTTTGAAGCAAAAAGCAATCCCACCTGACAATGGGCACAGGTAACTAGTCACGCCAGAACGTACAAAAAGGGGGCTGAAGCAGGCAGCTAATTATTTGTCAATGTGACGAGAGGGCAGCCCCGCACGTGCCAATGAGCCGAGACCCCACGGTTTTGCCCTGCCCGTTACCCTGGGAGGGCGTCGGCCCATATGCTGGAGACAGGTGCTTTGCAGAGGAGCTTCTCAGGGAGACGAATGTCTATGATTAGATTCATTGCTGCGAGCCAGAATATCCATTCATCCATCCCACCATCCATTTTCTATAGTCCTTAGTATTAGGCTCGTGGCTCAGCTAGAGTTTATCTCAGCTGAATTATGGCAAAAGAACACCCAAACGGTCGTCAGTCCGTGGCAGGGACCATGAGGACAAACAAGCGTATTCAGACTGATGAACGATTCTTCAATGAAGCTAGCATGCATATTCTCATTTCCACTGTTTTATTAAATGGCAATTGACCAGTGATGGCACCCTCGCCTTCCCCGATGGTGCCGCCGCCATCTTGGGGCTACATGCAAGACTTGCATTCCAAGAATTCCACAAATGGCGAGCGCAACATTCGCCAGTGACATGGCAAAGTATTGGGGCCACATTAAGCTCCTCAAAAATGCAACAAATATGTTTATAATGTGTTTTTTTATATATATATAAAAAACAGAGAGTAGACAATGAAAGGAAAATGTCATTTCTTCTATTGTGAACGATGTACGATCGGCAACGGGTCTTTCCTTCACACTGCACGTTGCTGGCATAGCGTGACCAACAACTTTTGTGGTAATTACAAAAACATTGTGGGAGCAATTAAGTCCAATTTTATCATTTAGCATGGCACACCTCATGGCCCGCTAATGAGCGGCAACTCGGTGGTCGCATTAGAAGTTCCACTGGAGCATACCGATGCGTTTTGTTGGCATATTTTTTTTATTTTTTTTTTATAATCCGTTCGCCTCACAGACAGCAAATGCACACACAGCTGACAGTCGTCACGCTGGGCCGGCAAATTGTTGTTTGCTCATTACGGTATGACCGATACGTGAAGCTCCCTAATGAAGCTCACGCAGCGAGGCGGCCAGCAGCAAGGTTGACGTTTGTGATTTGGTCATTTGGGGCGCAGACAACACCGCCACCTGCCCATTCAAATTTCGAGAAGGAGGCCCGATGGGGCGGCTGTCAGCAACGAAACGGGCTGAAAAGCGTGCTAATCTCACTGGAGATGCCAACGAGGCCATTTTTATTGCCAGTAAACGCGATGCAAAATTTGCCACGCTGTCGCTATGCACATTCGGAGATTCCCATTTTTCCGAAAACAAGTTCAGTTGGGCCCATCGTACACAGATGATTGTCTTTGTTTTGTCCCTGCCTACAGCACTCTGCAATGAAGCTCTCCGACTCAAGACTTCCTTGAAGGCCTCGTTCCACATTGTTGCCTAATTAGGGGGCAGGAACGGCAGCACATCATCATCTTTAGACCATTTACATGCCCCCCCTGCCCTCCCCTCTGGGTGGACAATTTATTTAGACAGGGAGTCTACTAACTCTCGGAGGCGCGGCTAAAAGCGTCTCTGAGCCAGTGTAATTGGAACGCTAAATGCCACGGCAACTGATGAGGTCCTCTGCACTCTACATGCAATTAAATAACTTTTTTTTTGGGGGGGGGGGGGGACTATTGGTGGGCTTTGGCTATTTACAACCTCCGTCCCAGAATAAAGGGGGTTCATTTCAGGGCGGGGAAAGTTGACATGATTCCAGTTTGCAGTTAAAGCGAGAAATTACAAAGAGGGGTGGGGGTGAGGATGGAATGACTTCGTCATTAGAGCTGCCATCACAGTCGCAAATTAAAAATCCCAAATCCAATTCTTCATCCCTGCTCCAGCTGTTTAGTGAATTAATTAAAGATTGAGTTGCGCAGCGGGTTGTGATGACGTGACAATATTTGCATGATGATGGCAGTGGAGCTTCGTGGGATCTTTATTGATGCTCTTTTATTTCAACACACTGTAGGTTTTCATGTCGGTCGTGAAAATCTGGATTTCAAGTCAAACTTTGTTTTCATTTGTTTGATTGCCAATTGAAAATGGAAATGGTGAATGATAAACAAGGGGGACGCGAGCGAGAGTGCGGCGTATTAAAGATGAGGAAGGAGGAGGAGGAGGAGGAAGAAGCGGGCCAGCAGCTTCCTAATCCTGATGCAGCCCAAACCGGTTTGTCATTGAGCACTTGAAAGCGTACATGATGAACCCCTCCACACACACACACACACACACCCTCCCGCACCCCGAGGTATTAGAGCAACGCTGTCATGGCGGGCCCGTCCTCGCCTAATGCCTCATAAACTGAGTCGGGCGGGAGCGTGTGGGGAGAACATGAGCCTGCACTGCTTGTACACTCTGTGCAGCTTTGGATGGCTGAAATCTTTGAAGAGTTTCCAAGGCAGAGGAGGAGGCTCTCCGCCAAGGAATTTGAAAGTAGCAGCTTCCTCCAGTAAAAGCAGACATTTCTTTAAACTGATGGAATCAAAAAGCGACAGCAAAAGAAATAAAACCTCTTTGGATGGGTTAATGATTTTGCTGAGCGGACAAATTGTTGCCTTTCTGGAGCTTTTTCGCACTTTATTTGGTTTACTAGTTCGTGTTTGACACCTGTGAGTTAGAATGCTCAAAATGAATGTTGGCGTACATGAGGCACTCTTGCTAGTGCAGTCCATGCCGCAGTCATGTTCTTTGAAGGACCGCCCCCGCCCCCTCCAAGCCCCAACCACCTCGGTCCCTCCGGACCCATCTGCCAAAGATGTCTTCATCACTCAAAATGGCAGCGAGTGTAGAGAAAGCAAACGTGGACTAAAAAACAATCAGCGTGCGCCGGCTCTATTAGCGGCGATAACGCCGACGCAGTGTGAGAAAGTTTGCGAGCGAGGGAGGGAGAAAATGAAAAAGATAAACGGGGAGTCCGTCTGCTCGGGTCCCACTCAGCACCGCTGTGATAAGGTTTATCTGCGCTGGCAAACAAGTCGGCCCGGTCAGCCTCTCTGGTGCCGCTTCCCGTTGTGGGTCGCCCATTTTTTGGTGCCATGGCAAGATTTGGGGCCACGTTGGCCTTTTAATATCAAATGTTCTCCTTTGTCTTCTTATGTGAGTTTGCCTGCCAGGAGGCGCTGGATGCGGGGTGAAGAGGTGGGTGCGTCCCAAAGGTGAAGAAGCACACAGAAAGATGGAGACGAGGTGGGACGGGTGGCGGGAAGGGAGAGGAAGGGGGGGGTCAGTGCTTCTGCTGCTGCTGAGTTAAGCCCCTAATCAGCGTCTCCTCTGCATGAAGGGCTTAGAGTCACTCCATTTAATGCCGGCTTCTCTTTAGTCAAAAATTGGAAAGTAATACTGCCGCTAACTTGCTGGCACACGCCCCCCCCCTCCCGTCCGCCATGTTGACGTGCATATTGTGCAATCTTGCAGCTGCACTCACGTGAGTCTGTTCGCACACGGAACCATGGCTTCTTATCATACTCTCGACGTTGACTTTATATTAAACATTTGTCAAATTATTTAAACCTCCAATTTCTAAATATTGAGAATTACGTAGTACACTTGCGAGAAACTGGAAGAAATTTTCACTTCAGCAAAATTCCCACATTTATGCATTTATGCCACGTTTGTTTGCAGTGGACTTTTGGACGCTGATCTGTTGCCATGGTAACAAAACCTGCACTTACTATTGGCCACCACCCCCAAAACAAGCTAATTTCAAAATGGGGTCTGTAAAGTAGAATATATAATTCTTGATATTGGAGTACCGTATTTTTCGGACTAAAAGTCGCTCCGGAATATAGGTCGCATTAGCCATAAAATGCACAATAACGTGAAAAAAAAACATATATAAGTCGCTCCGGAGTATAAGTCAAATCGTATCTTTACAAACAACACGCGAGTATCATCAGCCGGATGCATCTCATAAGTTGACAGTTTGGCGCCGGCAACTGTGCTCAGGTGTTTCATTTCTGAGAAGACGAGCGGAACCCCGCTAGAAACATATTAATTGACTCATCGCCGCTGCTTGCAGTCAGGTGGAACGCACCTTGGTGGGGATATACGTCTGGCGAGGAGTTCTGGGAGGTTCGGACTGATGCCTCACCTACCTCATCTAACCTTGGCCTCCCGCTCTGCGGTGAGGCGAGGCGAGCAGCAGACGGCCAGCGTAGAGCTCTTAATGGAATGATGAGACATTGATTTACGCTCGGATGTCCCGCAGCCATAAAGATAATTGTGTGATCGCTTTAGAACATTCTTCTCAGCTAGCTGGAGTAATTTGACTACCTGCCTGGCCTCATCCGCTATCAGCCGCCGACTTCCAGCATAACCGCATTAGTCGGCTTGACAACGTGCTCTAAAATATCACTTTTCAGGGCCCCACAAAGTCATTACAAAGCATTTTGACGGATTTACGGAAGCACTCCCGCAAGTGTGCCTGTGGTTTTGTCTGATCTATGCGTCCTGACAGCGTGCAGTACGAGTGCTGGACTCAAGTCACATGACTAGACTGGAGTCAGACTTCAACTAGTTCAATCTTGTGCATTATATACACAGATTTTGTTAAATAGTAAAAAACATTGAATAGTGGCGGTTATTTGACTTACCTTCCTCTCGGGGGACTTGGTAGCGAAAACGGGCATGTGACAAGCCAGAAGCGGACACCAAAAAGGTGTTGTCGTCTTGTCCTCGTGCTCGCCATACAGCCAGCCGGGAGAATTTTCCTCGCCTGAAAAAAATGCAAAGACCAACGTTAAAGTGGGGGTGCTTAAAAATCAAAGGATGCCAGAGCCACTTGGACATTCTTTCCCCTCTGAACTGGTTACCGTATTTTCACATAAATTACAGAATGGACACTTGTTAAGATCAGAGGGATTAGCAACTGAGAAAGCAATTTGGAGGCGGCCATTTTGTCACTTGTTGTCGACTGCAATGGTGTTTCTTTTCATTCATACCATTTCGGCACGTTCCACTTTATTTCGTGCTTCATATTGTTTGTGTCTGACTTTTTCAGGATGGGCCCACTGAGATTTTTGAAGTCAGGCTTCAGGTGGATATCAGTCAAGTAATCTTTGAGGATGGGTGGAGTTCCTCCCTCAGCGTACTACGGGAGCTGGTTCTCCTCTCATCCATGAAAAGACAGCTTTGGAGCGTCCGCGGCGGCGGGCGGCAGCGAACACAAATTAGCCTTGACCTTCCATCTTCCCAACCCGGTAATGATGATGAATAACAGTAAACAACATTAACGAGCCCACACGCAACGGCAGGTGTCCTGTCGACGTCGTGCATGGAAGATTTGTTTGTTTTTTTTAAAAAAGAAAGGCCACCTTGGTGCTTTTCTACTGTGATGTAACTTTTTCAAGACAAAAAGGGTCAAATACGTTCAAGGGGGGGAAAAAAATGAAAGAAAAACACCCAAAAGATTTTTGTTTACTGCTACTTAAGAACGTACAGTGCAAAGAACATGACCCGTGTGCACCCGTGGACAATATGGTAAGAAAGCATCAATGCTTTTTCTCGTCAACATATTTGCTTCACAAAACGACTGCATGGAACGATTGCACGCACGCACACATCATTGTGATGAGCATAGATTTGCCATAAAGACGGCCTTAATGTCAGCCTGGTGGTAATTACCGGATGCTTGCGTGACCTCGCGTGCCTGCAGAGCCATAACAACCAATCAGGAAGTGTGCCATCTAATTAGAATTCAATGGATGCATTATTTAATGTTATTTGTATTAATATTTTAAAGAAAGAAGAGCGCAGCCAAGGACACACGGCTAACCTTTGGACGCTCACCCGAAAATCAGCATTTTCTTAATTGGGGGGACACACGCACATACTTTGGCCTTAATTGAACAAAATGCCCCCAATTAACTTAATGTGGAATTTCTCTGCAAAAGTAGTCAAAGTCAAGGTTATGCTCGCACATGCGTGAAAGCGTGTGCAGAGACACACACATGTGAGCCACGGAATTTCCATTATATTCTAATTGAATGTACCACCGTATTTGACAGACTATAAGTCGATTTTTTTTTCTTGTGACTTATACTAAGGTGCGACTTATAAATATTAAAATTAGAGCTCCGATTGGAAGAAGAAGACGAAAAAGAAGAAGTCTTGGTCCACGGAGACTTATGCGAGACCTAAGTAAGTGGACGTGGTGGAAAACTCTGAATATTAATGATGGTAAGCACACCTCCGATTGAAACTTTTGCTGATAACGATTAATTTGCACAGCAGAATTTTTTCCGTTAGCCCCCCTCCCTGCTTCGCTTCGACACAAAGGCCAAAGATATGGACTAATTAAATACACCAGTGCAATTGATATTTCAGCACGGATCAATGCGAGTGCGGGATCTGTTAATTAAATCTTTGATAATGTTTACTCATCATAAACAGTTGCCACGTTTGAGCACGGCGAGATGGATGGGGGAGTACAAATGGGGAGGCCGCACACATTTGATAATCGCAGCCGTTTGACAAGGCTTTAATTTCAGGGCTGTGCAAACATCTTTCAGGCGCACGGCCGCTGAAAGCCTCTTTTGTTCTGCCGCCTTTAATGCTCGAGAGGACGAAAAAAAAAGTTGAGAAATGAGTCGATTCATCGAGCAGATATGCGTCAACTCAACAAAAGAGGACAGATGAGTGTTATACGCGGGGTTAAGCCGATGTGTGGACTGGCGCGGTCGCTATGGTAACCTGGCAATATGAACATAACAACGCAGATGACAAGAGACCTCGAAGGCCACGTGGGTGCCGTGGATTTGGCGGATGTCGGCATGGGGCAGGTTATTGCCGAGTGAAATTAAGAAAGAGTGTCAGTGTGCCGGCGTGTGTTTTAAAACTTTAAAAATGTATCACAAAATATGTTGCGGAAAAAATCCATATTTTAAAAACTTTTAAATGTGAGGGAAAAAAAATGAAATATTTTGAGGGGAAAAATGAAAAGGAAAGCCAAAAATGCACAAAGCTCATTTGCATAAATATTCACATTTAGCACTTGCGGCAATTTGGCTTTCACTACAACACTCGTCTTTTGGGGTCGAGCTTGATGTGGCAATATTAGCTCCGCTGCTCTTGGCAAAAATACTCCAAATCTGCCCACATAGCGACGGCATCTACTCCATTTTGCCAGGATATGGAAAGTCGTATTTTTCCAAGATCAACTCGTAACGTTATGTGATATTAAAGTTTACCAAGGGAAGAAAATAGTACATTTCAAAAATACAACTGTATTTTCAATATGACACCTTGAAAGGTCACCTTGGGACTATATTCTCTCCCAAAAATGTTTTTGTTCTTAAAAATAGAGAAAAATTATTACTTCTGTAACAATTTCTCTTGAGATTCATCCGTTGTGATTTGTTTCAAGCTTTGCTATGGAGGATTCTAGAGATACAACTTATTTGGAGGGTGCTTGGTTATGCAATATTGCGGTCTATAAAAGCAGGCAGCCGCGGGCGAGCCCCCCCCCCCCCCCCTTCCGACCCCTCCGTTCCCCACAGCGAGGCTGATTGCATGTCTCAATCATCCCAACAGCCCCTGTCTCTTGTTTCCCCTCCCATAATGCCTCAGCCTCACCGCCGAGACCTCGACCCGGCTCGGCGGGGAAGCCATTAATTACGCAAGAGGCAAAGCCCGTTAATTAGGCAACGCCTCAGGCTAGTTCATAAAGAGCCCTGGAAAACAGCGGTGGCGTAGTGCGTTAACGCCGTCACGTCAGCTTACAATCAAAAGGCTGCACTTAAAAGCACACCATATTGGTTTGGGAAGTCACTAACATTATTCGCATTTTTATAATTTAATTGAGTACTTGAATACGTCCTCAAATTCATCGAAATAAGAAGCGAGCGTCCTATTTTTTTTGTTGTTGTTGTTCTTGACACCATTTTGTTTTTGCCATCTAATGTGAACAAAGTTTTGCCTTCATTTGAAAGAGTTAAGAAAATTAACCAAGACGACAGGTTGTAACATTTCATAATTAAACAGTCACGACGTTCGGATGGCGGCTAATGTCGTTAAATGACAATTTAGCCAGAAGCCTGCCGCAGGGGGTGCGGCAATCTGCTCTTAATGGCCCGCAGCGCTGATATAACCTTTGACCACAGTTTCTTGACGCAACTTTCTGCCGTTCAAATGCGTGATGGATGAAAGTCACCCACAAAGATTTGAGGATCAATTGCGGCGCTGGTAAAAAAAAACAAAAAAACAAAAAGCAAATATATCAAGCAGATTGTCGAACAAACGACGATGGCGAGGAAAGCGCTGTGACGGCACACCAGCCGTGAAATTGAATCAACCACTCCCTGATTGTAATTACACTTGCTTAAATGGGAAGGCAACGTGTGGGCGTGATACAATTAACGGCGAGATGACCAAAGCGGCGCTGATTGATGTTCAAGAGGGTTTCTGGTCATTTCCTGGAAACATGAAACCTTTGAGACGCATTTCCAACAACATGATTCAAAATTGCCTTAAATTGTAATTGCAGAGTACTTCTGCAGCATTTTGAAAAAAAAAAAAAAAACTTACTTACAAAAAAAGAAAATTAACAATCCATGCTTTGTATTTTCTCCAAGGCCTTCGTCTTGATTTTCCATCTTTTCGTTGACTCTTGCTTTTAATCGGAATTTGTTTTGCAACATATTTACCAGGTGTGTGAATGGCGCTTAGCAAATGAACCTGCCTGCCTTGCCTTACTGAGTGACATTGAAGTTTAAAAGCAGCTGATGGGGCAATATAAAAACTCATTTGGGCTGTCATTTTATGAAAGGCATCTGCCTTTTATTTCCTGACCACAAGGGCGGCACGCTTGACTGGCGGTTAGCACGTTTGTCTCGCACGCTTCGGAGGTCAACAGGGGTTCAGAAAACGGGTGGATAATTAATAACATGAACTTTATTCTCATAAGGTTACGACATTTTTAGCCTGGAAAAATACATCTGTGATGAAAAGTACTTATAAGTCATTATTCTCATAAGACTTTTTTTCCCTAGCGAAATATGAATTTGTTTTTTGCAACACTACTTTTCATTCCCTTGATTGCTTAAGTGGTGCCCGGAAAGTTTGTATCCACGGCGACCTGAAATGATTTTGCCGTGACTGTGCAGTTATTTTGACACGATTCTGGCGTCATTTTGTCTGCAACTATCCCCCCGTAGCCACACGCCGTGCTGACGCCAGCGCCCCCGTCGAGCTGCCTGCTGCTGGCCTGATAAAAAGGTGGGAGCTGCGGGGAGCGGGGGGGGCCGCGACTCGCCCGAGCGCTCCACCGGAGAGCTTGCAGATGTGCTGCAGTGAGTCAAGAGCCTGTGGCTGCCACCCGAGGTTGGCATTGTGGATCAGGGGCGGGGGGGGGGGGGGGGTATTACTTTGCCACCATTTTGTTGCATCTTGGTATCAAGGAACTATGTTGACATGAGTGAAGGCTTTTCAATTCAATTTTCAATGTCACCACCTCGTGGCAATTCAAATCTTTTATTTTGGGGTAGGCATTAAATCCTGCCTGATTATTGTTATTTGGATGTATCATAAGTAGGTTGCATCATATGAAAAATACATTTTTCATGCCTGTGTGTGTGCTTCCACCTACGTTGCGCAATCTTGGCCAAGTGCAGCCGGTTGACCCAGGAGATCTTGCTGAGCGGGTTTGGCGTGTTGAAGACCACCATGAAGCTGACGGGACGACCGGACCTTCAGGAGAACAATGACAACAAGACAGGTGATTTTTATCCACATTTGGAAGAGACTTGATTTGCCGCTTTTGCCAGCTCCCCAGACTTGGCAAAAGTTGCATCACGTGCAAAGGGACAGCCACATATGGATTTTTGATTTGTAAAGGTTTTGTTTTTGTTTTGGGAGATCCAAATAAAGGAGAAGATGCCGCCCCTCGTGACGTCATGAGTTTGGGGGTCTGCCAAGTAGCTAAGAGTTGCAGCTCAGACGGCCGAAGGTGGCCGCATGCGAACTCGCTGAGAAAAGTGTAGGTATCTATAGGTAATAGAGAGATAACCGGGGTCCTGGACCACACTTGGCTGTCTTATTGATTTTTAAAGGCACACAAGATGCTGCCGTTAGATGAGGTCAGAGAAGCGTGTTCCCTCGCTATCGATCATTCTTTCTTCGTTGAAGAAAAAAAGAAAAGCATTGTGTTGCTTTCAAAGCTTTTGTTCTCGGTGCTGACAGCTGGCTGAGATAATTCACAACATTTCTATTCGGTGACACTCTCATTCCATGTGCATGTCCAAGCAAGAAAAAGTTTATACTTGGAAATAGACAGAAATAAATGAGTAGGAATAATCCCTCGCCGAGCAAAATGTACAGATGGCGCCGGTACCCGCCACAGATCAGAAGATTTCACAGGACGACAACGGCCAGCGTGTCGGCACAACATCCCAGCCGTGCTGGATGACAGACGCTCATAAGAAACAATCGCTCATTAATCTGTCTCTCGGGCATTCATGCCGTAACCGGGACAAACTGCTAATGGAAGCCGAGCCATACATTAATAATGCACTCTCTGTAACTGCGTGATTTTCTTTTCGGCAGATGGATTGACAAGCAGCCAAAGAGCGAGCTGGCAAACTCGACGTGGGCTAAAACAAGACAAAAAGAGCTCTTGATGTTTCCGCTGTGATTTTGCCGCATCTCCAACTTGAAGACAAACACCTCCACCAAATTTTGGCCTACCTTTCTCTGTGGTTGTTTTTCAGGAAAAGTTTGAAATCATTCCGTAAACCATTAACAGGTTTTTCTTTTCAACTACAATACAACGATTTGTAATTAAGGATGGAATTATAATATTGTTTTACTTTCATATAACAATTAGGTGCAAAAACAAAACTCAAAACAAGGTTAAGCATCTCAGATTTGCGTATTGTTTGTTTGCCAGGACATTTCGCCATCAGGCACTTTCCGAGTAATTGCGTATCCCGATTTCCAATTATTGTGGTGCCTTGATAAACAATAAACCAAGTCCGCTTTGTACAGCGAAAAGACATTTAAACGTTTCACGGAAAAAGCTTTTTGGTCTGAGCACGCCAACGTGCCCGTGTGAATGATCAGAATGGTACCAGCTGAAAATAAAAAAGCTGGACATCACAAGGACGACTTTGATGGCAAGAAGAAAGCCAAAAGGAGAGATTTTTTTTGTGCGAGGCCGACAGGTGGAAAAAAAAATACATTTTTCATTTCATGGGACTTTAAGTTTAATACACAGAATTTTCTGTCAGCAGGGCAACTGCTGCATGCTTGTCACTCCAAAGTGCCCGAGTGCGGGCAGGTAGTCGTCATTCATGGCAGCTTGTGACAATCACGCATGGGAATTGGCCCAAGGTGAAGGCACACATGCACGCGTGTGTGTGTGTGTGTGTTGCATTTCATCATGAGCTAGGAGCCCAACTTGACCTTGCAGGTCCAAGTCACCTAGCGGCTCTCTTGCTTGTAACGCTAACAACAAAAATCGAGTGAGTGAGCAGATGGTCGTGGCCATGAAGAGATGTGCGTGTGTAATTAAAGTTTGAAAGTGTTTTTGGAGCCATGGAATTATGGTGGTGCACCGAGAAGCCTCCGATTCCATGGCCCGGTCCGTGTCTTTTTTCAGGAGCGTGACATCTTTAACTGGTGTTTAATGGCGTCGGAGCACAAGTGACCGGCGAGGCCACAGCACTCAGCGCTCATCATTTTCTCACACAGCCTTCTGACCTCTGAAAGCGAATGCCTTTTTTTTTTTTTTTAACTTCAGGTGTCTGTCATCTATTTTTAACACTTGGAAAACCAGTTAGCTATCTTTTGTCGATTCCCGCATCTCCATTGCTAATTAATTTTTGTCATCATCTACTCATCTATTTTTTTATTTGGCACCAGTATCAACATATTGAACGTTTCAAAAATATTTTTTTCCAAAACAATCCAATACTGCATATACTAGTTACAAATGCACAGGGTCCGGCAAAATGATCTGACACATTTGTAGGTTTAATAAAATGCAAATAAATGAAACAAAATGGCATTATATGTACTTTTTGAAAATAAAAACAACTTTTTTGTATTTTATTAAACCTACAAATGTGTCAGATCATTTTGCCAGACCCTGTAGTTTGATAATAAACATCATTGATGAGTATATACAGAATATCCTACCTAAAATTATTTTTCTAACAATAGCTTACAATGGTTTTGTAATAATAATAATAATAATATATTTACAGCGCAAAACTACATAAAGGGAAGACAAGAGGTTTGTTATTCTCCATTGCATGCCAATTTGTTGTTGTTTGTCTTTGGCACATGCCGTCTCCAAAAAGAGGTACCAGAAGATGACAATGCAACGGACAAGCACAAGTATCATTCACGCCATTTGCTGTCTAAATATAGCCAAGGCAGTTTGTGAAAGATGGAGAAGGAGACGGAGGGGGGCGTGTGAGGGGAAACGCAACTGCTCACTCAGTTGGATTCTTTTTCACAACAGCTCCAGCCCACAGGGCCTGCGATGTGATAACGCGGCCTCTGATTGGATGATTGACAGCCGCAGTGCATGCGCGCCACACTGGCGGAAGAGATGAAGGCGCTGGGAGGTAGGGGGGGGGGTCAGAGCAGGAGGAGAAGATGGAGAGGGTGGAAGGATCCAGCTGATTTATGACGGCAGGTGAGCGGAGAGGCGCAGGCGTGACACCGATGCACAAGGACACGGCCGCACCGGGACGGCCGCACGAGAGAGCGGCAGGCCGACATTTGCTCGCTCAGTGAGAGTCTGCTCATCAAGAAGACGCCATCATCAGAGCGGAAACATGCTGCGTAAGAGTGTCAACGTGGATTAGAGGGGACATATTATGGAAAAATGTCTTTATAATTGCTCGGATACAGTCAAGTCTGGCGATTCTCGGAGGACGTGGAACGCGCCCTGCCACAAAGGAAGGCATTCCTTCACCGCGATTGACCACACACATTGTTAAAGTTTGATGATGGTGCAAGTTTATGATACATACTCCCAATCATAATTGAGCTCCATGGGAAATATTTTCAGTCAGTCAGCATTAAAAAGGAGTAACAGTGATTCTGTCTTCTGTCTGTCCACCTTTCACGCCATTCATCAAATCTTTATAACGGCCCGTCAAAATGCTGCGCCCGCTTCGTTTTATATTTGTGGAGGCGGTTGGATGAATAACAGTAGCGTGGCAAAGCTTCCGAGTCGGAGGCGGCTTGAAGTTGCGGCGCTCTTTGGACTGACGGCAGCCTGCAGCCATTGACCTGCTGGCACCGGCCCTGAATTATTTTCTGCCTCCTCCACTCTGCTATGAAATGTTAATGCAAGAACTCGTATTGAATGTTTGGGCAGGGGCTAAATGTCACTACCCGCCCCCCCATCTCCATTTTGGGGTCGCCGCATAATGCATGTGGATTAGCGCCCACTTTTTTTTAATAATGCATCGTCGGCGAAAACACGGCGCGACTTGATCTTTGACCTCATCTCCCTCGAGTATTGCTTACAAAACCTGCACTTGTATTGATTTTTTATTGGGTGGCCGATCAGGAGAGAAATGCTGGCGGCTATTTTATTGGCTGTCAAGTTAATGCAAACTAACTCGATAAACTGCTTTAGACAAATACAGAGTGAATAGCAACCTTTTTTATTAAAACTAAAAATGAGGGTGCTGTTTTATTTTAGTGTATTATTTTATCTTCTCATTCGCTGCTGCTTGACTTTTAACAAAATCCGACCCAACGAGTTGTGCACAAGCACCGGTACTGATAGAGGCTCCAGTACCCGGTGACGGAAGTTGAGTCTATTTCCTTCAGATCAGATCGCCTCAAGTAGAGAATGGCAGCGAGTCCATTTTCATCCACGCCTCTCTCTCTACTCCTCACGGGAGTTACGGGGCAAAGTCATTGTAGTGCCACGTAGTGCGCGGTCACCGAGATAAGATCACAAGGAGTCTCCGAGGTGTGTGTGTGTGTGTGTGTTGGCGGGGGTGCATTATTTGGGCGAGCCTCTCTGCCTGGATGAACTTCCAATGAGGTGCCATTAGCAAAAGGAAGATAAAGCGACGTCAGCGTTGGATGAGATTTGAAGTGCGCATCGGCGGCTCCCGCAGCGGCGCGAGAAGGCGGCATATTAATGAAGCGCTGTCACACTTTGCGGCCTGCTCGCTGCCTTTGAGG
Organism: Syngnathus scovelli; assembly: GCF_024217435.2. Classification (NCBI taxonomy): domain Eukaryota; kingdom Metazoa; phylum Chordata; class Actinopteri; order Syngnathiformes; family Syngnathidae; genus Syngnathus; species Syngnathus scovelli. Next base: position 2,595,518 of record NC_090857.1, on the reverse strand, counting down.
AGGCGTGTCGGGATTCTCCCCACGTACGCGCTGTTTGCCGTGTGCAGCCTGTGATGTGCCTGCCTGACTGCAGAACGTCGCTCGCGGCCAGACAGGAAGGCAGACGCTTGGTAGAAGAGGGAGGTCCCTGGTGCGCTCCCACGCTCTGGCGCGGTCATGCACGTCGCACGCCGAGTTCTTTCCGATGCCAAGTAGGCCTTTGTACATTGTGAGATTTGTAGGAAATGTTACAAGGAAAGTTGAGATGGAGACTTTTGGAAACACATGATGGAAGCAGCTCATGCCGTGAAAAGCTGAATGTTTTGTAATGCTTGTAGATGCCACAAGATGGTGACAAAGCGATTAAAACAGAGCTGATCGTAATGTACCGACAATGTTGAACATATACAATCATGAAGTCGTGTCACATAAAAGACAAACAGCTCATCTGCTTTCTTGCAGTAAATTCCCACAAATGACACGTAAACATTTTGGCAAGGAGGCCGGCAAAATCAAGTCAAAGTGGATTTGTTTGTCCGCCTGCCTGCTGTTTTGTGCTCCCTTTGTAATCTGCCATTGCCACACCCTGGGTGGCGGCAGAACGGGCGCCCGCTGTGCAACCTGTCACCCCCCCCCCCGCTCGCAGCAGGTTGCAACATCACGGCACAATTCCGATGTAAGCACGCAAGCAGAGTTGCTTCCATGACCTGGCGGGAGTTGTCTCCCCTGCAGTTGGCTTTGTTGGCTTTTACTTCTCCAAACCAATTTTGTGGAGTCGCCATCTCCGGCAAGCTTTCGGGCTTGAGATCTGCCTTCACTTCAGTAAACAATACTACAAAAATCTTGTCTTTCCTGACTCTCTGGATTATTTGGGAAAAAAGGTCCCTGAGTGGGCGGCTCGGTGGCGCACTGGGTAGCACGTCCGCCTCACAGTTAGCAGGGTGCGGGTTCGATTCCACCTCCGGCCCTCCCTGTGTGGAGTTTGCATGTTCTCCCCGGGCCCGCGTGGGTTTTCTCCGGGCACTCCGGTTTCCTCCCACATTCCAAAAACATGCTTGGTAGGCCGATTGAAGACTCCAAATTGTCCCTAGGTGTGAGTGTGAGTGCGATTGGTTGTCTGTCTCTGTGTGCCCTGCGATTGGCTGGCAACCAGTTCAGGGTGTCCCCCGCCTACTGCCCGATGACGGCTGGGATAGGCTCCAGCACGCCCGCGACCCCCGTGGGGACTAAGCGGTTCAGAAAATGGATGGATGGATGGTCCCTGAGTTTGAAAAGCCCCCTCTCAGAAAACGGGGATCCCGCCCTTTCAAGGGACTCACGCGAGGGCAACATCTGGAGCCATCAAACACGTGCGTAAGCAGATCGGCCCAGCAAGTCCGCTGCGACAGTTGACGAGGGAAGCGGGAGACGCGGATGCGACCAATGTGTACATTCAAGCTGTCACTTCAGCTCAGGCCCGCTTCGAGCCTTTCACTGCGGAGCTCAATCATTACATTTTCTTATTATTATTATTACTGTTTTTTCCAGAAAGACTCAAGTGTCGACATCGCAATCACTGTCCTTTTTATCCCTCACCACGCCGCATCCTTGCTCTTTCCCCCGCCAAAGGCGGAAAAACGGGATCTATTATCCAACGCCATTATTTCATTTTCCTGCTTCCTACGTCGTCCAAAATAGCACATTTGTTAGCTGCACACAAGCCATTAGGATTACGCTCGCTGTTTTGTTTGTTTGCTTGTGGAAATGCTTTATGGAAGAAATTCTGCATGTTTAAAGAGGCAAAAAAAAATGGCACAAAACCCAACACGCATCACAAGCGTGATCCAAATGTGCCACATGTATGTCATGCTTACACACATTTTCTGCAATTTTTCTAGCACACAAGGCTCAAATTTGGGAGCAGTCTGCCAAAAGCTCTTGTACAATACAGCGAATATCTCTCAAGGACCACTCAAAAAAAAAAAAAAAAAAAAGACTTTTTTCAGCTATGGCTTCCTGTGACTTTTTTTGTGGGTCTACAAAAGGTCATGTCGCTCAGTGAACATGTCTTGAATTAAATACAATGTAGGATACTGTAATTAAAAGTTCAAGATTGAACTGCATGTTAAAAGTAAAGAACAAGATTGAAAAAAAAAAAAAAAAAGAAACACCGATGTTTACTGGCATACCAGTGTTTGCTGGGTGTGATATTTTGACTCACTTGTCCGGCCTCCCGGGCAGCTGCAGGCGTAAGCGGCATTTGTTGGCACTCTGGATCTGCTCTTCTTTGATGCGAATAAGCCTCTGCAGAGCCAAACACCAGTCCTGCGCCACGGTGGTGTTCAGGTTCTTTGATGGGAGACAAAAGCCAAGCGGAGTTACATGTTGCAAGGGGCACAGTCATCAGATGGCGTTCGAAAAAGACCCATCGGAATTTGGGAGGTGATTGCATGAAGGCTCTTGTGTTACATCACACCAACACACATGTGGACTCTGTTTGGTGGATTACCTGGAGTCCTTCTTATCATTCTACTGCAAAGTTGACTCTCATCATCCCAGGTCCCAAGTGGTTTGAATGGCTTTGGTGCGAGTCAAAATTCAATTGATCATACTGTCATCAGAATTTGAAAGGATGCAACTGGCAAGTCTCAATCAATTTTGCCTCTTTGGCTGGCAGAGTAGCAATCTCCAGAGGACAATGAGTACATTCTTGGCACATGAAGGCAAAACTGCCACCATTAGTTCAAGAGGCTCTTCTGTAATTGCTGGATATCACCTCCACCCGTCTTCTGCACAGTGTCAGCCGCAGACTGCTCTGATTTTTAACACTGCGGGATGAGTGGCGGACTCTGGCATCAGCCTTAAATCTTGTTGATGAAAACTTTTTTCTATTTGACAACACTATGGCTTGAGCAATACAATGACGGCAGCTTCACTTCAACAAACAGAACAAAAGGTTTTCAGTCACTAACTATAGAGAAGACAAAACGTGAATACGATTCCATGAATGTCTAACAGCAAATATGGCGGAAGTAATTCCTTGCATATTACTTTTTGGAATAAAACAAATTATCAGTGAGAAAAAAAAGTCCATTTAAATCCTAAACGCACCTGGTAGGTCCCCTCCAGGGTACCCACAAGTAGCGTCACGTCCTCCACCACACAAAGGTCATGCTGAAGCTCCTGCAGTTCTTGGTAGAGCCGAGGAGGACCCAGGATGGGTTTCCCTAAAACATTCAAAATGGCCGTCAGACTACAATAGATGACAGAGGAGAAACCAACGAGCAAACAAATTATTTAAAACACTTTGGAGTGGCCAATTTTCTTTTAACACTTTATTATTCATGACTGCACATCACACTGAATAGCAGGTGAGCTAATATTTTAGAAAATGAGCAACGTGCTGTCCACATGAAATAACGTCTGGAATACTGATGATAGAGAAGATTTGAAAAACGATTTCCATCGTGTAAAAGTATAAAAGCCGCACGAGGAGAACGTGCAAAATCCACAGAGGAAAACCAGACCCCAAAGTGGAACTCCAGACGTGCTAACCGCTAATCCTGCATGTGAAATAAAATGTACCTCCTCTAAAGAATCTCCGTGCTCTTGGCTAACGGATAAGGATTTGGTAGACACGGAAAACAAATAGGCGCGCTAGTTTTCACAAACTGCAGAGGTAGAAATGAAAAAGGTGTGCTGCGTAGCGGCTGGATCGATCTTCATCATTACGGAGTGAAGCTCCAGCCATGGAATGTAGAAAGTGTTATTTGGGCCTATGATGCCCTTTTCTGGGCCAAGAGGAGCGCAGGTGTCTTATTAGACGCAAAAGACGGCATCGATTCGCAGCCGGCGCTTCAAAGTCGCGCTTGCCTACTGCCGCCAATCGATGGCGCGCCTCCGCGAGTGCCTAATTAAATCGGCAAGGTGCATTTGACTGCTGAGGTGTCGCGCACCGTCACCGCCAGCGTGTAATAAACAAAGAGACAGATCACAGGGTGCTGTATGCGGGCTTAGCGACCCCTCCCTGAGGACTTGTTGTCTATCCTGGTGAATGGAAACGGGAGGATGTTTGGATGGCCTTGAGATGTTCATTTAAGAAGCTCTATGGTAGGGCTTTGCTTTTAATAGCATCCCAGACGTGGGGAGCCCCAGACAGCCGCCGTGCGTGTGAGGAAATCAATGGGTGGGAAGAAAGAAAGCGCAGGATTGCATGGACTTGTTCACAGGCAGGATGAAATTTTCTTTTTTTTTTTTTCCTCAATATGGGATTTCTAAGAGGCTTCCTGCACCTAATTTCGGGTCACTCCCAGAAGAACCAAATGGATTTTGCTACATTGGTTACTTCAGTTCATTGGACATTATGTGCCGCTCCTTCTGGTCCTCCTTGGCCACCGTGGTTCTTCGATGAGGATAAAGAAAATGTCTGTTATATTTTCCGTCTATACATCCATCCATCCATCCATTTTCTGAACCGCTTAGTCCCCACGGGGGTCACGGGCGTGCTGGAGCCTATCCCAGCCGTCATCGGGCAGTAGGCGGGGGACACCCTGAACTGGTTGCCAGCCAATCGCAGGGCACACAGAGACAGACAACCAATCGCACTCACACCTAGGGACAATTTGGAGTCTTCAATCGGCCTACCGAGCATGTTTTTGGAATGTGGGAGGAAACCGGAGTGCCCGGAGAAAACCCACGCGGGCCCGGGGAGAACATGCAAACTCCACACAGGGAGGGCCGGAGGTGGAATCGAACCCGCACCCTCCTAACTGTGAGGCGGACGTGCTACCCAGTGCGCCACCGAGCCGCCCTGTCTATACATAATAGATTTAAAGATGTGTTTTAAGAACATGGCAGTGATGCTGCTTTTCAGCCCATCTATGGCGTTTTGCTTTGTTAGCATGAAGGCAAGCAGACTTTTCTTCAAGAAATTATTCTTCAAAACGACCAATTACGGCTCATCTGTTTTCTGGGTTTGGTCATGTGGTGTTTGCAAGCAGTGCCCTTAAGCACTGTGATGCTAATTTCAATTGACAGCCAGCGGCACAATGGCCGCCCCCAGAGATGGATTTTGCTGCTTCATACATACGCCACTAACAATACTCATTAGAATACCCTGTTTTGATTAGTGGGGACACATTTTGGACTTAACTTTCCCATTAAGCGTCGTACAACGAGCGTGTTTTTCCAGGCGAGGTGGCGACAAGCATTTTTAGATAACGAAAACAATAACTAAGTCATGAAAATATCAGATTAAAATACATCAAAAAAAAGAAAACATGAGGCCGCCATACAATCGAGTGCGGATGACCAGAACAGGGGCACCTCTGCCTCAATTTAGGCTGGGAAAAACCCTCCCGAGGTGAATGTGCTGAGTTGTAATCCAGCGTAATCCCGTAAAGACGGTATGCGGGTTTTCACGCTCTCAAATGGCCGTGCGCGGGCAGCCGCCAGCCCGGAGCGCTCGCTCTAAACATCGGCTTTTCTGCAACTAAGTTGCACCAGTGTGACGGCATTCACGCTCGCCGATGGATTTCCAGTCTCTCCGCGGGAACAGGTGAATGTAAAGCCTTGTCTGATCCGCATCCAAAGCCTGCCGAAACACATAGGACGATGAAGGCACTCCAATGAGGAGGGGGAGAGTAAGATCCGCACTCGGTGGCTTTGTTCTCTTCCTTCTAAATATTTCTAACATTCAATCTGGTCAAGCTGTGTCTGAATCTCTTGGCCGCCAGTTCCAAACTAACGCATGGGGCCCTCTATCCCTTCGTGCAAAAAAAATCTGTCCTCAATCAGAGTGACAAGCAGAGCGGACTCATCTGCAGCCCTGCGCGGAACACTCGAGGGCAGGAACAGATTAACCGCGCCGAGTGAGCGTACGTGATGAGATCAACTCTGGGGTGTCCAAACTACGGCCCAGAGAACATTGGCGGTCCACACGTCTCAAGATGGAATTGATGGATCAACTCGACGGAGATGCATATGCGGCAATTAGGTGAAGCGGTTGACGCTCGGGCTCACCTGAGGCCTGTGAGCTGCTTTGCCGCCTGCTCGCATTCTGCTGGTAGACAGCGGCCTCCTTGCCCTGGGAAACGTCCTGGCCCACCTCCACCACCTGAACCTGCTGCAAGGGGGCGCTCCACTTCATGGTGTACTTGGGCCCCACCGGGACCAGGCTGCTTATGTCTGGAGAGCCCCTGGTGGGGACAACATTGGAAGCATCTGTCAGTGATCGATCGGCCCACTTTCACAAAAAAATACGTTTTGGGAATTTCAGCACACAACGGCTTGAAAATTTGAAACTGAACCGGCCACGCATATTTTGGGTTTTATTGGTACTGGTTCTGCGGGTGTTTTTGGTGGACAATTTTGTGTCTTCTGTATTTTTGCAATTCCGATGTGGCTCATCACACGTGTTGCCAACCCGAACTGGACAACATGCTGCGACGACAAGCTCATTGCTATTCATGTATTCGTGCAATCACGCAGACAATCAACATCGCGCTCAGTTTGTCAAGAGACTCGAAGGCGGGCAAAGTCAACTTGGGGACTCTTGAGTCTAACGAAACACGGAACGATAATTACTATGACAAGAGGGCTGGAAGCGGCATCTTTAGCAAATAAAGAAATGAAGATTCCAAATGAAAACTCCGACTCGTGTTTTACTCGATCGATGATGGTTCTGTCGCAGATGATTCGTTCGAACGAGCCCAAGTTACTCCTGCGGCCGTGGTTAGACATTCCAGCATTTTTGCTTCAAAAGCCGAGTGAACTCTCGCACGCTCAAGTAGCACCCAAAAAGCCTCGCAGACATCTCCCGTATGCACGACGCCGGAATATTCTCAGAGCGTCGTCACATTGGAGCCTGGCGTAACCTCCTTGCCATTTGCCGCTCGTCCCCCGAGGAAAACTCAACTCCCGCAAAGACACGAGTAGAAAAAGGCAGCATTTTGCTTCTCTCAGCGGGACTTACTTGACATTTATGTTGGCGCAGATTAGGACGTCGTCAAAGAGGAAGACCTTGCGCTCCTTGGACTTGAGGACTTGTCCCCGCTCGCCGTACACGGTCTCGATGAGTGTCTCGCACTGGACCAGGGAGCCTTGCTCGAGGTTCAGTTGCTGTGTGGGACAATTGAATGGCTTAGATCAGAGGAGAGACCGGTGAGGATGGTGCGAGGAGCTCAAGATCTTGCTCGCTTGTAACCCGCAAATATATTTTTCACCTATGTGAAAACTTTCGTGCATTTTGTGACATCGCACCACGGCGACTTCGATTTTGACAACCGAAACGGTCCAGTTGCGATCCATCTTCAGAGAGCAATGACTGGCTGAAGAAGAATATCCACAAACACGATAGAGACGCACTTTGCTTCGTATCAGGTTTGCTACATACATAATTTAAGCACCCAATAACAACGTTTTATTCAGAAGGAAGCATTTTTATCTCTTTATCCCGCTTCTTTTACGAGTGTCTAAATCAATACGTCCGCCTGCTTTTTATGCATCACGCGCCAATCGCAGTGAAGAGCTCAGTCAAATATGGATTTTTTTTTTTTTTCCTCAGTACGGGCACTATGCAAGTTCATAAAAGAATCAAACTATTTTGCGAGCAGAGAAGTCATCAATGTCGAATCAAGGTATTATGAATACAGTAGCTGACAGCAAATATAGTTTTGTTCAACAGCACTCTCTACTTGAACAAACATACAATGAATGAGAAGTAAACAGAATATAAAATATTAAACCGGTTGTGCATCATGATTAAATCATTGTTACTGCTTCGGGTGTGTGTGCTTTGGTCATCGGGGGAAGAAGAAACATTCGAAGAAGACCTTCACAACTAAGTGATTCAGTAAACAGTAATGCGAGTCATTTTTCATGGAAGATAAGGGAAATATGATTATTGTCTTTTCTGTTTACATTTGGCAGTCAAAGCAAATACTGGTGCTATTTGTTAATCCGTCGATGGTGTTTTGCAAAAGTATTAAGCTTGCACAAAGCAAAATGTGAGCTTGTTTTCAATCCAGATTATGTGATTCTCTTTCTTCTTTGCTTAGTGGAGCAGAAAACCTTAGCTTGAAGACTTGTTTTGGAAAAATTGTTCACTATCCGCCATATTGCTGTGTGCCAACTTTTTACCTCCGAGTCGAAGTTAAAAAATAAAAACGAAAGAGTTCACAACGCCTCATATCTCAAGGCACCACTGTACTTCTTTTACTAGTATTTTTTTTCTGTCCGTGCGAGCACTTTTGCCAATTTGAAGCAAAAGTCTCACAATACTGCCAGCAGCGAGTAGCTCGTTGAAAATCGGGATTTCAAGCCTCTCATAATGTCATGTTTATATGACGAAAAAGGCGTGTCCGCCACCCGCAGTGCGGGGGAAGCATCTTGGAGGACATCCTACTACCGCAGCGTCTACCCGGCCGGCGCTTCGCTTGCGGCCCGGGCCCATAAAGGGAGTGATTGGTGGTTTAATGGCTTCCTTCCTGTGAGACCGTATCCTTAAAGTCGGCAGTATCAGGCCACAATGGGCTTTGCGCCACATTTATGTGTGGTGTGTGTGCGTGTGGGTACGCATTCACACTCTGACTGTTATCTGTTCAATCTGGCCAGCGTAGACAGTTTGAGGCGCAGAATGAATATTTCATTGGACAGTTATGGGGGCAATAGAAGAAGAGGTGCTCTCCCTTTCTGCAGTGTCACTGCGGTGAATTGGGTGCGAGGAATAAAGGTGGATTGGCCTAATCGGCTCCTCTAGAAGACCTGGAACGCATGGGGGGGGGGGGGGGGGGGGGCTTTTGGAGCCGCTTCCGTTGGGGGAGCGTAAAAGTAAAGCGCTTTCCGCAGCTTCCAATTAAATGTGTCATTTAGCGTCTAATTCTTTTTATACAGCGCATTTGTTGAGACGTGCGGCCGCGAGATCTCATTTCGGGATGCTAATGGAGAGTGGCTATGATAATAGGCGTCATTTTCTGGAGTTAATCAAAATAAAATAAAAATGAAAAAAAAAACACCACCTCCCCACGAGAGATTGCTGATAAGAATTCTGGCGACTGTTTGGAATTGATTCTTGATAAATTGCCTAACTGAGTGCACATGTAATTGTTTGCAGGACGATGGGAGCGTTATGGAAAATGGATGCTATGTGTCCGATTTTTCATTTGCGCTCAAAAGATGTTGATTGGTCACCTTACTGAGCAGACGATCGCTGACGCTGCGCGCGAGCTGCTGCGTCTCAGCGATCTGGTCAGCGACCCGCTTCTGCTCGTTGAGCTTCTCGGCCAGCGTCTCCAGCTCAGTGAGGGCGAGTTGCAGGGGTAGGCGGTCCACGTGGCCCTTGGGCGTGTTCTTCAGCATGTCCTGAAGGGGGCCGTAAAAGCAAAGGTTGGCATTTTCACTCACGGGAGCGGCGCTTCCCATTTTAAATTTATGGCACGGATCTGTGTATGTGGCGCAAGCGGCGCACACATTATTTACTGCCTACCTGGAGAAGTAATATGAATTGGGGGAATCGCTGAATGGGCTTCACCATCAGTCCATAGAGGGTGATGCGGTCCAAGCTGGATGCCTGCTTCTTCTGCAGAGGGCGGGACCCAAGGGGGAGAGGAGGGCACAACGGCACATTGTCAAGAGTTTTTATTCGCCATGTTTGAGGAATTTGATTTCGGTAAATCACAGCATTGACAGAAAATCGATGGCCTGCTGCTCTACATGAGTAATCGTTTGCCTGTATTAATACCTTAAACCAAAACGATAAAACAAACTTATATCGTTAATCCCAAATCATATTTTTATGCAGCGAAGACTGTCGACAACCCAGGCTACACTTAACCCCTTCGAGTCATACTGTCAAGATCTCAAATAGTCCAGCCATATCATTCCAACACACTTCCTTGGGGTGAATTTGTAAAAAGCCTACGGCTTATTGGGGTATGACTAAAGATGGAAGCTGGAGAATCCGTTCAATTCCACTAGTGGAGACGCTTCTCAATAATTCAAAATGCTATGAATAATAGAAAATACATAAGCGTCGGTGATTAAGGTCATTGCAATTTCTTAATCAGGCCAGTGATGCTCAAAGCTCAGAGGCTTCACAAAGATGGCCGGGAATGCCTGGCACAATAATATACATCACCTGACTGAACATTGAGGACAGGACCTGAATTTCTCTACGGATACAAAACACACCACCTGCAGTAATCCTGCCTCCAGTAATCATTTGTGGGAGGCATCAAGCGGAGTCATAGCCGCCAGCCGGCAAATGGTAGTGCGGACCCCCGGCGGGGTTCCTTTATGATTTGTTATTCTTTGCGCTGTCACTTCCAGGTGGCCGGGCGACAGGAGAATCCAAGTGATGCGGCTTGACGCCACGGAAATTACAAGGTGCTAATGTTCCTCTGCCACCATTAGCTTGAGTGGTCCTCTCCTCGGAGGATCAGTAAGAGTGGTGGAGCTGTAGAAAGGGAATGATGGTGGAGGGAGTGACGGGGCATTAGCAACTAATATGTCTAGCCTCCATCTATTTTTGGTTCGCAAATTCACTCCTCAGCAGTACAAAAGGCATTGCGGGTCACAGCGTTGCCTGGTTTGTGCAAATGACACAAGAAATATTTCTGTAATAAATAAATAAAGGCACTCTCTGGTGAAAATGCTACGAGGATAAATTGTGAGTTCATGTAGTTCAACTCAAAGTCGGGTTTTTCAAGCACGTACAAGTCAGATCATGTGACTTGTTCACCACCAGAGAGATAACGGGTGTCGCTTCGGTCTGCAAGCGACGTCACGCCCTTTCATCTGTACACTTTGAAGTGAGCATTTGAAGAAAAAGAAAAAAAAAAGCGTAGTGACTCACATGGCTGACTTTTGTGCAGCCTGTGCGGTTATTCTCAATTGCCCTGTAGTTCAACGGTGACAACCCAGGGAGGCCGTGACACAAGCAAAGTAACACACATGGATTGCTTAGCTTCATTTTGTTCACTTTGACTCCATCTAAACTACTTTTATGGCCTGTAATTAGTAATAAAGGGAGCCGAAAAGGGAATAATATGAGGCAGTAAGACATTTCCCACCGTAACACGGAAGTAACCGTTCTCCGTCGACCTGTGTCAAATAAACACCCGCTGCTGCTTCCTAGTAAATAAACTGCCCCTGGCTGCTATTTGAGAAAATGGAGTAGATATCCCCAAACCATAAAATGTGCCTACATCTAATAGGACCTATTTTCACAAGAGTGGGACATTTATAAAACACATAAAAAGGTAGGTTGTGAAAAGTATTCGATTGTCTTCTTCCAAAGCCAAGACGTATGCATTATTAACGGGCCACCACCCTTGGGGGCACGAGAGACGAGTCACAATCTGAGGAAAACAAACAACACATCTTCATTTGAGGGGAAAAATGGCGTGTAAAACCGAAGCTCACCTTGAGGAATTCCAGAAAGGCCGGTTTGGACAGGCAGGCCTTTTTAATGAGCGCCATGGCGTTGGTGAAGTTGTTCACGTAGTCGCTGTACACGTCCAGCACCATGGACTTGGAGAACTGAAGACACACCGAGGAGCAAAGCGGCTTGAGCGGTGTTTACTCTCTTCACTCTGGCAAAGGTGCTTTCACGCTGAACTTCATGCGATTTATGAGTTTAATTCATTCGGGGCATATGTTGAAAGGAAGGGGGGGAAAAAAAAAGATAGATGTTGTTGTTTAAGAGCTATTACTGACATGTTCTCCCAGCTTTGCTAACACTGCGAACTGACAACCACAAAACATGCTAAATTAGCGAATGATTCGAACGATTCACTTTGAACTTGGTGGCAACACGTTCACCGTGAATCGTTCTTAGCTATCGTGATAATAATTTAAAAAAAATGGATGGGGATTATTCTCAACAGTGGTTGACTTGCCCTCTCTCCATTAACATCTTTTTTACATCATAGTCTATTTTGACAAAGCAAGAATTCCGTAGGCTAGAAAAAGAAAAAAAAGTTGACATAATATAAATTCCCTGAAAAATCTACTCACATACTCTACGTATTTGCAATGCTTTCCTTGCGCTTTCTTCCTGGATGAAAAGAAAGGTCAATCCCATCCTACACTTTCTTTTCTTTTCTTTTCTTTTCCACCGAGGCCTCATTTGGCACTCGGTCTGCGGACAGCAATAAAGCAACACTGCGTGATGCCCGGCAGAGAATTAGAGGCTGGACCCCATGGCGCTGATGGACAAATGAGTGGAGATAATGGCTGCGGAGCTGCACAATAAAAAAAAAAAAAAAAAAGTCCTGCTGAACACGTTCATTTTGGGGCCACAATGCAAGCCCCCCCCACCTTTGCCAATTTTCTCAATCAAACTCCTGCAGGTCACTTGAACTGAAGAGAGAGCGAGAGAGAGCGAGAGAGAGAGAGAGAGAGAGAGAGAGAGAGAGAGAGAGAGAGAGAGAGAGAGAGAGAGAGAGAGAGAGAGAGAGAGAGAGAGAGAATGGCTGCGGAGCTGCACAATACAAAAAAGTCCTGCTGAACATGTTCATTTTGGGGCCACAATGAAAGCCCCCTACCTACACACCTTTGCCAATTTTCTCAATCTATCACTTGAACTGAAGAAAGAGAGAGAGAGCGAGAGAGAGAGAGAGAGAAAGAGAGCGAGAGAGCATGGCCAGTGCAAACAAATAACCAAGCCTCCTCAGTGCAAGTAATGCTCACTTTTGAGAAGTTATCACGGCCGCTTTTTTCATTAACGCAGGAAAATAAATAGCACCCACAACATTGCACAGCGAGCAGAGTCGAGAAGGTGCCCCTGTTTTGGTTAGCAATAGGGATGCTGTATGAGAGTCAGCGAGTGACTCAGCTCAAACTTTAGGCATCTATATCATTTGTGCTCATTCGAGTGGAGGGTCACCGGAGCCAAGCATGCATTATTCACTGAGAACGGAAAGACAGCTTCTCATACTGACCGAGGCGACGAACAAGTCTCCGATTTTCTCGCAGCTGTCCCATTCGGCCACGCGCGACGCCAGCGCGATCTGGAACACGGAATGGCAATGGGTGATCTCCCGGACTCTGTGGAATATGGGCCGGATCTTGCGAGGGCTCAGGATGCGAGGCTCGGCTTCCAGCAGAGGTTTGTGGTAGTCCTACACACACACACACAGAGTAGCAAGTGAAATCAGTCTGTGATGCTCATCTATGTGAAGACATCCATAACGTTCATGTTTCCCTCCAATCGGGGAACGTGGTGGCCATCGGGAATTCCGGGAGATTCCCAAGTGACTGATCCATTGAACTTGGCATCAACTATACAAGTGCCCATTAGTTTAGCGAACGAAAGCAAAGAGTTGTGACTCATCTAATGAACAAACACAAGATGAGGAGAAAAGTGAAGCGGCGTGATTTCAACTTGTTTAGAAGTAAAAAGGTGAGCGAGGCGTGAGGACTCACTGAGATGTTGCTAAAGCCTCCGAGAAGGAGCCATGTCTTCAAGTGGACATGTGTGCCAGGTGGTCGCTATCTTTGTTTTCGTGTGCACCCACCCCCTCCCGAAAAATCCATCCAGCAGTGAAGAACGTCACAACCTTCAGTGTCTAATTGGGCTTGTGGACAAGCCGCCTTTTACCACTCGACTGGACGCTGTGACAAGACAGACATTTTTCCAGCGAGCTGCACATTGCAAAGCGTCCCATCTGGCTGTGTTGTTTGTTTGCGTGAACAATCACTCATAAAGCTGTCACGGGATTGTCTCGTGTTTGATTTCTATTGTGCGAGGCGCCGGCTATCATGAAGAACTGTCAAGAGGAGCGATTGTGTTAGTTGTAGGACACGAGCACATAAGCTCCCAGGTGATCGAATGTGCTATGGACTTTTTTTTTATTTGACTCCGTATATTATTTCTAGTCGCTCTGATCATTTCTTCCGCACGAGGCGGCGGTCGTAATTAATAACAAGTGAGAGGAGAGACTGCATTAATAGCAAGTGTGCGTGCCCATGGCTGAATGAAATTTTTGATCTCGCACGACTGTTCAAGGTGGCGGTAATGACGAATAACTGGCAAGAGGAGCGATCCCATTAATCACATGACAGGTCTCGGTTGCATGTGGCGGTGGAGAGGCCCCCTGCTCACCTGCAGGATCCTCCGCAGGGACTCCAGGTAGCTGCGCTCGCTCTGGATGATGGAGCCCAGAATGTGGCGCCTGACAACCTGCAAAGACAACAGGGATGAGAGGATGAGATGGCGCAGCGGCACGGGGCTGCAGCTTACGGATGCTTGCGCATATCACTGTGCGGCGACAGGTAGAGGAGGATGATAGTTTTAAAATCGTAACCTGGTGGTTGGTCAGGCCCTCCGGCATGGCGCTCAGCTGCGGCGGCGGATGCGTCACGTCCGATATCACCACATCGAGGTAGCCCGCGTCGTCCTCTTCAACTGTCGCCACAAAGACACGAGTGGGGGAAATACGATAAGCAACAGACTTAAAAAAATATATATAAAATAATCTTAATGTATATGATTATTTCCAATTTATTAAAATATTATTTTCCTTAATATTTGTGAGGGTGACTAAAAAGGACTTTAAATGTTCTCGCCCACTTTTGGACCTTTGTGTGTCTTTGTTCTTGAATTTTCAACTTTAAATCAATACAACCGGCAAAAAGCAGTACCAGGAGGTTTAATCCAAACAGGCTTAATTCAAAATCTAATAAAGTGTTCAACCTTGTCTTTTAACTTGTATAAATAGTTAAGAATGATAAAGGATTTAAAAGGTCACCTGAATGGTTAATAAAGAAAAACGATGGGCCCCACCAAGACTAGAGGGCTCCCGAATAGTGAACAGCTAAAAGCTACTAGTCAAGGCTAAAGCTCAAAAGAAAGATATTTAAGTAGGTTACCGATGGGGTCTTTCCGGTGAAGGAAGGAGACTTTGCGCATAACGGCCATTCTGGTCTTTTCAAGTCCATCCTTGGTGTTGCTTCTGGCCGCCTTCATGAGCTGCTGCACCTGGTTGGGGGTGCAAGGGGAGGGGGTCATCAGAGCTCTGTCATTGGCTCCATGGCCTACTAACAGGACGTGATCATGGTGGGAATCTCGACATCTGGCGGCTCCCCCGCGAGTCCTAATCAGACCGGTGAACAAGATGATGGCGGTGCAGGGAGAGTCACGTCTGAGGACGAGTGTGTCAGAGTCCACCCCTGAGCCCGGCAACCCGACCCCGCGTGGGGCCCAGAATACACTACGCATCACATCATTGTCATATTTTTAGATGACATGCCAGGACAAGTAAGTCGTGCATTAAAAGATTGTTAGAAAGCGGTTAGATATTGCCCCCCAAAAAAATATAGCACAAGCAGCTGAAATACAGGGGAGCGCCCCCTGCCTCTCCAAATATGGTGTCAAGAATGAATTAGCTAATACTCAAGTTATAATTATTTCTACAATTCAACTTTCAGATATTTTGGCTTTAAAAAAAAAAAAACACATATGGCAGATGCTTGGAATGGTAGCCAGCATGCATTTTGAACCAACTAGCAGTTATCACTTCAGTCGTCGAATTACACACTTATTTTTTAGAACTACAATAAACAAGGTCTCTGTGACGTCCAGGAAAGGATGAGTATGGCCCGAGAGTCAGCAGAGGCTGTTGGCAAACACGTAAACACACATTGGAGATACCTTGAGGTCATAGTTGTGCTTGCCAGACAGCTTGATAGCCAGCTCACGCTTGGTCCGGGCGCAGCGCTCCCTCAGTCGCCGCACTTCGGGGGACAGCTACAGGTGAGGCAAGGGGGTGGCGAGTCAGCGTTAAGGAAAAACAATGGGGAGGCAGCCGGAAAAAAGAGGGCAAAGGAGGGTGGCAGCGACGCAAATGATCAACGCGAACCAAAACGGGAGTCAGAAGAGTGACAAGGAGTGAAAGCAAGGAGCAGTTAATGCGTTTCGGGGAGTTTGATTTATGAGAGCCGTCAAAAAGGGTCAAGTGTGAAAGTAAAAGAAAAATCAAGCCCCGTAGTTCCACAGTGGGAAAGGAAAAAAAAAGGGGAAAAACTAATTGGGTGAAACAAATTAAAAGCAATGTGTTATGGAACTACAAAAGCTAATAGTTAATGTTTCCTCAGTAATTACTCCAGCATTCCTTCTTAAAGTCAGCTCCTCAGCAGACTGAAAAGTGCACAGACTTTCCCAAAGGCCTCCGCACTTTAATTACCTGAGCAAGTCATTCTGTGTCTACATATATCACGCTTTTGTTTCCCCCTCTTCGCGCTGCCATCGATTGAGCGTCCCTTGAATAACAAACTCTTGCACGCAGATGGGTGTGAAAAAAAAAAAAAAAAAAAAAAGAAGCATAACCTCACTCATATTAGTACAGATTACATACAGCACAGACCAGACGTTGAGATGTGGCCACAGCGCCGTCCAGTGGATGAAAGAGGAACAGATGTTGTTGGGACATGTTTTAAATTGGCAAAATTCACCAAACACCGGCCCAAAAAAACAATCACAACTTAGAAAGTGATTTAAAAATACAAAGATGAGTCCCCAACACTAACTTGGCAGATGTAACAGAATGTAATTTACCTTGCTGCGTGTCGGCATTTTGCTCTCGCCGTCCGACTGCTCGTCATAGCTCTCAAACTCGCTGGAGCTCCATCCGGTGCCTGCACTGGATGGAGCATACGAGTCCCGCTGAACGTCCTCGTAGAGCGTATCTACGGATCGCACAACCATTGGTATCAAAAAAAAAAAAAAATACCACATGAGGTTCCAAGTGGAATCATCTTGCATGCACCTTCATCGGGGGACAGGGGTTCCTCGCACGGTACGTCGTCATAGATGACGTCAACCTCGACCTCACGTGTGGCTGGTGGAGAAATGTATGCATATTACGATTAAGTGACAATTTCACCTCAGAAGATTTGCTCTTAAAAATACATGCAAATGTGTTGTAATGAAAGTACGTGAGCAATGATTCTTTGTTGCACGTTGCAAGGCGTCTTAACTCTCGTCACTACGAGCCAAATTTAGCCCGCTAAGCATTCATCGATTTGTCATTTGTCTGCGTGGCTTTTCTCCTGAGCCGCCCAACAGACGTAATCATTGTTTTCTATTTATCTGATTAGAAAAGTCTATTCCTTCACGGATTACTCAGCCGATTTCCAAGGCAGCTCCCCGCAAAAAAAGCTGCTGTTTTTCCTACCAAAAAAAACAAAAGAGGATTACCAACACCAACGTTTGTGCTGCCGGGGGAAAACAACGACTGCAGCTATCGAGTGTGAGCCTTCAAAGCGGGAAAATGGCTCTTGCACGAAGCAGGGAATTTAAGTCAAATAAATTACAATCATGCTCGATGCAACCTAACAACCCTGAACACGGTATTCTGATCAATACTGTAAAAGAAAAATCTTTTAAAAAAATATGTGAAATCAAGTACAAAGTGTTGCTAATGTAGCCTGGAAGTATACAGCAGACCAAGAACACTCGGCGAAAATGAATTTGATGAAAATACCGATTTGTATTGGAATTCTCGTTTCCGAGGCAACTTTTTCTTGTCTCGCTCAGAAATGTTTTGCAATTGATCCTCACCCCTTCGTAATCGGATTGGGCTCAGGTTTGCGCGGTGACAGAGGATTACGTAGTTTGATAGAAGCCACTGCCTATTTCTGGCTGGAGAAATCAATCAAGTGTGAGAAGCGCTGCCTCCATTTAAGATCAAGCTCCCCTGCCGCCCGCGTCACCGCGTTGTCGCCCGCAGCCGCTTTAACAATCCAAGCCAAATGTCGGAATGAACTCGATTCCCGAGGTGAGCTCGGCTTTAATCTACGGCGGCGATACTTCCCGTTGTCAAAGTCATTCCGACGCGTACCTTCGGGCGTGTCCCCGGAGCTTTCCTTCTCTGTTTGCGCATGGCCGCCTCCCAAATCCCGCTCCAGCGTTATTGGCTCGACTGCTGCAGGGACCCTGCGAGATGTCACAACATCAGTGAGGCCAACAGTAAAAAAAAATAAAAAAAATAACAAGAGATTGACTCCCCTCAAAAAAGCTTACAGTATAATTAATAATATATATATTATTTGTTTGATCGGCCGATATTATTTTTTGGGCAAAACCAATTTAACCAATTATTAACTATTTTCTAAACACATTACAACATAGGACAAATATTTTCCTGTTTAAACTCAAACACTGCCTGTCTGCAGAGCGAGGAGCTTATGGAGGAGAGGGCGTGAGAATCTCTGGGCCAATGCAAATATCGCCGACTCTGGCCCAAAGTGGATGTGAAATCCCTCAGACTTCCATCTGTTTTTGTTAAGCCCGCCGCCGTTCCTCCTGTGCTGCCCCCTGGCCTCCAGCAGGGAGTCCTGCACATTTTGGAGGCCTGAGCCCCATCTCCTCCCTTTGAACCACTCCTGCAATGGAGTGCAAACAGAGGTGGCAAAAGTACTCACACGCTCCACTTAAAGGGGACGTCTTTATTCATTTTATTTTAAATTACTTACAAGGCTCATTACGACTCGACGGTAGATGAATATGAGGTGACAGGAGGTGATCATTTGTGAGCTTTGCTGAAACTATCGTGTAATATCCACCTGCGTAAAATGAATGATTCAAATCCTTTAGTTTAGGGAAAGTAACCCAAGTACAAACTGAAAGATACTTGAGTAGAAACGTAAAAATGAATTTTCACTGTCATTATCCATTCGACAAAATTACTTCTTCATGGCACCTACTAGCTAATTCTTTTGCTTATGCAGCACATGGAGCCAAGGTGACGGGAGGGCTTTACGTGAAAGATAAACGCACTTGAAAGGAGCTTCCCGGGAGGAGCGTGAACTAGAAAGAGAGCCAAGGTGGAGATAAAGTGCTGAAAAATAAAGTCGCACTCAGTTGTCATGGTTGCCTCTTGGTGGGCTTCGTGAGGACTATCCGTCAGCGTGTAAAAAAGAAGGAACAAAAGTAAATGTTGGCCTTAAGGAAAGAGAAGGAGCGCTGCCTTTAGTAACGGCTATATTAAAAAAGGGGAAGAAGTATATCGACAATAACAAAAGGAAAGTAATGTAATATTTTTTCCAAAAAGTGCTGACACTCTTGACACCTCCATAGTGGGAAGTTGCTATTGATAGCTCGCCGTTTTTGCTGCTCAACTTATTGACTGAGGCAACGCGGAAATTGTGGACTCTGCAGAAATTATTCCTGCACAAGAAATAGTCAGGACCTTGTCGTGACTCCTCACACACACACGCAAATGCACTCGCACACACACTGGGCCCTGTGCAGCCCTCACATTTACATATAGCATAAATTCATCACGTTATGCTCAATTACTAACAAACTTTTTGGGCTTGTAGGCACCAAAATTTGGGTCTGCATGGAGATACACACCACTCCTCTATTAATGTCCTGCACAGAACTAGCTTGACTAAATGAAACTAAATGAATGTCTAAATGTCTCCGGTTCTAATCATGTTTGTAAACAAAGTCTGTTTCTCGCCTTGCTCTTGAGTAAAATTCCAAAGTACCAAAATGTGTCACAGCGGCCCCTGTGACCTCACTCTCTTATTAGACACAAGAATGTAAACAGGAAGAAGATTCGCCACACTGAGCAGCGATAAGCAAATGAAGCAGCGCAAATAAACACAAAATGGGGGCAAAACTGTTAGCTGATGAGGAAGCTCGACGATCTCGCAGGCTAGCTGACATTAGCAAACACTGTGAGAAATAAAATAGGTGAAAAGTTCTTGCTAAGTTTTATTTTTATTTTATTGGATTTGATTGTACCTTTCATTCTTGTATTTTATAATTATTTTGTATTGTACACTATGTTGTTGGGCCACCTGAGAACATGAAATAGAAGCAGGCTCCAGAGACGTTTCTTCTCTGTGATGCTCCATAAATCTTCAGGATAATAACAAAGCACATGCTAGCTCGAAATGATTATCTCGTTCAGCACTGTGGACTCACGTTGGATGCCAAACTGGCCGCTGTTTTAGCAACGCCTGGAAAAAAAAACTATTTAACGTGACATCTTGACCACTGAGAGCAGTAGTTCTCAATCGCAATTTTCAGAATTACAAATGACATCAATCCAAAATATATACATTTGAACAAAAAGAGAACCAAAGTGTGCACAAAACTGTCTAGGTGGTACCCACTAAAGTGGGAAACAAGACTACGCCCAAATCGACTTGCACCTGGGCCAGTTTTCCTAGCACAGGAAAGTCCACAGGAATCCTGCCTACGAGAGTAAAGGTTTCTGAGCACACTTCCTAGAAGGCCACATTTTGGGGCAACTGGGCCAGGTGGGTGTGGGGGGTCAATATGAAGCGACCACGTTAGTCATCGTGATCACAACTCAAATTTAAAGTAATTTAAAGTACGTCTCGACTTGTTTGTGATTTAGGGCTATACAAATAAACTTGACTTGACTTGACTTGACTTGACTTTACCGTTGTTCGAAAGCATCTCTGGGATGTGATAGCAACTTACCCACGAGCTGAATCGGCACCTGGAACATCTGTCAAAAAGAGAAAGACGCATTAATGAAAGCAAGAAGAAGGACAACCTTGAGTCAACGTGGTTTGTCAGTTTTGTGGCATCGTTGTGTTTCTGGATTATTTCAGCGTTTTGCAGATGGACTCGGGGCTTCGTTTGGACTTGGTGGTCAAAGTGGCAATGTTAAGCATGATCTGGATAAAAGGATGTAGGCCAGAACCAGATTAATTTCCTTTTTTGAGGGTCAAAACGTGGTCTGGTAGCTCAGCGGTTGGTCTAGTAAACCAGTTTTGTATCGCTACTCTCACTGCTAGCTTCTCAAAGAACCATCAAAACAAGAAGAAGCACTTATTGCTCATTTTCTCCATTTCCGCGTTGTTGATGTATTTTCAAATTTGGGAGCTGTTTTGATGGTCGCGGTGACAACTCGGGGGGGGGCTGAGCCTCGGTGATGACATCACTCATTTAAACCAGTGCATGGTCGTGCGAGATCAATTCTCACCGGGGCCTTCCATCTTATGAGACTTGCAAAACTGCAATGATGTCAGCCATCTGGTTTTGATTTGTTCTCTTGGCCGAAACATGTGCAACATTGCGCGGGAGGCCAAAGCATCCCCAGGAGGTGCTCGGTGTTGCTAAGTGATTGCAGACGCTTATTTCGAGTCGGGTCGTAAAGCGGGACCAGGGTCGGGACATGTGCGATTTTACTGCGTCCGACAAAGGTAACTGCGGGTTAAACTAGTGTCACGAGCCCCAGGCGTAAACGTGGGTGATCTTACATAACACTTAATTAGAATTCCCCCTTGCGTCACCAAACTCCCAACACAAAACAGGAAAATACGAAACAGAATGACGGTTCGTGCCAGGAATCAAACGGTAAAAAATTCCGAAGGTTCATATTTTGCCAAACACTTGGAAGAGAGTCAACAGCAGCCAAGCCCTCTGGAAGGTCCGAAACGCCGGTAAGGAATGTCTCACCTTCCTTGCCGCCGCTTCCTTCCTGTGGCGTGACGTCATTGACGTCCCGCGGCGCGTCCTCGCACGTCTTAAGGACTTCCGGACCTGACAATTGAAGCTGGTGAACGTCCCCGGGGGGCTTCTCCTCGTCCTCGCTGTCGTCAAAAACAAACTCCTCGCCTTGCTCCTCCTCCTCCTCCTCCTCCTCCACCTCCTTGTCCTGCTTTGGCGGTTGCTGAGACAAGGCGGTGGACATGGCTCCCAAAGAAGACATTTAGGAAGATCAAATAGTGGAAGCCATTTTTATCTTGGTCAGCACAAAAAGAAATTACTGAGAGTGTCTCATTAAAACGACACAATTAGGCCTTATATTACAAAGATTTATTGCCTTGGCAGATTTTCACTGCGGAAGGAAATGTTCACCGTCACCATTGCGGGCAGCGAAACAGGAAGAAAACTATTATTTATATCATTCGTGATAAGACTTAACTGAGTAGAGGGAATGAGGCAGACAGATTGCGGGGGCCGGAATGTCCTAAGCTTCTTAACAAAATCATATATAATGCCTTTGAGATAAAATGGCCTATTAAAAACATTACACAACTGCCAGCGAGATGTTGATGCAGAAGCTTTGGGGGCTAGTAAATCCAAACAAAATGCGGAAGCAGTAAGAGTATAAAAAGAGCAAAACTGGTGTGACATATGGTGGTTAGCAAGTCTGTAAGCTAAATCAAAAGGTCTGAAGGCGGCTTAGGGGCGGATTAATTAAGACGTGTGTGTGTGTGTGTGTGTCCCCCGCGACCACAGCGTCCGACCACGCCGTCCATCGGTCGAAAGGAATTGTAAAATAGAGGAAATGTGCCTGGACTGCTTTTACAGTTCGAGCCCTCCACTTACAGTATGTTTGCTTTTGCTACAACGAAAATATTCAAGGGTCAGCGTGAACTGCTGCGTGATTAGTCGATAAAAAATAGACAGGGTGTGCCAAACAAATCATGACGCATTTCGTTTTATTTAAAAAAATTCTCTTAATATGATGATGTTGGAATTTAAAGAAAATTAAGAAAAAAAATGTTTTAAAAAAATAAAGAAAATTAAATTTGGAAAAATGTGAAGAAATTTAAAAATATATATATTTACACAAACAAATCATGACGCATTTTGTTTCATTTAAAACAATTCTCTTAATATGATGATGTTGGAATTTAAAGAAAATTAAAGAAAAAAAGGTTTAAAAAAATAAAGAAAGAAAATTAAATTTTTAAAAATTGGAAGAAATTTAAAAATAGATATTTACACTAACAAATCATGACGCATTGTTTCATTTAAAACAATTCTCTTGGACTTTAAAGAAAATTAAAGATTTTTTTTTAAAATCAGATAAATAATATTACATTTAAAAAAATTTGAAGAAATTTAAAAATATATACATTTAAAGTAAATGAGGGTAATAAAAGACTAGGACTGTTTTTTGTTTTCTCTTCCATTTTAAAACTTGAGAATGGGTCAATTTGGCTCACCACATCACGGGATGCTTAACTACCGTAACTAGTTTATGAGGTGCTAAAGGACACTGAAACATTGACCCCAATGGCAATGAAATCATGTTCCTTCAACAAAGCAGCACATAAATCAAGGCTTGTGATTAAATCGTACATTTGAGCTCCAGTTTACAGTTTCAAGATACACAGGCTAATTGTTTCTCGACTCTTCACAAAACTGTGATTTTATGCGACAACCTCTCTGCTCATGTTAACATAGCGCCCAGTGAGACCGTCACATCTGCTTTGCATTTTAATCAGCGCCTCCCTTGCCCACACATTCTCAGGCTCCAGCAGGCCAGAACGACGTGTCGATTGTCCAAAAAAAAAAAAAAAAAAAGTTGTCGTCAGCATCTAAATGTTTGTCACCATCTCATTATCCCACCATTGCTTTTCGACGATGCCGTTTTTGAATTCGGAATCACCGGCCGTGCATATTTTTCAATCAATTGAAAGCCGACGAAGCAAAGCGTGCAAGTGCCTTCAAAAATGTTTTCTGTTTACAAGCAGAGGAGATTCCACGGCTGGTCTCATCCTCCGGTTTTGTCCAGCCGGCCCGCTCGCTGCCCCCAGCCAGCAACAATGAGCCTTCTGTGGGGAGAAAACCTCGGGTGGGCCTGCAGCAAAGCATTGTTTCTTCACTCGTCACCATGCTTGCTCATTAGCTCACAGGTCATTTGGGCCACGGCTGCGAGCTGTGTGCTTTGACGCTTCTCGTGTCAAAGTAGAAGGACACTTCCTGTTCGTGGGACAACGGCTGAAAGAAAAGTCCAAAATAAAAGCAGAACCAGCTTTTGGCTTAGAGGGGTGGAGGATGGTAGACTTCAATCCTCACAAATATGACCAAATATGGAATGGAGTTGCGGGTAGACCGCTACAGGTAGTCTGTTTCCTGAACACTGCCCATGAGCAAGGCTTTTCTTAATGCCATTTTGTTTTGTAAGGTTTCATTTTTGCGTGATGTCGTGTGGTGTTCCACAGGGGACGGATGACGAACGGATGGACAGACGGACAGATGAATGGATGACACTTTAGTTCAGTGCTTCCTGAGTATACATACTTGGACCAAGAAAAATATCACCTAGGGGCTAGAACGTCACAGGAACATTGGAGCTTGGTTGCCATAGCGACCAGGAATGAAACCAAGCTGAAGTTTGACCAGACCTTGGAGGTGAATATTAAATAAACGTAAAAAGTTAAATAAACAACAGCCCTGAGTACATCTACAGAATCAATCTAGCTAGCTAGCCAGCTAACTTGGGGTCTCCATTTTTTGGGGTGAAGGCATCCTTGAGGTTTCTTGACTGCTTTCATCTCTGATTTACACAATGCAGTCAGTTTGGTTTGTGACGACGAGCTCTGGCATGTCCTCGCAACCCGAGTCTCGCTGACTAATTTCTGGATGTTTTTGCCGGGACGAACCGCCTTAGCCTGCAGTGGAATGTGCGTGAGGTGTGACTGCTGTTATGGATATGTTTGCATTAAAAAGTAACACCTTCCAGTCTGCAAACAGGCTTATTTTTGCAAACGTATATATTTTCTTCTGGCAAGTGACACGTGAAAATTTTGATTTTGTGATTGCTCCCCCATATTAATGTTGCGAACGACTTGATGCACAAAAAAAATACGTGTTAAAATTCATCCAGGTTCTCAGTTAGGCTTGAAGAACCAACCTGACAGGTAGTCCGTGCCGATTTTGTGGGATGAAAGGTTTTTGGATGAGTCATAAAAGGACTCCAGTTTGGACAAAACAAAGAGGCCGGGCGTGAACAGAGAAAATGCTATTCTTCTTCTTGGGGGGAGTAAGATGACATAATGCAGATGAAACTAACTCCTACACACCCATCTCCTGACCTACATACAAAAAAAAATCCCCCCACTGTTGAGCAAAGGTGGTAATGAGTGGAGTGACCAATGAACCAACTGGAGCAGGATTGCCAAATGGACCAAAGCGTTCGAAAGTAGTGGCAACGCCGATCGCAACGATGCCATTGCCGGTAGCAACACGAGCCTGGTTGAAAGCAGCAGTTTACTGGGCCGCTTGAAATACGTGAGGAGCACTTAAGACTTTGCAAACAACTGTAAATCTGCCACCAGACGCACAAAAAAGCGAGAGTGCAGCAAGTGACCGTAAAAGTCTTGTCTAAGAACAAATGAGAGCACCGATCAAAACACAAGAAATACAACTTTTTAGATTTTACTCGGAGCAAGCGATTACGCAAGACGAGGCTCCAAAAACGCTGCCAGGAGCTGATGATCCTGCAGCGTTTCCTTCCGCTTTGTCTGAATACTTTCTATCTTGAAAAAGATTATTTAGCAAACCCCGGGTCCTTGAGGACGGGCCCAAAATGTTTTTGGTTGGCAGTCCAAGACTCAATAACCTGAGTGGGAGGCTACTGGAGCTCAGAGACTCCCGAGAACATTTACACACAACGCCTGCTGCATAAAATAACCCTGAGTCACGACGAGAGAATTGAGACTCATTGGAAACGCTTGGAAGATCATAAACAAAGCAGGATATGGTTTTGGTCTAGAGATAACAAATGCTGAGAGACATCATATCATGACAACTATGCCCCCTTCTGATTGGACGCTCCGAATAGTCAACACAAACAAACCATATGAGGCAAGCTAAATCAATATCCTCATTATACATAATTGTTATCAAACAAAACTTGTATTGCCTACAATTATTCATCTTTTGAAATTTGTTTGTTCCTAATTCAAAAAGCATGTTTGGCGAAGGCGTGTTTCGATGACTTTGGTGTGGACGAGCAAACCTGCACAACAACAGAGTTGGGACAAACTGCAAAACAAAAAAAACTGTAAGCCCGCTCAACAGAATTGGGACAAACTGCAAAAAAGGAGCCCGGGCACACTCTCCTGCCATCCATCAGGAAGTCTTCCAGACCAGAGGCTCAGTGTTCCCTTTCCTTGTTGTGCAGCGGGCACACATCCCCGTTGTGCAATATTTCCCAGCCCGGGTGCTGTTGTCAAGCGAGCCTCTCAATGGAGGCCTTTGCGTGCGTGTGCGGGCTTCCGGGGTGCCTGAATGGATCGGGCTAAAATCTGTGACTAAGAAGACAACAATGCCATACAGTCAGCCCGTTCACCCCCAGCGACCCCCCACTCCCTTCAAGATGGAGGAAATGTAAATTCTTCCCCTTTTATTTCCCAGCTCGGGACCCCCAAAGACACAGCGTGACGTCCGTCTCCAGAGGGGAAGCTCTCAATTCCTTAGCTTTTGTTGCACACTGAAGACATTTGGGTTTCAGATCATAAGATGAATGAAAGTTTAGAGTAATAGTTTTTACTTTGTGATGTGTTACTTTGTGACTCAAAACTGAACAGCTTTGGTTTGAAGCCACCACTTTTCAAGTATTGCAACAAGTGACTGTTCGTTGCCTTTAAGATCGATTGCATAAATATTTAATTTCCTTAGGCAAACATGAAGAGCAAAGAGTTGTCTGTGAGAGCAAATGAAACCATTTTGAAGCTGAGAAGAAGAGGGGAAAGCCATAAGAGCCATTTGCACAAACAGCATAGCCAATATCGACCTTTCGATGAGAAACCCAAATGTCTTTAGGACTAAACGACAAAGGTGTTGACCTTGCCCTTGCACTGCATGTGACCTGAGACTGGCCGGCGACCAGTCCAGCTTGTGGAGCACTTCTCTCGCCAGCAGCAAGCTGGGACAAACACACTGTCACTGTCATGTAGAATCAGCTGCAATATCATAATTATTCATTTTGTTTGTCATATTATTTGAGTAATTAAACATGGCATGATTATAGACAAGGAGTTATTTATACTTTACCAATAGCATTGATTTCCTCAATATGTGATTGGCCGACATGCATGATCTGTTCAGAGGAGAAGGAAACTGCCGCTTAAAAATTAAAGCATGCATGCATGTCTATTTGTGACCCCGTGATTGGCCGGCGACCAGTACAGGGTGCAACCCGCGCCTCGCCCCAAAAAATTGAATGGACTACAAGGACATCTCCGAGGCAGGCAGGCCTTGTTGAAAGGCGTCAAGCCACCACAAGTCTCATCCTCCTCTCATGGATGGAACGTTACCCCCAAACTAAGGCCCTTGGACCCCCAAGTCTCCACCGAGCCAGCAGTACTCCCACCCCCATCAATGATTCCCTCTCCCTGCTGCGTCTGCAAAACGCAAAGAAAAAAGGCTCACCTCTTCGTCCTCTGGCTTGCTTTATTCCTGCTAAACGCCCATCAAAATGCAACTTCTCATCATTGGCGGTTCCTTGTTTGGCGTCCTGCTGGCAAGTTGTCCTCGCTCGTACGTCACCTCGCTAGCCGGCTATGGTTGTGCGTCGTCGCGCCTTTCTCTGCAAAGCCCTCGCCGCCCTTTCAACGGCGCTTTCGCCCCCGTTTCCATCCCTTTCTGTCCTTTCTTTGCTTCGCCTCCTTGCTCCCACCTTCCGCGACCCTGCGCTGTTGCCCAGACAGCCGCACAAAAGCTCCACTACTGAGGGGAGCTGTCACGCGACGCCGGCCAATAGCGAGGCTGGTCAAAACCACGCAAGTGGCCAATGGGAGGCGTCAGGGTAGGGGTTTGAACCAATCGTGACAGAGGTTGAGGGGGCAAAGAAGGCGGGTGGAAAGGAATTATGGCCAATCTGATTTGGCAGCCACTTCCGGGTTTCGCTTCATATTTATATTTAGTAGTTAAAATTCAATTATAGAGAAACGAAAGTAAAGATTTTATTGCCAGTGTTTGATATATGTTACCATAAGTCTATGTGCATTATTTTCCCATTACTTTTGTGTTGTCACTGTGGCCTAATAATAAATTTAATAAATTGATGCATCATAGTTGCAAAGATAATTATACATATTTTTTTATTTTAAAATGTGACGAAATAGCTTCACGGTTTATGGTAATAAATATAGAAACAAATAATACAAACAAATGAAAATAATAAATTTCGCGAGCCTAGTATTGTTATTGCTGGATGAAATTATTAATGGTATATATTATATAATATTATAATATAATAATTAATATTATATATATTAAATTGCGAATGACTAAATGAATGAACGAACTAACAAATGAATGAATGAATGACTGACTGACTGAATGAATGGCTGAATGAATGAATGAATGAATGAATGAATGAATGAATGAATGAATGAATGAATGAATGAATGAATGAATGAATGAATGAATGAATGAATGACTTAATTAATTAATGAAATGTCACCTTTTCTTCAGCACTATTAGCCAACAAGAAGCACAAACCTGTCATCGGAAGATTTATTAAAACACAATGAGACAAATCCACAGTACAAATCAAAAGATGACCATTCACTTTGTCGTCCAGTCGCTTTACAGCACAAGTCAGAAGAAGAACGTGCCTGCGCGTCTTGGGACGCCCCACCAGCCCCAAAGTGAACCGCCATAGAAAAAGCTTCAGAAGCTGTGCATTCGCTGCAACAAAAGGTGCCTCGTCAAGGTCTTTTTTTTTCTTTTTTTTTTCTAGCTTTTGAAGCCGTGTTCATTTGAAGCATGTACATACGCAATATTTATAATATTAGACTGAAGTCTTGCTTTGTTTGTTTTTTGTAGACAGTACATTCATCCTGACTCCAGTTTGATTGCATTTGATCAGAATATGTTGTCGCTGATGTCCCTTTGAGGTGACGGCGCGGCCGACATTCATTTTTTATTTGAATTTTGACGCTTTATTTACACGGTTCTGAGGTTTCGTCCGCAATACCAGTTGTTTGCGACAACAACAAAAACAACAAATAGTGCAAAAAGAAAAAGATGCTTTCAAACACAGTTTTCACATGAAATAAATAGTATGCTTGGGGCGGGGGCATTGGGGTTCTTACACATCCATAACTGGACAATAATTCCAGAAGGTCATCCGACCGGACCTTCCGTCACAATCATCTCAAAGGGGTCATCATTCCGTTTGTTACTCACATCTTATACATTGTGGAAATAGATTGTAAAAATCATGGGCCCATGGTCATTGTATAGCAAAATTGAGCTTCATTTTAAGGTTTCAAGATAGGATTAGGGTTTCAAGTCTTTACAACATTTCATCCTGATGTGACAAACTGACACAAAACCATAAAATTAGAACCAAGGCCAGAGCTGAACTTTGATGGACCCATTGTGGTCTTGAAACCAGCTGGCTTAGGGGTGCCGCCTTACTGTGGTTAGGGACAAAAATTAGGTTTTGAAGACAAGAGTGAGGATTGGAGCTGAAGTTGAAACAACTGACGGTTGTGAAGGACTGAGGCAAGAAGTGATGACCCGGTTGCAGTCTTAAAGCCTCTTAGTTTGGGTTTTCTAACTCATACTAGGTTTTCAAGTTATGGTTGCAAGCCTTGGACAACATTCTCCATTTGACACAAAACCACAAACAATTGGAGATGACTGAAGCCAAAATTGGATGGCAATTGGGTTGGGATTGGGATACAGGGTTAGGGTTCCGAGCCTTGAAAACAGAAATCCTACTCAATTCAACAAAACCAGGAGTGTGGCCAAACTAAGCTTTGATGCTCCCATCTCTGCCTTGAAACCACCTGGCTTTCAAGACAGGGCTTCCAATTAGGGTGTCAAGCCTATCAAAACCAAAAACCACAAACTTTCACGGAGGACTGAGGATACAATATAGCTTTGATGGTCCCATTGCAGTCTTAAAACAATCAAAACCAAGCAAAAGGCATCTTTTGTGCAGGGGAAAATGTAAATATAAAAAAAAAATCTCGGAATAACAGTCCCACAAATGAAGGCATATGAATCAGTTTCAATGAGGGTGCAACAAACGCTGGAAAAAAGGGAAAACATCACCAGTATAATACGGATAAATCACGCTGCAATGCATCAAAGGTCCTGCAGGTGTCGCTAATTTGGCCATCCACGTGAGGTCAAGACCATCGCGACCAGGGGGTGGCGCACTTCCAGCCTTCTACTGCATCCATGAAGAGACTGAGAAATTCAACACTAGGTCAATGACAACACATACAGTGCTCAAACGTCCACTGGGGAGAAAAAAAATGAGGAAAAAGTCACATTTTACCTCAGTCCTGACATCTCGTCTGAGGCTTTTCAGTCAAAATATCAAGTTAAAAAACCTCTGCAAAGGTAAAAGTGCAATTCTTCAGATTCAATATGTCTGAAAATGAAAAGAAAAACAAATGAAAGGAGAGAGCGTCTCAGTCCTCAATGCAGATGACGTCGCTGGCTTTGCCGGACTTCAGGTCGGGTGTGGCCGCGTCTCGCAGGGACTCGAAGGTCTTCTTGTCCAGGTGGCTGCTGGGAGGACCGTTGGACACTGAAAGAAAACCGTCCACGGATTCATATCGGATGGACCAAAAGGAAAAAACAAAGCAAAGAAAAAAAGACGTTTTAATCATCACCAAGCTTGCTAAGCATTTCTGTGATTTTATGACAAATGCTTTTTCTTACCACTGACGTATGGCCCCAGAGGCATCTGACTGTAATTGACCATGGGCTGCCCTCCGGGTCCCCTGAATGCACCCCCGAATGTGCCTCCGTACAACTGGGAGCATGTGAAGCCTCCCTGGCTGAAAGTCTGATTCAAAAAAAGAAAAAAAGACAGCGTGAGGGAAACTGTGTTAAATCCAAAGTGTCGGAGCACTCACCTGCTGCGGCGGGGGCTCGCCGCCCCGGCTGGTGAGGCGGCTCAGGATGCTGCGCTCAGACATCTGCAGTCGAGCCGACACGGGCGGGATGCGGGACAACATGTTTGGCAGCCGCGTCACATCGGCCTTCATGTCACTTAGCAGCTCCTCCAGCTGGTTCAGCACTGCGCACACACGCACACACTCAAATTCCATTGGCCCACGAAGATGAAGGAAGCGGCATCAGTGTGAAAAAATGACCTTTGTGCAGCACGGCGTTGGCGGGCTTGTTGCCACCCAGGGACTCTTTGGACAGGTGCTGGTGGGACTCGGCCAGACACTCCACCTCGGTGAAGCGCGTGTTGAGAGCCATGGCGGGATGCCCGGGGTCTTGGCTCATGTTGAGGTAGGCGGCACGCCGGAGCTGCTCCTCGATCACCAGCGCCTGCTCCAGCAACTGCACCGCAGAAACACGTGTTGAAACACACACGGCATCTTCGCCCCCGCCACCCGTTCGTCCCCCACTGGCCTTGAATCGGCGGGCCAGGAACTTGTTCTTCATCTCCAGGTAGTTGCCCTTGTGCATCTCGCTCTTGAAGGGCTCATTGAGGATGGCGTAGCGTGGGTCGTTCTGGATATCCTGCCAGCGAGCGTAACCGTGCCTGCTCTTCGGTCAAGGGGGCACACGCGTGCGTAAAGGCATCCGAATCCCACCCGTCCCC
This sequence comes from Syngnathus scovelli, assembly GCF_024217435.2. Classification (NCBI taxonomy): domain Eukaryota; kingdom Metazoa; phylum Chordata; class Actinopteri; order Syngnathiformes; family Syngnathidae; genus Syngnathus; species Syngnathus scovelli. Next base: position 2,564,244 of record NC_090857.1, on the reverse strand, counting down.
CAAGTCCACTTTCAAGGATACGTGACGATGCCCGCCAGCAGCCAGTAGTCGTGGCGACGGTGCCAGATGTCGGGCATCTTGCCGGACGACAGCGCCGCTCGCTCTTCCGTCTGCCACAGCGTGTGCAACTCTGAGACGGGGACACGTCCGATGGATGCATGTTAGCGCGCGTGAAGAGCAGCCGCTTATTTTTTGGCTTCGATCCAAAGGAGCCGTCACCTGTGAAGCCTCCATCGGCGATATTGAACATGAACTTGGTCTTGAATCCGTTCTTCTCCTCCTTCCTGGTGTCCTCCATTTCATCCACTGTGTCTTTGTCACCGTTTAGGCGAGCATCTGCAGCTGCTGCGGCGGCAGTGTCCTCGCTTTTCACCTCATCTGCACCGACAACACACGGAAAATCGATGAATTAATAGCAGGTGGCCATTTTGAGGAGCAGTCCACAGCCTACCTACCTGCTTTGCTCTCCTTCTCCTTGCTTTCTCCTCTCTCAGGAGGCTTTTCTGAGTCTTTGGGACGACTCTCACATGTAGGCCGAGTCTCACTCGTAGGTGAGTTCCGACCGCCCGGCCCATCCGCCTGTTTGTCCTCCTTGTCATCTCGTCCCGTTTTCTCCTCAGAGGTCGCCATGCTCTCGTCGCCGTCCGCCGAGTCCTTCTCCTGGCGTCGGTGCGCTTCCTCCTCCTCTTCGTGCGCATGTGTCGGCGCTATGCAAGTCTGTGCAGATGTGACAAATGACGCTGTCACATTTTGATAAAAAGAAAGAAAAGAAAGAAAGAAAACGACGCACTTCTGGCTCCAACTGTTTCTTGCTGTCTTGCTCAGCTGCGTCCTTGTCCTCAGTGGGACCCTCGGTCTTTTCTAGAAATACACAAAAGGACAATTGTTGCATTCGAGGGCAATCTGGAAATGACACAATCCAGCCATTTTCAGATCTGCTATGTGGTCATTTTTGCTGACCTGGCAGGTCAGGGGTGCCGGGCTGCGTGGCGATCGGGCTGGCCTGCAGCGGGGTGTTGGGGTCTGACGAAACACTCTCGGTCAGTTTCTTCAGCTCCATGCCGATCGGGATCAGGTCCGGCGAGCTCAACTTTCCGTTGACGTGCTCAAACTCTTGTACCTTCCCAGGTAAACAACGGCAAATAATCATTCACGGCTACACCAACGGCATGCTATGTTTGCAAGAACTGAATGGTTGACCTTTTTCCTGACCAGCGACATGACCCCAATTCTGGTGAGCACGTGCTGTCGTGACAGGCCCTCACGCGGGACGCCGTCAGCGAACGTCTCGGCTCCGTCGGCGCCAGGCTCGCACAGGTGTCGCATGAACAGAGACACGTAGGCCCTGGTGAAGCCACAATAAGGACCATGGTCATGTTTAAAGAAAAAAAAAAAACTTAAGTGTGTTTTTCATTTGAGTCACAATGGAGCAAGTTTCACCTGAACTCGCGCTCGCTTTTGCCTCTCAGGTCTCGCACAATCCAGTGGGAAGTGAAGGCGTCCTGCGGGGGCATGCCCCAGCGCATGATGGCGTTCAGGAAGGCTTTCCTCTGCCGGGCGTTGAAGCCCAGAACCTGGACAGCAACGTACATCGCACATACACAATGCAGGGAAAAACTATTTGCTCTAGATCTAACATGAAAAAGTTCAGCTTTTAAATTGGCTTAAAAAATCTAATAAGAAATACATTACGTTGCCCTTATTAAATCAAATTAGAAATTAACTTGATGAACAGATGTAGCAGAAAATCCAAAAAGAGGATGGGACAAATACTTTTACTTCAACTGACAGATTGGTTCGTTTTTACCTCGATGCTGCCGCCAACTCGGGCCAGCAGGGGGGGCAAGGGCTTGTCTTTGTCATTCCTCAGATGGCGGCGAGAGTGTCGGCGCCCACCTGCCACAAAGAAAAACAATAAAATCAAAATGATAATGATAAATGATTTCCGTAATCTCCCCCCGCCTTGTGACTAAAATATTTTACAAATTGACTTATTTGAAAGAGCCCAAGTTTAGCCTGGGTTGTTTGCAGATGTTATGGAGAGTCTTTGCAGCATGTTAGAGTTGAATATTACTTTATCGTGTTGTAAGCACGGACCGGACACTGCATTAGGTACACCAACAACAGCCTTTGCAGGTGTCCCAAATGAAAGGGGCAGGGTACCTTCCGGCCTCTCCTCGAAGTCTTCGTCCTCGTCCTCGGACCCCACCGAGTACTCCGACTGGTTGTCTGAAACATCATCCTGCCACTCTGAGCACCACACATCAGAAACAGCACAGTACATCGCTTCCGTCGGATGCCACCTGGGGGCGTCGCGCCGGCCAGCTCAGCAAGCGCGCCCTGGCGTTTGAGCAACTCAAAGAGACAGAGCTCGTTGGGTTGTTAAAATTAAAATGTCTTCAGTATGAAAATGCAAGAGTGCAAAAGCTAAGCTGGACTCGTTTACGGCGCTAAAAGAGGACAAGGCGGCGTCCTCATGGCATCGAACAACAAAGACAAACTTGCAGCACATGCATGTCACTTTCTTTTGTGGGGACAAATCCAGTGGAACGTTCCATCAACCTCGAGCAAGAAAATATTTTCTCCCTTTGGAAAAAAAACTGAAATAAAACATTTGGAGTAGAAATTTGATACATCGTTTAAAATACTTCAAATAGTGTTCATGAGTGGTGCCAGATTTCCAGTTCCACTAGAACGGTCCAAGATGTGGTCCATGACTGAGGCATGCCGCGAAGACGGGCGCTAACGCTAAGTGCGTAGGCCTCGCTTGGCGGCGGCACCTACCTTGGTCCTCCTGGGTGGTGTCGTTGTAGTTGACTTGTTTGCGGATGCGTTTGCCCTTGCCCAGGTTGCGGGCCAGATCTTCCTGCTGTTGCTCGTAGTGGTGGCGCAGGAGCTTCTCCCAATAATCCGGGTCCACGTTCTCTTCCTGCTTGATAATCTCGCGCTCCACCTCCTCCTGCGCACACATGTCTTGCTAAGCTAACGTAGAGCTCTATGTTTTTGGTCCTACAAATTGTCGTTCCTCACCTCCCCGTCCTCCTCTTTGACCACGTATTGGGCCACCTTGAAGGAGCTGAGGTACTCGTTCATGTTCTGGATCTCCGTGTCTTCCGTGGCGTCCTGGCTGCGGTCCAGTAGCTTGGAAATGGCGTCGTCATCGTAGTGGATCACGTTGCCCTCCTCGCCGTCTTTGTTGTCGCCTGACGAAATTTTTCGTTGAGCTTGTTGGACAACATAATAAAGCTCGGCGGCGTTTTATTGATTACTGCGGTTGAATTTCCGGCTTCGCAAGAAAAACTGGTTCAAGTCTTTTTTTCTTATTTTTGATGAAGTTGTATGAATCTAAGAATATGTACCGCCCATGTTGCGAGCCGCCTCCATCTCGTCCTTAAAGAGCTCCTCCGTGCCAAACTTGAGGATGTCGTCCAGCTCCTGCTTGGACATGGAGCCCGTCTTGGAGCCCAGACCGGGCCGCACCACCAGGTGGGTCAGCATCATCTTCCTCTTGGCCACCTGAGTGATCCTCTCCTCCACCGAGCCCCTCGTCACGAATCGGTAGATCATCACCTTCCTGTTCTGGCCGATGCGGTGCGCTCTGCTGAAAGCCTGAAAAGAAATAAAAAAAAAACAACAACAACGTGAGTATTTAATGTGCTACCCCAAAATAATAAATAGCAAATTGTGACTAGGCGGGGTTCCCTTTCTGCAAAATAAATCAGGCTCACTTGGATGTCATTGTGAGGGTTCCAGTCTGAGTCATAGATGATGACGGTGTCCGCGCTGGCCAGATTGATTCCTAGACCTCCGGCTCGGGTTGAGAGCAGGAAGCAGAACTGCTGAGCGCCCGGCGCTGCAAGCCAACACAAGCCATTTATACAACACATTGGCCTGACTGCAGATGAACGGCAACCGTCCTCCACTCCGCTGGGTTCCTTTCCGAGTCCTGAGCAAAACCCACCATTGAAGCGGTCGATGGCCTCCTGCCGCAGGCCTCCGGTGATGCCGCCGTCGATGCGCTCGTATTTATAACCTTCAAACTCCAGAAAGTCCTCCAGCAGATCCAACATCTTGGTCATCTGCACAAGAATCCAAAATGGGGGATGTAAGAGAAAATACTGAATCGCACTTTTCCTGCACTTACCTGGGAGAAAATGAGAACTCTGTGGCCTTCATCCTTGAGCTTCTTTAGCATTTTCTGCAGCAGCGTCAGCTTTCCCGACGACTTGACCAGCTGGTTGCCGTCGTACGAGCCGTTAGGCAAAACGGGAGCCTCCTGCAAATGGAAAGAAAGGCAACGTCAATGACGCCACGGAGCTCTTCCGGGAAACATCTCGGCCCGCAGTCGTACCACAGCGGCCACGGGGAACAGGTAGGGGTGGTTGCAGCACTTCTTCAGGTCCATCATGATGTTGAGCAGGGAGACTTGGTTGCCTCCACCTTTGGAGTTGAGAGCCTCAAAGTTCCGCGTCAAGATGAACTTATAGTATTTCCTGAGGGGGCAAACACACCAAATCACCTTCAGGCTTCTCAAACTGGGCTCAGAGCTTGCCACATTGTAGCTTGTGGCCACCACTGACTTCTGCATGGGGCTGAGCTCCACTCGCACGATCAGCTCCGTCTTGGCCGGCATGTTCTTAAAGACGTCCGCCTTGAGCCTCCGGAGCATGTGTGGGCCCAGCAGGTCGTGGAGCTTCTTGATCTGGTCTTCCTTGGAGATGTCAGCAAACTCCTCCAGGAAGCCCTCAAGGTTACTGCGCAGTAGTTAAAAAAAAAAAGATGCTTTTGATTTAGGATCCATGCGATGCAAAATCATTCTCAACCGGAAATAAGTTTTAAGTAGCTGGACTTACTTGAAGCGCTCCGGCGTGAGGAAGTTGAGCAAGTGGAAAAGTTCCTCCAGGTTGTTCTGGAGAGGAGTTCCGGTGAGCAGCAGCTTATAGTAGATCTTGTAGCCATTGAGGATTCGGAAAAACTGCAAGGGACAAGCTTAGAGTTCAATTCTTCCATAAACTGCCTTCACATGAGGCTCATCAAAAGTGTTAGCTAGAATAGCTACGAGCTTAAATAAGACTCAATGGAACTAAACATACTAAAACGTGCTCGAGGTGCATTCAAGGACTGTCCAAAAACAGGTCAGCTTAGAAACCCATCAAACCTTGGACTGGTTGTTCTTCAGCCTGTGGGCCTCGTCCACCACCAGACAAGCCCAGGTGATGGATCCCAAGATGGCTTGATCGATGGTAATCAGCTCGTAGGACGTCAGGAGCACGTGGAACTTGATGGGCGTGTCTTTCTGCCGGATGGCAAAACACTTTGAGATCAAAGTTCCTCATTTTAAGAGTGAGAAAGTGGACTTTGAGGAACCTTCATGCGGAAAGCTTTGCGTCCCAACTTGACGGCGCTGTCCTCGAAGGTGAACTCGTTCTCCCGGATGATGGCGCGGCTATCTTTGTCTCCGGTGTAGGTGACCACGTAGAAGTCGGGGGCCCACATCTCAAACTCTCGCTCCCAGTTGATGATAGTGGACAGCGGGGCGCTCACCAGGAAGGGACCCTTGGAGTGACCCTGGACGAGCGCAGCAGACTCATTCACGAACATGTTCACACGTGGCACACGGGTGAGACAACGGCAAGCACGAGGGGGGTTAAAAAAAAAAAAGCGTGCGGGTCTTGTGTGACCTCTTTGTAGAGCGAGTAGAGAAATACGATGGTCTGCACGGTCTTGCCCAGGCCCATCTCATCAGCCAAGATGGTGTCGGTGCCCTGCGCCCAGGAGAAGCGCAACCAGTTGAGACCCTCCAGCTGGTACGGGTGCAGCGTCCCCCCTGTGGCGTTGATGTACCACGGCTGGTGCTCGAACTTGATGGTCGGCTGCGGGAGCAAACCCGTCGTTATCGGCAACGGCGCTTAGCCATCCTTCTTGTCAGACTTGAGAGCTTACGTCGATGATGGGAGCATCTGGGGGGATCTCCCGCTTGGGCCGCTCCTCTCTTTGCGTCATCGCTTTGGCGGGGCGCTGGTCCTCGCCGAGGATTTGCTCCCTGGACAAGTACACAGAAGGTCTCGGCCTGCTCTGCAAAGCGGACTGGGATGGCAAGTGTGATTTTGGCGAACCTGTGGTCCCAGTAGGACACTTTATGGCTGTTGTATTCCGGCACGTCAAAGTCGTCCACCTCCCACGTGCACTGGTCGTAAGGGAGGTCCCGCCACTTGATCAAGTAGTGCACGTCGCCATCTTTGTCAAAACTACACACACACGACAGCAGCCGTGGAAATTCTTTTAAGCCATGCAGGTTGTTGTTTTTTGTTTCTCAATAAAGTTTTTTTTTTTTTTTAATAGGTGTGTAGTGGGCGCACCTGTGGTTGAGGATGCGGTGAATGACCATCCACTCGGGCTTGATGCCATATCGGTAGAAGCGCTCCTCCATGGCGGCGTACTGAGGGTCTTTGCTCTTCCGCTTTTCGCTGTTGAGTTCCTCCTCGCCGGAGCCATAATCGTACGGCGGCGGTTCGTCCATGTCGTTCTTCCGCTGGTAGTTGCGGTACATCACCGTGTGGTACAGTTCCAACTGCGCAAACACAACATCATGAGCACAAAGTTGATTTTTCGTCAATGATTGTTTTTTTTTTATACTTTTTAAGGTTTCAATTCCGAGTTAGTGTTTCAAAAGAGGCGTGATGCGGTCAAATTACAACTTCAACCTTGTATTTGGGTTTCACAAGTTTTAGCTCAGCTTAAGAATTCAAATAAAGGAAGAAGAGGGAACGGGCAAGCGTCCTGAAAATTGTCACCTGCAGCTCGCTGACCCAAGAGCAGTGCCAGTAGGAGAGTCCGGCCCACTTGACCAGGAACTCCCGCTCGGGGCGGCCCTTGAGCGGGGGCTTGCTCAGGGGGTCGACGAGCGGGTGACCGTCTGGGCCTGCCGGCGGCTCGGCGGGCAGGGGGGCGTCACCCCACGTCCAGTGCATGATTTTTTGCACTTTGCCTTTCAGAGGTGAGCACTAACAAGAGAGTATAAAAAAAAAATTAGCAATAAAATTAAATTCTTGCATTTTTGGGGGGTCGTAGTTCATTTAATAACGTGATGGGCTCACCAAGCATCGCGGACAAATCCACTCCCCGTTGGGAATCTCGGGCAGCGGCGGGTTGAGGCAGTGGATGTGGTAGGAGGACGGGCAGGCGTCGCAACACAGCAGCTCCCCGCCGTCCTTACACACTCGGCAAAACTCCATGTGGTCGTCCTCTTCCTCCCCTCCTGCTTCGTCTTCCTCCTCGTCCTCTTCATCTTTGGCTTCCCACTGGATGCCTTCCTTCTCCTGAGGCCATAGAGTTTTGAAAAAAAGAATGGATGCTTTGGAGTGAGTGGAGGAGCTTCATTTAGACAAAAGTAGGTCTTTGCTGCCATTTTGTGGACATTGAAGCCCCTTCTTGGGAAGGAAACCCCTTCACTCAACTCCGACAGATATTTGTCTACTGCTACGTACAGTGCTGAAGTACAAACTCTTGCTACTCACACAGTGCGGACAGCTCCATTTGCCCTCGGGAGCCTTCTCCAACTCTGGTTCCAGGCACACCAGGTGGTACGCCCGTGGACAAGTATCGCACAGGATGATTTCGCCACCCTGCTGACACACCTCGCAGTAGTCCTGGTGGTCCGTCTCGTAGCCATCGCCGTCCTCCTCTGGAAGAACAGGAGGAAGTTCTCAAATTATTGGATGGATGGAACATCACGAGGACTGCTTTGTGTTTTCTCATTGAGGCTCCCATCCTACTTTTCCTCTTTTTGCGTCCACGTCTGGCCTTTTTCTTGGCGGCGATGGGCCCCGAGGCGTCACAAAGCACCGAGGCACTGAGGATGCTGATGTCGTCAAAGTCTGACTCGTCTAGAAAGTCTTCGTCACTCTGACACAGAAGCAAAAGTCAGTTTGCCCGACGACTGGACGGAGCAACAAAAAAAAAAAGGTCGCCGCATGCCAGCAAGGCTCACCGAGGATGTCTTCTTCTTCTTGCCGCTTTGTCCCGACTTGGATTTGGTCTTCTTTGCTTTCACTTTCTTCTTCATGTCTTTTGCACTTTTGCTCCTCTTTCGAGCACCGGGCCCTGACCAGACACTCCATTAGGGACCCCAGCACAATCCAATGCAATGGTGGCCGAACTCTACGAATCGCACGCTTTCTTTGTACCTTTTCCCTCTTTGGTTTTGGCTTTTTTGATGGGCCCAAGCGGAGCGCCCGGCTGGCCAACAGAGGTGGGCGGCGCCACGGTGACCGTTTCCACGGCAGCGGCGACAGCGGCAGCCACGGCGGTGGCCGAGGCGCCCTTGAATGGGTTGTTGGCGCTGAACTCGCGCCACTTGGCTCCCAGGACCGTCATCATCTTGGACATGGGGATCTTGGGGTTCTTCTTGGCAATGAGAGGTCTGGCAGGAAACAAGACCATGGAAAAAAAATGACACTGGCACGTCAGCTTTTGGAAATATTTTCATGATTCATGTTTAAGTTTGACCAAGGAAAGAGTGGACAATACGGTTTTGACCGTGTATTGACCTTTCAGAAAATAAATCCATCTTTTGCTGAACCTACCCCTAATTAGGGCAGTATTGTTAATGGAAATGGAAAGATATCCGTGCTGAGAGCGGCCACCTTTAGGGCATTTGAAATGAACAAGAAACTGAAAAAAAAAAGTTTGGTCTTGACTCTGTATGAGGAAATGAATTGTCCTCCGTTCAAAACCGAGGTGGCACTTTTTTATATTCGTGTTTCGCTACATGGTAATTCTGAAAACAAACGCACGTGGTGGCTCGGAAAACTCTTTTGCTGTGTCATATTTGTCATTTGTCAGGCAGCAGCTTGAGCTTTGGCACGTCGGCCTACAAGAGACCGGCGGGTCCGAGCCCCCGGGACCCCCACCCTCTCCCCCGCTTTGACAGTCTTCCAGCGAGCAGCTGACTGCACATATTGGCCTGCGCGTGTGCTTTAAACGCTCGAGAGCGCCCCAGGTGAAGCTGGATCGGCTTGACACAAAAGCAGAAACGTGCGCTGCTCCACAGACATGCAGCACAAAGCGAAAAAAGTTGGACGCTTGCCTGAGGAACTGGCTGAAGGCTTTGTAGTTGGTGATAGTCTTGTAGTCGTCCTCGGTGAAGCCGTACTGGACGTCCTCCAGGCCCCACTCGTGCATCAACTGGCTGGACGATTTGGGTTCCTGAGGTGCAGCGAAATTGATGAAAGGGCGTGTCTCGAAAAGATTATTCATATTCCGCATGTGGTTAGGCGATATTAGATTCTGACGGTGAGCAAAATTGTCTGTTTTCTCATCATGTGAGGGGTCACGTTCAGAAATTTCAAATTCGGCTTCACCGTTTCACAACTCACTTTCATGCTCCCGTCGTCATCGTCCTCATCGTCGTCCTCCTCGTCTCGCTTCTTCTTCCTGGGCTTCCTCTCTTTCTTCTCCCTGGGCTTCTTCTTCTTCTTCTTGGGAAGACCGAACATGCCGGTGTCGCTCCCTGAGCCTCGCTCGGGACGGTCCGGCTCATCTTCCTCCACTTCAGATGCACGTTCCTGTTCGCTATCCACGCTCACCTGGATGCCTCCCTGAGGACCAGACAATGCGCATTGATTGTTCAGCTTTGAGCCATTTTAGGAAAGCTGATTTTTAAGGCAGACAAGTTGCAGAGAGAATAAATTCCTGTATCGTTGTATACCTTTTGCCCGAATGTAAGACGACCCCCATTTTTTCAATGCAAAAAAACATCGTCTTATATTCGGGCCAATACGGTAATTTGTTTTTTAATAGAAAAATAGCACTCGATAATACTGTAATCATCTATAATATTGTATTCAAAAGAAGAGGACGAATGTAAGAATTTCTGCAAGGGTTAATTATTTGTTAGCCTGGCTATGTTAGCATTAGGCTAACACACTTTAAGTCCAAGTTACGTGGTTGCTTTAATGCGTGACTGCCTTTGTTTTGTGCAGAAAGCTTCAACTGGGAGTGGCAATAGAGCGCTCGAAAGCTCTGTTTGGAAAAAAATGTTTTTTTTGTTTTTTTTTTAACCCAAGGAATTGCTTGTATATGAGCAAACTGCTAAGTCGGGTCACATGTTTCTCGAGGCTACACGGTTGTTACTAGGCTGCAACAACTCTAATGCTGCTCTTTTCCATGAACAAAGAGAACATCTATGTCATATTAGCGAAGAGACATCTGGAAGGCTGCATGATTCAACACTGGCCAGGTGCAGAAGAACACATCCAGTGTGTGTGTATATGTGTGTGTGTGTGGGTACACGCCTGTGTGTGTTCCATGTTAGCTTCGTATTTTGCTTCCTTCCACATCTGCATGCATTTTCTGTCTCTCTTGTTTATATTTCTTTCATGTTGTGCATAATAAAGTTCAGCATGTGAATGTGTGTGTGTGTGCGGCCTGTTGCTTCCACACGCAAACACACACACACACACACACACACACACACACACACACACACACAGACTTGCGGGCGTTTTCGCTCTGTGGCGCAGTGGAAAGGCTCGCATTGCCGCAGCGCCCGCCAACCCTACCAGCAGCCTGGCAGTGTTGCCATGGCGACCACATTTGAGCAGTCTCTCTCTCTCTCTCTCTCTCTCTCTCTCTCTCAACCCCCCCCCCTAGTTTTGCTGCCGTTCTCATCGCCCACAAACACAAAAATACACACACACACACACTCACACACACTAAATCACACCACTGTTCATTTTCCTCTGCTTGCACATCTCACCCCCATTTAATTTTCTCCTCTCACTCCTTCCTATTCTTCCATTCACCCTGGGCACACACACACACACACACACACACTCACACAGGAGCTAATAGAACAGCGCCATCCAATCACATAGCCCCACATAACGAGCTTGTTATGCAAAGGCCCGTGCTTCTCCGCCACCCTTTGCCGTCTAGACAAATCTCATTTATGCATAGGAAGAAAAAAAAAGGAAGAGGGGGAAGAGGAGGGCAGTAAATTGAGGAGCGTAAATGGAAGAGGGGAGCCAAGGTGGCTGATGAAACGAGCCGGCGAGGGCGAGATGGAGGAGGCCCGCACATGGCATAAGGGGCAAAAGAGGACAAAAGAGGAGGAAGGTTGGCCCCCTCGGAGGGAGAACAATCAGATAACTGCTGATAGCCTAATCAAATTAGATGCTCCTGCATATCGCTTCTGCCTCGAAGGGGAAAACTGCAGTGCAGTGCGCTCAGCCCCGCACAAGGCAGCCAATGAGCACGTCGGTGAATATTGTAGTGGGATCCAGGAAAAAAAAAAAAAAAAACAACTCTTTGTCCTCACAGCTGAACTGTAAAATCAACACGGCGGGCTGTTCTGAGGCCTGGTTCAAAAACAGCTTCGCTTGGCTCCACACTCGAGCGCCTTTGTTTCACTGCCGATTGGATAAACAAGGAAATCCCGACTGGGATTCTTGTGACTCGAGGAAGGAAGGAAGGAAAGAAGGTGACGTGCTAGAGATGAAGAAAAGATCATCGGATCAAGTCTCGCTTGGTCGGGAGCTTGGCCGGATCGATGAACGTTAGTTGCATGTGCTTGGCGGGAAGATGGAAAGGAAACTTATTGGGTTGATGGACAGGTGATGCCGGAGATCTCAACTCAACACTATTCGAGGGCAGCGGCAATATGTGAAACTCTATTTTTGTCAGCAAAATCCTAAAAGTCTGAGGACAATTGTGCTAAACAAGAAAAATGTCAATAATGTGCAAAAAATGTTTATTTATTCAATCTGTAGTATGAAGTAACCAGAAGTATGTAGGCAACTAGCATGTAGCATATAGCATACAATACAAAGTCTCCATTACCACATATAAGATGAAGTAGCATGTATTTTAAAATATCCCGTGCAACGTAGTAATCAGCGTGCGGCAAAGTGAAAAAGGTCAAATAAAACATAAATTAATATCGAGAAGCTGTAATATAGATTTAGTACTTCGGATGACTGTTGCGTTTGTTGGCCCACCTCCTTTTTCCGCTTCTTGACTTTGGCCACCTTCCCCTCCTTCATCTTCTTGCTCTTCTTCTTCTTCTGCTGCTGCTGCTTGAGGGAGTCGTCGTCGTCCGAGAAGAAGCTGCCGATGGAGGCCAGGGGCAGCACCGGGCGGGTGTCCTCCTCATCTGCGTGCGTAAAAACAGGCATGCAAGGTTAGACAGGTATTTACAACATGGTGGTGGTACACAGCGTCTCCATCGGCTTCCTCCCACATAGCCGAAACATGAATATTAGGTTGACAGTTCTAATGCGGTTGCTTGTGGAGAGAATTTGTGGCTTGGCTGGTGACCAGTGCGGCTGTACCCCGCCTCTCTCCCCAAGACTTTGTTCAGTTCACTGCCACTCTCATTTGGACAAACACAATAGAAAATGGGTGGATTCATTCTTTCCATTCGGGGGAAAATATTGAAATTTGGAAGTCAGCCAGAAGAGCAAGTAGTGTTGTCGGAGGAACGAGCGTGAATTAACGGCCAGAACCACGTGTCCGAATGGGACAACAATCGCTTGCGCGGGAAATCAAACGTCACAGCTGAGAGAAATGGAGCGCCAAGCGGGTAGCGGGGGACTCCCTTGGTTGGACCGCAGGACCGCTGAGCCTTTCCCAGCTGCCGCTTGTCGAAGCGTCTGCGTACAAATGAGCCCACTTGCTGAGCCCGGCGGTCCGCCTCGCTCGTGTGCCGGGCCAACTACATGGCTACAAACACACAACATGAATAATACAGCGTGTGGGATCAACCTGCCAACATTTGTCCGCCTGGCCAGGAGGGTGGGGGGGGGGTCTGGCTCCTGGTCCAAGCAGACAGAGCAAAATAAACAGTTTAGCAGCGCTAGCAGGAGGCAGCCCCACTCACGCGGTCACACTGCGTGTTCATATCAAGAGTGGCGGACGCTTGTTTTCAGTACCTGGACACCATGTGGATGGAAACGTTCAAGCCGTGAAGTCTCCTGGCTTTTCTCTTCTCGTTTCTGGGGAAGCTATTTGGACTATGGGTTGAAAACTCACTTGTGTGCACCGTTTATCTGACGCTAACTAAGACAATTTGCAATTCTAGTAATGACACGAATTTGATGCACAATAAAATAATGTGACGGGCCGTATCTAGCCCCCGGGCCTTGAGTTTGACACCTGTGCCTTAAATGCACAGACGCTACTAAAACATTGACACAAACTACTCCAACGCATGACACTGAACGGAAATATATAGTTGAGGAGGATGTTCAGAGGACCTTTTACAAGAGTGTCCGAGAATATTTCCGTCCTGTTCGTGGGAGGCAATTGTGAATTACAGGCGAGCCGTCATACAGATCACAGCCTCTCCCATCCAGCAGCAGTGATAATTCGCCGCCTTCAACACCTGCCTCCCCTCGCACTCCTCCCCTCCTTCGCCGCTAAATGGCCCGTGACGTCCCCTCCCGGGAACGACATCCGGCTGAGCGTGCCGTGAGGGGAGGGGCAGTTTTAGGGTGAAGATCAGCAGCAGGTTGTATTAGTCACGGGAGCACAGCTGGGCCAGGCTAACAAGCTTCGCGCAGCCCCGACAGACGACAGACTCGCTTTTGACCTTCTTGGCGGCGGAAAGGAGCCGAGGGAGATTCATGAGAACCGCCGCAGCGAAGACACTCGGGCCCCGCATGGAAAATCCATACCCAAGTCCGACTCTTTGGAATTTCACAGAAAAATGAGAGCAGCTTTTCTTTTTGTTGGCAAGTCGCGACACACCGAGGACAAGAACGAAACACTGCAACTATTTGAGGCAGCCTACTGAAACTCACTCACACGAAGGATTGTTTTCTTTTTTGCTCTTCTTCATTATGAAAACACTCTCGGATAAGCCACTGAATCGGAATGTCATACACCCTCATGCACACAACACGGTTTTCCACATAATTGGAAAGCTCGGTTACAGAAACACACACAGTGCCGAAAACACATCACACAACTACTATAGTGCAAGGAAAAAAACTTGCAGGCCTAAAACTATGACTAGACTAGTATGCTAATGTTAGCATGGAGGTTTTCTTTCCAATGAGGTAGCAAACTGCTGGAGCTAGCTGGAGTGCCTCAACCAGTGATGCTGATAACGCATTCATCAAAGGGAGGAGACGGAAAGGGAATGCAGCACAGGCAGATGGATTGAAATGGTGTCAACTTTCAGAGAGACCAGACAAAAATAGACACAGTTCCAATCAAAGGGGTGGGGGTGGGACTGATGATGTTGGGGGTGGTTTGGGGTGCATCCTTCACATCTCAAGATGGAACCAAAACACAAATCTTGGTAAGATGGTTTGTGACGCAAAGAGTTCAGCGAGCATCGCACAATGAGCTATTTGGTTTGACTGTGATTTTGTGGCGAGAAGCTAATTATTATTTAGGTGCACTCGTTGCTGCAGGTTGGTTACGTGGTGCCGAGAGTGTGTGCGTGTGTGTTTTAACAAAAATATAAAAATGTCCAGTTTTATGGGAAGAATTTGGTGACACCCAGACTTTAAAATCCCCGAATGGTTTGGGTTTAAACTACATTCAAGCAATGCTCAAAAATCCCGTCGGGTTCTGAGGTCTGCGGACTCAAAGCAAAGACGGTGAAGCGGCATTTAACCGTGATGCTGCACGCAAGCGAATAAGCTGCCGACAGAAGCGAAGTGTAAATACTTGTATTAATATGTCTTTGGCTGTTTTTGTGCTTTTGGCTGTGCACAGAATTGCTTTGTGTATGAAATGTGCTCCAGAGCTAAAACTGTTCTACCCTGTCTTGCCATGCCTGACAAATGGTCACTCCATCCAGTGGTCTTGAGGATCATGTTGTTGACTTGTTCTAAAGTTGAACTCATGAATGCGTCTGCTTTCTTGTCTTGCTGTAGCAGCAGCAACACCCCCCCCCCCCACACACACACACACACACATACATACACAATCTTTGCAATCAACTTTAAACACCACCCCCACGCCATTGACATTGGAAGTCGGTGGACCCCCCTCTTGCTTCCAAAAGCAGTTTTTTACATTATTATTTATTATTTTTTCATTTCTTTCCATGCAACAACCCCCCACCCCCACCCCCACGCACACACAGTCCCCTATTCTATGTCTCCTTTCAAAAATCGTGCAAAAATAACAGCATGACTGTGCGTATTTTTGCAGCCCATCCCTCCTCCTTCTCCTCTTCTTCTTCCTCCTCCTCCTCCTCCTCAGACAAGCCCTTTCTCTTTGGGCCAACATTCAAAGCGACGCTAAATAAACTGAAGGACACTCCGCCTCCCCCTTCGCCCCTCCGCCTCTCCCTCCCTCGCTCCCTCCCTCCCCTTCGTCCCTCCCTCCTCACCTGGCATCTCGTCGTCAAAATCCATGTCGTCCTGCGCCTCGTCTTCATTGCTCAGCGACCCGGGCATCTTGATCTCATCGCCCCCTCCTCCTCTTCCAAAAAGCTCCTTTTAGGCTGACAATAGTGAAAGTTAACCCTCGGCACGCCGCTCTCGTCCTCCTCCACCTCCTGGCGCTCTTCCTCCCCTCGTCAGCCGCCGCTAAATCCGCAGCACTGTGATGAAACAAAAACATTCAAATGTGATGAGGCGAGATCCGCTCACGGGGCTCTCTTAGCAAAAAAACAGGGCTGCCAGTCTGGAATTAAAATAAGAAACACACACACTGAAGAAAGAGAAGAGGGGGGAAAAAAATGGAACACACATGCCCAGATTGTGACGTCTGGTCTGTTGCCATGACGATGCATCCCATAATTTCAGCCACAACTAGTTAGGCATGCCTGCAGAGTTCTACTACTAGTGCAAAAGAGATCAAGAATAAAAAAGGATTCCAAATGTGTGCACACGCGAAATTAAATTAAAAAAGGAAAAAGGTGCCAGAGGAGGAAGCTTTCCCGCCAGACGTCCGCAGAATTGAGCGGCAAACTTCTTTGCTGCAGACTCGAAAAGAAACCCCTCCCCCGCCGCCCCTCCGACACAGCCACCCGTCTGCAGCCATATATGGAGGCTCAGTCATTTATGCACGGGGGCTCATGCATCCATGCATGTTTTAATACTTTTTTTTTTTTTTTTAATTACTGCTTCGCTAAAACCCAAGTGGACGCAGGCTGAGGAAGGGGACAGGCTCTCTGGTTGTCATGGTTACCGCAGCATCAGCACGGGATGCCCAATGCACCCCAACACACGGTCACACATTCTTCTCACACAAGGTAAACGTTGCTTTTTTTTGGCACTAGCAAAATAAACAATCATTTCTTTGTCATTTTTGAACAGTGTTGAAGGTAACTGTTGCTTTTTTGGCAATGGCAAAATCATTTCTTTGTCATTTTTGACGTGTTCAACGTAATCGGTGCTTTTTTGGCAAAATAAAAAAAATCATTTGTCATTATTGAACAGGTTTTTCATTTTCTTTGCACTTCTTGAATACTATGAACTTTTTCTTTTGAAGCACTTTATCCATTTAAATGATAAAGCTCAGGTTTGATGTCTCAATCCAGCATGGTGGTTGTAGCTCACCCAGCTGCATTGGATCATCGATGGCTGTTATAATCTGACCCCTTGGGGTAGATTACAGAGCCTAAAAATGATAATCTGACCTCGTCAGTCCACCACTTCTGCCCGAAAAGCCTTTGCTAGTGTATTTGGGAATTCGGGCACGTCTTCCTGAAGTAAAATAAAAACAAAAGGCAGGATTACGCTTCCACCTTTGGGACGTTTTATTAAAAATGTCGTCGGCTTTAGTCCTCCTCTTCCTCCTCTTCGTCTTGGTTGATCTGGAAGTAGCGCAACTCGTAGCTCTCCTTGGTGTTGGCCACCACACGCAACCAGTCCCGCAGGTTGTTCTTCTTCAGGTACTTCTTGGTCAGATACTTGAGGTACCTAGTAGGTGCACCCCCAATAGGAGATATTGTGACACAAGAGCAATAAATTAGGGAGGGGGGGCACATTTTGACTTGCATTTATACATTCCAGAGCCTGGTTTAGTTGCAGTTTGGTGAAGGGCATAAAAACAAAACGTTGTCGTGTGTCGCCCTCTAGCGGAAAAAGAACACACTGTACAGCAAAAGACGTCATGAGAATTGAGACAATAACAATCTTCGTTGAATTGGACTCACTTTGAGACTTCCTTTTGGAGAAGATGTCAAGAACACAATCATCATTTCAGATTTGAGCAGGCACAACTGTCATAAATGGAGGACCGCGACGTTCGACACCAACGAGGTGTTGATGACATTTCTTGTTTGTAGAGAAACACGCACATACCTCTTAGAAAAGGGAACTTCAGAGTTGACGGCAATTTTACTCTTGCTCCTCTCGATGGACACCACGCCGCCGCCAAGGCTTCCCGCTTTGCCGTTGACTTTGATGCGCTCGTGCAAGAATCGCTCCTGTTGAGGGAAGGATGACAGCAAATGGTGGGACAGTTGATGTGAGGCATGATCATCGGTAACTACACGTTAACTTCATCTAGCAAAATCAGAGGAAGGGGTGGGTGTGCATGATGGACCAAGTCGAAAGTTATTTTTTTTGCGACTTGTTCACATCCAGCAGACTAATTGCGTCATTTCTTCTTTATCACTTTCCTACTAAATCACTTTTGCGCCTAGACCTCAGACAGTGACCTGGAGTGGCTCCTGTTACAGATGTTTGGCAAGAACATATTTTGAGGTCAACTTACAAAGTTGGCAGCATCCATGATGCCATCCTCCACCGGATGCGTGCAGTCCAACGTGAACTTTAAGACCTGCTTCTTCCTCTTGCCACCGGTCTTTTTGAACATCACATGCTTCTTCTAATGAAACACAATACGCAGGCAGTTACGTACACAAATTACAGCTGAAGGAGACATATAAGTTGTTTTGTTATAAATCATCACGCTACGCAACACATAAGCTGACTGGGTGCAGCTGTTGCTAAGCTAACGTTAGCAATAATATTTTGGACAACGTCCGCGAAACGAAAACGCCGAGTAGTGGCAAAACTACCCCGATGGGCAGGCGAGACATTCGGCTATATTGTCATACTCTTCCGGTGAGGAAACATGTTAGCATTGAGTTATCGCGTGCGGGTAGTTTGGTCGCCCAAGTACTCACAATCGGCGCCATGGCTGACACGTTCAGCGAAAAGGAAGTAGGGGGCGCTGCGCACGACGTGTCATACCTGCCTGCGATAGCCAGCTCGCATCGATGACTCGGTGTTCGATTCAGTCAACAACAATAATAATAATAATAATAATAATAATAATAATAATAATAATAATAATAATAATAATAATAATAATAATAATAATAATAATAATAATAATAATAATGAAATAACAAATTTGTCATCTGAGGGCTTGTGAATAAATAAGTTTGACATGACTTAATAGTGTGTGTGTGTGTGTGTGTGTGTTATTGTTAATACTGTATTGTGATTCATCTTTGTGAAGACACTGATCATGTTAATGATCTATCACAATGTTTCACAAATCTCGGCTAATGTTCATGTTTTTAAATGATTTTTTAACACTTCTAGAAAATATCACTGCTGAGCTATTTTTAGAACACCCCTGTGGGTTACTTATGTGATTATGTGATCCTTGCGTGGTGGTGACCCCATGGTGACCTCTGATTTATACGTTGCCATATACATTGTGGGAGTAGTATTGACAATCCACCACCAAAGTCATATTTTTCTATTAGACATGGCCTTGTTCTCCACAAATATCTGGCAAATTCACAAATGCTGAATATGCAGTTCACCGCCAATTGCATTTTTATACCAGTAGAAATTGCGTTGGTCGAATGGACGTTCCACCGTTTAGCTTTTGCGATGTCATTTTCACACCTTCACTGAGTCCTCGTCACTTGTATGTCCCTTCGCTGTTGCACTTTGGTGGGGCGAGGGTGTCAGCGAGGGGTGGTGGCATGAGGTGTGTGCCGTCAGCTGCCTTGGCAGAGGCGGCCGGAGGGCCTACTATTGAAGCATTGTTGTCATTCCTGTTGAGGGGGGCAGTTGGGGGGGCAAGCCGATAGCACCACTGAAAGGTAGGACAGCGGCTGGCCTTTGCGCTCGCTGGACACTTTGGCTTTGTTCCGTCTGAGCTGGTTTGTTTTGTTTCGTCCGTGGATTTTCTCGCGCTGAAAGCACCGATCCCATGTCAAGGTAAGAGCGCAGCCCCTGTTGTTTATTTTAATCGCTGTGGGAGTTATTTGATTCCCGCTACACTAGCAGCAAGCTAGCTGCGACTGTATGAAACATGTTTCTAGGCTTGTGGTGTGACTTTTTAAGGAGATTGCAATTCCTTTTCTACAGCGCTTAACCAAATTTGTTACGGCCCGGTGAGACGAGAGGCAGGGGACACCCTGGCCTGCTCGCCAGTCACTTGCAGGACTGTGAACCACCACATTTTATATATATTTATATAGTTCAGCTGTGGCTTGAAAGTGGCTCCTAGGCCAGCTTCTAAGTCATGGATGGAGTTACCTGATGTGGGGCGGTTAATATGTAAATAAGCCAAATTGTGACATCAGGTTTGCCAACATTACAAAGGGAGGAACGTAGCTGTAATTTAATTATAAATCTGACATGGAACGCACCCTTTAAGGGAAGAGAAGAAAAACTCGCTGACTCATTGTGGGTCCCCGTCTCAGATGGCCGGAGGGATCGTGAGCAATTTGGACAACCTGTGCAACGTGGACTGCGCCAATGTGCACCCACTGGTGTGCCACCTTTGCCACCAGCAGTATCAGTCGCCGTGTCTGCTGGATTGCTACCACATCTTCTGCGCCCGATGTTTGCTGGGCCGGACCAACGACAGTCGACTCAGCTGCCCCCTCTGCGGGTAAGAGATCCAAGCGTAACTCCAAAGCACCATTATCGTAACAAGATGATTTTAAAAATGATTTATTCCACAAATATTTGCCTACTGGAGATGTAATGGCTAATCAAATATGCTATCTAAGCTTTTCCCAACCAAGTGTGGAGAGTCTCTGTTCCCAAATCCACACACAATTCACAACTGACTTTTTATATACTTTTACAATAACTACTGTATCATTTAAGATAAAATTGTAGATTACAAATCAACTTAAATAGATGATTATTCTCATCAAAATTGACCCAAAGCGTACTACGCTTGCATGGATCATGAACAATACTTCCTTGAAGTCTAACAAATTAAGTGTTAACAGCCAGATGTCAAAGGTCAAGGGCTGATTGTTGACTTACAGCATGTGCACTCATGATGACACAAAAGATGCAATTTGAGCCGAGCGCAGCATCCCCACGCTCGCCCCCGTCCGCTGGGATCCACGTATTTGGACCATTGGGGGAGAATTCTGCGGCTTTTGGTGAGTGTCGGCTCTACGTTTCCGTTGGCCCGCGCTCAGTCAGGCCTGAGTAGCCGGAACAGCTGCCGGGCTCGGGGAGTCGGTGTGTGTGTGTGTGTGCGGGGGGGGGGGGGGTCGTCCCAGTCTCAGATTTAGCTCTACGAGTCACACTGCAAAAACAAAGTGTAGCGGCATTTGGCAACATAGCCAGCAGCTTACAGCAAATCAAACGCGGTCACATGATAGCAATGCATTTCATTCCGATGAAATGGTACAGTAACCTTCAGGCCGGCCGGGGTCACGCCGTGTGAGGCAAAGTCTTGAGTCATGAGTTTACCGTTAATATCGAAGTAAAAGTCTTCTGGTCAACTTTACACTTCTTTAGAATCAGGATGAATATTGTTTTTAATCTGGGCAAAAATGAAAAAGAAATCCCCTTTTGAGTACTCCAAAAAATGTCATTTATGGAAACCACTTGCATGAAATTCTAATTTTCTTCCTGCCTTGTCAAAACTATTGATGCCCAAATTCACTCGACAGATGAGACATAAATTCTGTCTGTAGACTCGCATTGATTGCGCACCACCGCAAACTATAATAATCAGGTATGTCAATCAAATGTTCATATGTTCTAGAATCAATTTGGGTTGATACGAGAATACAAAGATGAGCCATTGTTAAATGTTGATAACATCATGACACCTTTATTTGAAAAGCATTTTAGACTTCAATGTCAACACATTATCTTTGAAACATGATACATTCGTTTCAGTGGGGTATGCAGCCTCAAACGGTCCCCAAAATTATCAGCAGGGCATCCAAATAAAATTTGACAGAATTACTGAAGTGCCTTCTTGAAAAAAATGCCCAGTTGAGTTTTACCACTTTGAATGCTTGTTTGATAAATTTAAAACAAGACAGAATCCTTGAGTGCCCTCGTAACTTAAAATATTTCTTCCAGGCCAATGAATAATGATCATGGAAAGCTGGTCCGAGTATTTCATCGATATATTATTTGCTAGAACTTGAAAGTTGTCAACCAATGGCCTTGCTTTGTCTCAATAGTAACTAAGCAGAGCGCCCTATCAAATGGAACTGAGATTATCCTGCTATCATGCTCACCACAAAAACGTGATGTCATAAAACACAAACATGAGGTTGGAGGTAAATCTGAGATTTAGGGTTTTGGGGGCGGCGCTGTCTTTTCTCCAGTGTCATCCTGGTAGCCTTCCGTCTTCATGTCGTTCAGCCCGAGCTCTTCATTCTGCTCGTACGTGCGCTCATACATCTCCCTCGTCATCTCCGGGTCGGCCTCGGGCGCGTACACGTTCTCCAGGTAGCTGTTGCCGGATGGGTCGTCCAGGATCAGGTGGGCCTTCATCTGCCCTGCGATGATGCTGTCGATCTTGTCGCCAAACTCCTTCAGCTTCTGTGCGCGGCCAGAGTCGCCGCTGTCCCCGAACACGAAGGGGTTCTTGGCCACCACCAGGTCCTTGACGTCCGTCAAGAGGCCCTCCACCGTGGTGAATTTGCCACACAGCGCCGCCATGCCCAGCTCAAAGTCCAGCTCGGGGATGGAGACCGAGCAGGTCTCTGACTTGAGCAGGTCCCGCGTCATGTCGGACGCGGAGGTGATGTTCAGGATGATCCTGGTGCCCTTTTCCTCTGTGGCGCCGCCCGACTTGACCTCATTGGTGCGGTGGCCACAGGCGTCGCAGTTGGTGGCCATGATGATGGCCTCCTTGAAGTGGGGGATCTGAACCAGCTTCATGTTGGTGGAGGCCGGCGCGTTGCACTCGGGGCAGTTAGTGTTGAAGACCAGCACCTCGCTCCGCATCGAGTCCAGGTCGTCACCGGGCGGGGGCTCATCGTCCGGCTCGTCGTCGGCCCGCAGGCCCAGCTGCTTCTCCTGCTGCACACTGCGCCGGAACGACGACACCGTCAGGGCCTCATCCTTGAGCGGGGCGAACGGGTTCTCCACAAAACTGTTGCCTGACGGATCCTCGATCACCAAGGTGAACGGCTCCTCTACATCTTTTAACTTCTTCAGTTTCTGGATGAACGTGTGGATTTTGTCAGCCACTTCGGGGTCTGCCTCCTGCCTGGCCACTTGGTCTTGCTCTAGTCCGGTCACGGCTCGGTCCAGAATGCCCTCCACGGTGCTTAATGCACCTTTCTGTGAAAACGAAGGAATCTCGAAATCCAGCTCGGGTATCTTGGTCGTCGCACTGTCCATTTTGACCACCTCGCGGTTTAAATCGCTTTTACTCGTAACTTTGAGCGTGTAGCACACGCCCTGCTCCTGAATGCGCCCCGCGGACTGGATTTCGGTGTTAGACCAACTGCAATTGTCGCAACTGAACGAGCTGACGATGACTTCTTTAAAGAAGGGGATTTTGGTGATGAGCAAACGAGTGGTCCCATTCAGGTAGCAGTTCATGCACAAGCTCTCGATCTCGGTGGGCTGCCAGTCTTCATCGTCGGCGCTCAGGTCTTTAAAGACGCTCCCACCTCGAACGTGCTCTTGGCCAATGACAGACATCTCGTTGTATCGATGAAAACCTTTCTCGCTGGCTTATATGGTTGAAATGTCGTTTGACGCAGAGCCGAGGGACAGTTCTAGAAAGCACACCGTCAACACACGCGAGTGTGACTTTTGCACGGCTTCTTCCGCATTTTCTTCTTTGGCGTGAGCGACTTGTGACGCCTCTGCTGCCCCCTCAGATTTTCTGGAGTACTGCAACTGATATGGATTCACTTTTTTCCACTGTTGGTTGTCACTTATTAAGTGCTTTAGGAATTCAAAATTGAGTTACACTTGGCACTAAATTCAACTTTCAACTGTATAGGAATCAGATGATTTGATTGCTTTTAGACAGTTGACGTTTTTTCACTTTTTGCAGATATCTATCCATCATAAAGGGGAACAACAGCCTCCCGCCAGAAGACCGTCTGCTCAAATTCCTGGTGGACAACAACGCAGACGCTGATGAGATTGTACAGTGTGCCAACTGCGACCAGGAGAGCAACAAAAAGGTTCAAAGTGACAACAACAAAAAAGTGTCTTTTTGTGTCACAAGTTCTGATTGTGATCTCTCCAACATTGCTTTGCGTTCAGGACACAGGCGTGATGTTCTACTGCAACACTTGCAACCAGCCGCTGTGCTGCGCCTGCAGGGATCTGACGCACAAGGCCCGAATGTTTGCTCACCACGACATTGTTACGTTGTCCAAGCGCAGTAAAGCCAAGCACAGGAAATGTGGTAAGTGACGCTTGGGAAAACTCGCCCATGACGTAGAGTCTGGCAGTGGTGGGACGTCAAGGCCAACAAGGCCTTCTCCGCTAACCCAACAACTATCAGAAGCACTGACCTACATTTACAACCTAAATTGGAATATTTATTCCATGAAATATGCAGTCTTTCCCATGAGTGCTTCAACAGTCATTTGGAACTTTTGAGTTGAATATCTATGTGTGCGCATGTTGCCAGTTCTGCACGAGGAACCCTACATCCTCTTCTCCACCGAGAACAAGTCCATGCTCTGCATCAAGTGTTTCAGAGATATGCAAGTGTGAGTGAACACGCCGCACAAAACCGATTTGATGACGCAACACTGTCCTCATTCTGACATCATCTGACATCACCTTCCCTCGGTGTGTGTCTGTGTGTGTGTGCCTTAGGGAGAGTCGCACTCACTGCATTGACATTGAGACGGCCTACATGCAAGGATGCGAAATGTTGGACCAGGCCGTGCTGGTAAGAGAGATGGCATTGAGAGCCGTGCTCAGGTGGCAAAAGTAATCACACATACTCGATACTCATAAAGTGTGCCGATACTATCAGTCCAGATCTCAACAGGAATGGGCTTCATCTCGCCAAGAATCCACTTGAATGAATTTGTTAGTGCCCCATCTGGATTTGCGTGTAATAATTTAAAAGCCTCTACTTGCAGGTGGTGAAGGAGCTGCAGACGTCCACCCGAGAGGCCATCTTCCTGCTGAGGTCCATGATAGGCGAAGTGTGTCTGAACGTGGAGGAGGAGGAAAGCGCCATCTGCTCTCTCTTCAACAGTCTGCAGGTAATCGAGTGAGTCCATCTCAAGTGCAACCAAAACACTTTTTTGCAAATGTGGATTCATCTAGAAATGCGAGGCGGTTAATGGACTCTTTAGCAATGTGGACAATACAATGAATGGACTGTAATTTTAATCTCGTGCGCCAAAGAAAAATGTCACACTGCGACCGCTGGAGGTCGCTGTTGAGCTAACTGTGAGACAACTATTGTTAGCGCAGTACACTGAATATTTTCACACTTGTGAGAATGTGTTGAGCCTTCCAAGCAGTCTATGCTTTTGTGTTTTGCAGGAAAAACTGGCTGAGAGGAAGAAGATTCTGCTGAAGACTGCACAGAGGTACAACAGACTCAAGTCTCATCATCACAACCAACAATAAAACTACTCACGTTGTGAACCTTTTCGGACAAAAAAAAACAGAAATTTCAAAATAAAACTACCGTAAACTGATAATAGTTTAATTAAAATGTATTCCTCATACAAGTGAAAGATAACTGATGGGCGTCCATTTGCAACAAAACATGACATTGTTGAAAAAAACCTTTTCCACCATTTCGGGTTGCGAGGAAAATGATTCGCTTGCGCCCTGCGGATGTTTTATGCCATTGGCTGGAAGCGGTCCAGGTCAACCGACGGCTGGCCGGTCGCTTCCTGGAAGGCCGATCCAGACTATTTGGGTTGCGATTTACGTGCCGGGCCTGAGTGCAAGTTACAGGAGAGCACTGACAGATTAACTTGTCAACAAATAGGCCACGTCCACAATTGCGCCCCATCATAGTGCTGTCATCAAAAAAATGATTTGATTAATCGTTCCAGCTCTGGAATCAATTCCAGAGTCGTGAATGACCGCTATCAAATGATTTCTGTGCGTGTGTGCTTGTGTGTTTGCAGCCAACACGAGGAGAAGGAGAAGGCACTCAAAGAGCAGCTCTCACACCTCACCTCATTGCTGCCAACACTCCAGGTAGTAATCTTATCTTGAAGCCTCCCATTTAAAAACTTCAAACTCTTCATTTGTGCTTGCAGGTTCATCTGGTCACATGCTCAGCCTTCCTAAGCTCAGCCAACATGTTTGAGTTTCTGGACATGGGTTACGTGAGTGATTTCCACAAATTACCGGCGAGCAGTCTTCACGTGGGCCCATTCAATCTGCTGGATGAAGATGTTTTTTTGCTTCCTCAGCAACTGATGGAGCGACTGAAGCGGATCGTCAAGCTTCCCCACCGCCTCAGACCGGTGCAGAGCAGCAAAGTCAGTGCAAAGTCCAGCAATGTCTGATACAAACGTTTTGCTTAGAAATCTTCCCACCCTTAACGGCATAGCGTCCACCTTCCCATCAGATCAACACCGACTACCGCAGCGAGTTTGCCCGCTGTCTGGAGCCGCTGCTCCTGATTGGCCAGCGCCGTGCCCCTTCGGTGGCCGGCTCTTCCAGCGTGGCCACGAGGTGAGATCATTTCCGTTTTCCGCATCAATTGTTCCGGGAAAGCCGACGGGAACATTTGGCACTTTGCGAGGCATCCCGACTCGCAATCCCCCAAAAGGTTTGCAATTACAAAGGCTGAGTGACGACTGGCGCTTTGCTAACACAGTCACTCCGATGCTTTTGGTTTGTCGACAGCGTCTTGCTAATCGCAGTGCGAAAAGGCCTTCGATTTTCCAGTGAAGTGAATAAAAAGACACCCGAACTGTAGATACTCAAGTGAAGAGAGGTGAAAAATTAATTCAAGGACAAAGCAACCAAGTAGTTCTACTTTGGCACTCTCACAAGAAAGAAAGGATTGAAAACAAATAAGTCTTCCTTCAACTTTGTGTCCTTCTCCACGTGTAATTCCATCACGACGCTGAGAGGCCCGGGGATCGGCCGCGACTATTTTTATCGTAATTTCACAGAACCCTCTGGAATTAATCTGGGAGTTGGCACGTCTCAGCGGCTTTGTTCCAGGCCGTTTGATGTCACTGGGCGGGCGAGGCATTTATTAAGAGCTGGGCGCGGTGCGGCGCGTCCGGGAGTCTGGCTCGGTGTCTTTAGCGCAGCTTTTCGTCTTCGAGCATCCGTGACGACTGATCGATAAATCGGCGTGAGTTGCCGCTGTGCATGTTTGTCGCTCTTGACCTTTGAATGCCGGAATGCCTGTCGAGCGTGACTACTCCTTGAAAACGTTGTTTTCCGTGCAAGGCATCCTCAGATATTCCTCGAAAAGATCATCCATTTGATTTTAAGTTTAACCTGGGTCATCAGAACCAAGTTACCGGCAAAATCAAACTATCTGTAAGTTGTTTGATTTTAAGGGTCGTTCCACCAAATTGGTGCCATTGACTGGGTGCCTCATTTTCCCGTACTGGTGCTCGCGTGTTGCTGTAAAATGGCCGAGCGTGCACAAAAGAAAGCGGCAGTGATCGATATTTTCCCCACCTCAGGCTGCAGTCGCCTCTCTCCATGTCTCTCAGTGAGATGCCGCTCGGCTCCGTGTTCGGCAGGAGGCCCACGTCTCACCGCAACATCTGCACCAAGGTGCTGCTGGCCGAGGGGCGCGAGACGCCCTTCACCAAGCACTGCAACAACTACGAGAACTCCTACAGGGTTAGTCCCCCGGCCACCATCAACCGTGACGGATCTAAAATGCACGTGCGTGACTGCAGACGCTTCAGAGCGAGATTCAGAGCCTGAAGGACCAGGTCCAGGAGCTGCACCGAGATCTGACCAAGCACCACTCCATCATCAACACGGAGCAAATGGGCGAGATAATGGACCGCTCGCTGCACATCGACAGCCAGATTTCGTCTCAATACACCACAGTGGAGACCATGAGGGCCATGTTTGAAGAGGTTATCTTCATCTTTTCCAGCTTCTCACTTTGACATGCTTGTCACAGTTTTCCTTTCACAGATTTGGGACGAGACCTTTCAGAGGGTCACCAACGAGCAGGAGATCTACGAAGGTTTGTCTTTTTCTCCACACAAGAATTTATGTCGGTGATTATAGTTCAAATTTGTTCCGTTTGGACCTTTGCAGCCCAGCTTCACGACCTGATGCAGCTGAAGCAGGAGAACTCCTACTTGACCACCATCGCCAGGCAGATCAGCCCCTACATCCTCTCCATCGCCAAGGTCAAAGAGCGACTGGAACCCAGGTGGGAGATTAAGCTTCACGTATCTTCCACAATGTTTACAAAAATATTGATTTCTTTAGGCATGAACTGATTTTCTCTTCATCCTCTGTGAATTAAACGTCAACAATTAAATGGGTTGGCATCATGTCCAAAAAAAATACACTCAGCTGACACCTTAAGTAGAACACCCCTGACTTAAATTATCGTTCCGTTTCCAAAAACGAGATATTCTCCAGTGTCGCACGTCATGAACATTTATATTTGTCAATATTTTGTAGGCTTCAGGAGCCCATAGAATGGCGCGATGACCGCACTGAAACCATGTTGAAGATTTACGAAGATTGCACAACAATGGCAACAGAGAGTCAAGACAGGTAAAACCCAAGTCCATTAGGCACAGCTCCAGAATGTAGTTTGGGGGCCCAACAATAATGTGCAGCCTCACCGAGCAAATCTTCTTGTTGTCAACAGTGACAAGCAGACACGCGTCCCAGACCAGGACAGGAGCAACCGCCCGCTCATGCTCAAGTGACACCACCTCGTACCAAACCTGGAGTACGTGACAATCCCCGAGCAGCAAGGTCTGGGAGGCGAGGGGTGGGGGTCTGTCAGCGGGTGAGAAAACTTTGCGTGTCGGCGCTAAGTGGCCATGTCAGGGCCGCACTTCATTGTCGCTCTCCTCAATGTCAGATAACATAAATTAACAGAGATGAAGGAGCTCTGCAAACATAATAAACTTAACATGCAGAGAAAACTAGGAACACACACAAATAATAATTAAATGAGACAACTCACAGGGGTAAATCTGACGATGCAAGACAACCTACACGTAAGGTTCCGGAGAAGACATGACCAGGTAACACGTACTGGAAAGGGTGACGCAACAGGATGTCATCAACCATAACTAGTAGCTTAGTGCCCTCTAGTGGCTGAAACAAGCTTCTACAAAGAGATGTCAGAAGGGGCCAAGTGTTAATGACTTAACCCTGTGGAATGTCACAAGGTCAACTTTAAAGTTAAAATTGTTTCCTCATGAAAAATTAGATCGTCAACGTATGAGTTGGGATTGATGACACCAAAATAAAACTTGCTGTGGGTTTTGGGGTACAGCTTCTTGAGACTTTTTGGCTGGTTTACTCAATTTTTATTTTGCTGAGTCGAACTAGTCTTGTGTCTAATGGAAGGAAAAAGCTTATTTACATTTCATTGACGGTTGCGAAAGTTGGGAAAATATCGAGTCGTTGTTTCGCCCGAGGGAAGCGCTGAGAAGGTCCGAGGTGCACGTTCATTAAAAATACATTTGTGACAGGCCGGTAACAAACGACCGCGTTCCCGCGTCGCCTCCCCGAGGTCGTTCATCACGCCGACCCGACAGTCCACCGACTTGCTTTTCATTATTCTCCCGCTTGGAAGGTTATTCCACGCCACGGGAAAGTTTATTTTTGGCGTTCCGTTTTGGAGTTTCGGGGGCAAGTGAGAAGCCACATTGCATGTTTTCAGCCCGTAATTGAGCATTAAAGATGGAGAAGGAAGATAAAGTGAAAGTTTAATCATCTTCACGAAGGGGAATTTAGGTCAGCAAGGAAAGAGAAGAATACAATTACAGCAAAAACAAAAACCCACACATATAATTATATAATGAGCAGCCCTTTATTTTTTTAAATCACGCTAACAAGCCCTCAAGTGACTGAAATACTTTCAGATAGTAGTTGCTCAAGTCAAGTATTTCAACGTTTAAGGAAAACAAGAAAAAACACATTAGCGCATTAATATTTTTTTTATTTTTTATTTGGTAACTTAAGGACAAATATATCGATTTTTTAAGATTTTATTTGTTTGTTCCCTATAATTTTATATTGTGATGAATATGATTTAAGGTTAGTGTGTAGCGTGTTTTCCCCCCAAACGTTGTGGACATTATAGTCATGGAAAATTCTATGTTTCTATTTATTATGATATGAGGCTTGCTTATGCTTGTATAAAAATAAAACACAAATGGTGGCATAAAATATGTGCTGTTGATATCGTAACTTAATGAGGTCTTTCCTTCCTTTGCTGAACACTTCACGCAAACATCTCAGGGGAGGATGGCGGCCGGCGTTAACAAATTGACTCGCTGTTCCGGGATCGCGCATCAATTAGCCACGAGTGCGCGCTCGCCCTTGACTCAGAGGAGTCACGGGTGCGAGCTTGCTCTTATTAATCAACATCTCATTTTTGCCAACCTTCCCCCACCTCTACATTCTTGCCCTCCATCTCCCCAATGGATCTTGAGGGTACAAAAATATCATGCTTAAAAAATAAAAATAAATGTAAGTGTATGTATGTGCTTAACAAACTGGTGAGTGCAGACTGTACGATTAAGTCCCACATACTAGCGCCACGGCAAATTACAAAACTTTATTTAAAATAAAAATGCAATGAACAATATTGATGTGAAAACACTTAGAAAATAATAAGAGCAACAACCTGAATAATAGCAGATAAGTGGCGCTAGCGGGCGGGTGTCAGTAGGCCCGAGCCGGCTTGACGTCCTGCGCCTGGTTGAAGGGGTTGGCGGTGCTGGTGGACGCATCTTGTTGGGGGTCGATGGATTGGTACGCTTCTCTGTTTCGGCTCATGGAAGGGAAACCTACAAGGTTGGGGGGGCAAATACACACCCATCGTGACAAGACAATGAAGGCACACTGTCACAGACTTGCACTCTTTTGTTGTTCTTTGAAATCATCACAATGTTCATCACATTTATTGTAACGTGCAAAGCGGGACATGCCTTCAATCAGTAACTTTTCAGAGATGAATGGAAATACATTTTATCAAAGCTTCTTTTTAAAAAACAACAAGCGTATTCAATAAAATGTTACGTAATAAAAGCATAGAGTAATGGACTGATGAGATAATAGTCCATCTAAATGTTGTTTTGCATCATTTGTTAGCATTAAGTGAAGCGGACTTTAAATAGAAAAGTGTAATTGTCTTTTTTATGTGTTTCATTTGGCAGCAAACTTCAACTAGGGGGTGGCAATAAATAGCTCCAAGACTATTTTTTTCAGTTCCGCTTCAAACGAAAACGTTGGCCGCATGACGACTCGTAGCTTAAAACAAACTTAAGTCAGGTTACTTGTATGTGAAAGCACCAATGTATTATGATTACTATGCAAATATTCACACATGTAGGGCATCTGGAGATTGGAGGCATGAATAATACACGATGAGAACAAGCACCGACAAAGTCGGAAAACACACACGCACACACACACTTATAAATACACAAACAAACGACAGAGAGAAACTAAAAAGTGTCCTTTTTGTCCTTCCCTGTTCATGAGCTCACTTCCTGTGCAGAGGGGAATGGAAGGGAGATGATTGGCAGAGAGAGTGAGGGGGGTTTGGGATGGGGGGGTGTCAATAGCGGCGGCCGATAAATGCACTGTCAGCACTGTCCGTCGTGCAGCGACTGTCCACTGAGGTCTCTAAGTCTGAGAGGTCAAAGGTAAAGGGGAGTAGGGAGGGAGGAGGAGACAAATGAGGACGTGAGAACATTCCCAGACGAGACACACACGGGGAGAATGTGGCATGCGAGGAAAGAAGGTTGGAGAATCTTCCACATGAAACCATCCACACAAACATTTTTGTTCATTTTGAAATATGCTATGTATTTTCAATTGTCTTTTTGGGTGTTGCTTTTCCAAGACAACATTTTCTGTGTATGTAGTAAACCTGATGTCACATTTGAAGTGTTGTTAAGATGAAGCGGCAGTCGGCTGATTGCGAGGCCATAAAAGCGCTTTGGCCTGCGGGGAACTCCTAAATGCTCCTGGATGCGGCGGGGCGCCAATTAAAAGGCACATCAGTCGTCGCGCAGCTAATGAGCATCTCAAGTCTGCCGGCTGGCGTCGGCGTAGAACATCAATATGCGGTTCAATCAGCCGCATGAAGACAAAATATTCAGCTGGGCAAAAACTTGGCCTGCTTTTCCAACTCTACTTTGTGAGAGTGGAAAACTGCAAAATGGACACCGCTTTGCTTTGAATGTGTCTGTTGAAAAAGTACAATGCTAAGCCCTACCACAACGCTAAACCTAATACTGCCAACAACTCATCTTGACACCGCTAAATTGAAAAAAAAAAAATCTGACAAAGCCTCAAGCCAAATGCACTTGTTTTGTTTCCGAAGATGGATTCGCCTTCATCGATCGCTGCGGGATGAAAACAATTTCCGAGCCTGCAATGATAGTTTCACGCTGTGTCTCCACAGTGGCAAAGTGGCTTCACGTGGTTTCATGCCATTTACAGTCTTGTGACTGTAAATGATCAAGTCTGACAGCGTGACAATAGCGCTGCCATCTCAAAGGCCTTCACTCGCTCCAAAGTCCACCGAGAACCGTCACTCACCAAAGTTGACGTTGTAATCGCCCCCTCGCTCGCGGTACATCTGGTAGACGAAGAAGCAGGAAGCGGGCTTGAGCAGCAAGCTCAGGATGGCCATGCCGGCGCTGAAGCGAAACACGTCTCGTCCCTTTTCCGACGCCAGCTCGCTCAGCGAGTAGTAGATGCCAAAGTGGATGATATCCGTCAGGATGGTCATCGTCATCCCGATCAGAAACTTGCACACGACCAAAAAGAGAGAGAACGTACAACTGAGCCAAAAGTGAAACCCACGAGGCCACATGTTGGTTTGGGCATTTTGAAGGATCATGCTCACCATCAGCACGGCGTCGATGGAGTCCCTGTGAGCGATGGCCCACACACCCACGGCCAGCACGCTGAAGTTCCCCCAGGCGAACGAGGTAGGCAGCCACGCCATGCAACCCCTGGCCACGCACACAAACACACACACACTTGAACACTCACACAGCATAGACCAATATCGTGTGTGTGGTTGGTGACCTATGGCGGGTCGACAAGGGGAGAAATTCCTCAAGTTTGTGAAGAAAAGCGTGTTCACTCACCAGACTGTAAGCAGCCAGTGCACCAGAACGATGGCCTGACAAGCAAACAAATGACAATTAGCAATAAAAAAAATCATAATAAATTACTATTTTTAAAAGAATATATAAAAATAAATGCCCAACTGTAATGATAATGACCTGCACAAAACAACAGGAAGATTTTTAAGAAGTCACAGAGACTCCAAGTAAAACATTTAAAACTATTTAATGTTTCAATATTATTAGCCTGATTGAAATATGATCCGAATTAATTTGATTGCCGCAAAGATTCACTTTTGGGCCCCCAAGCCGTTGTTTGTAAACCCTACCCAGCAGTGACGTAGTGAGGTGCCATCAACAACCTTTCGGCATTCATTTGTTTTCTCGTCACGCCCATTTGAATCCCTTTTAATTCATTCGAAACACTCACTGGCAAAACTTATGCGTTTTTTTAAATTATTATTATTTTTTTTAGGTGTGCTGAAGTTCTAAAAGGCGCCACAGGATTAGAAAACAAGAGTTGAAAAAGCAGACTCACCTTTAGATTGATGGCAGGAATTTCCATAACAGGCAGCAGGGCTCAAAGCTACTTGAGAGCTTGGAAATAAAGAACCGCACAGCGCACAAACTTTGTCTTTTTCTTTGTCAGCCTCGGCTTGCAAACACAAACCATGTGACGGCACCCTGACTACTTCCCATGTGACACACACGCACTCTCGCAACAGCCTTCCGCCAACTCACCCCCACCCACTCAGCAAACATAACTCTTTTCCCTGCTTTGATGAAAATAGAAATATTATCATATTTTTATTTATTATTTATTATATTTTATTATTATAAAATAATATTATTTGATTATTTTGACATATTTTCTGTACGCCAGTTAAAAAAAAAAGATAAAATGTGACCTGAAACATTTTATTATTATTATTATTATTATTTATTATTATTAAACAATTTACATTGTTTCCTAGAAGAAAATTGTTGGAATTAATTCATCATACGTAAATAAATGAATGATTTATTTTAATTTTTTTAAATTAAATAAATAAATAAATAAATAAATAAATAAATAACATTTTGACCACTGCTCATTTGTCACACAACAAATAGTTTAATCTTGGACGCAACCAAGGTTGTAGAAGCACAAGACACAAAATAAATAAATAAGCAATATTTTAAGAGCGGATCAGTAAAATTGATGCGATGATGAGAGTTCAACTTCATATATACAAATGTTATTTGTTATTAGGAATCACCTTGCAGATGATATTCAGGTTGGGTTGGGTTACACTTGGGTTAAGGTTGGGGGGTTAGGTTTATGGGTTTGGCGTTCCCTTGTGCTTGCAAATGTCTGCCCGTTTACATCCACTCGTCGCCCGTGTCCGAGTGGTCGCAGTCGGCGTCTTCCTCGAGTGCGTCGCGGCGTCCTCTTCCTCCTCAGACGGTGATGAAGCCCCCTCGGTCACTACTGACCGACTCGGGCACCACGCAGCGGCCACGCCTTCTCGTCACGCGTCGCTTGCGGTGGAATTTAGCATAGCAACGGAAGCCTGTGAGGTCAGAGAGAGAAATACCGCATTTCGTGAATCGGGATACAGAAAGGAAGAACAGAATGAGTCGGGCTATGGAAATGCAGAACGTTACAGGATGTTGGCGTCCAATCAGTTTGGGTATAGCAAGTCCAGTTCCATCCTCACCTTCCTCACACATGCAGTCGTCGTAGCACTTGTTGTTCAGGCCTCGGTTGTGAGCTTGGCACTCGTGCTGGCGCAAGTCGCAACATGAACCTTCAGCGGGCAAAGAAAACCTTTAAAATGATGAGCAAAGATCGACGAGTCAGATGGCGACTGACCGGGTAGACAGTCCAGATGGTGGTCACACGGTTCGATGTCATCAGAGGCTGCCGTGGCGTTTCCGCTGCTGACGTTTTTACTCCGGCTTTTGTCTGGGGAGGGAGATGACTACAAAATGAGACCGTTTCGTCGAAACCTTAGGGAAAATGGAAAGTCTGTGCCAAAATTTTGCAGCCGGACCTTTCTTCTTGGAGGACGGCCACGCGTCCACCGGCTTCATGTCCTCGTAGTCGGTCCAGTCGAAGAGTGCCATGTCCAGGGTGGGCATCACCTCGCCTTGTCCCTTCTCCCGTCCGAACTGGTGGCAGTAGCACCGATCGAACGTCAATGTTGATCAGATTTTTTCACTGCTTATTTTGGGTCACCTGTAGATCGGTAGAAGCCGGGGGTAGCGTCGGAGGATCTCCGTTGGTCACCGTGGCAACCATGGAGGATCCGGAGCCGAAGGTCACGGAGCTTAATGAGACACCGTCGCCCAGAGGGGCCGAAAAAGAGGAGGACAAAGGTGGGTCCAGTAAGACGCCCAGCTGGGGCTCCGCAAACAAGCCTGCAAAACGGAAACCACTGATGTACTTCGAATCGCCAGGTCCAAATATTTGGAGAAATCGTCTTTTGACAGAGTGACAACTGCCACATCATAACACAGAGCATAACATTGTGCACTCACGCACCTTGTCCATGACGTCCCCTGTCCCGTCTCCCCCCTTGTTTCCGGAGCTGCGATTGTTGGGCGTGTCCCCTTCCCTTACGCGTACCCATCAATCGGTTCTCTCTCAGGCCGGCTCGGCCCGGCCCCGTTTCCACCCGCACCGGACGCAGACCCTCCAAGCCCGCGCCGTCCTCCTCTGACCGGCTCGGGTGACGCGGCGGCCCGCCACGGCCCTTCCGCAGGTTGCCGTAGCCCGGTGCGGCCCTCAGAGAGTGCCGTGAGCGTCCTCCGGAGTTGCGCCTTCTCTTGCCGCGAGGGGCGCCGGAAGGATCGGCGGTGAGGGAAAAAGACACCAGCGCCAAAAGAAGGGCCAGCGTCAGGAACGAGGAGGGCGCCATCGTCTCTTGAGCGCAATGGCGCCACCTGACGAGAGGAGAAAACAGCGGTCATGGTTAATATTGCGCAAAGATGGATCTGTCGCTTTCTGTAAATGAAAAAGCTCTTCTGAAAATCCTCCTGCTCTTCGGTTAGCGAATCAATACAAAATCAATACAGATGTGCTTCCGAAACATGACCTTTTTTTCTTTCCTGACAACGTAGTCACAAAACCCGTCTCTCCGTTTGTAAGTGAAGAAGCAATCCATCTTGCCATTGCAGGATGGCCTGGCACTTTGGAAGATAAGAAGAAAAAAAAAAAAAAAAACTCTCAGCCGTTGGCGGCAGAGAACACAAAGTCCCAGCCGTTATTCGTGGCCTCGTCCTCCGGGATTTCGTCTCACATTTATCTCGAGTGGACGCGGGGTCACACGCTCATGCTTCCTCCCACAAACAAACGACTTGTGGGCGAAACGACACAAAACGGTCCGTTCTGCAGCTCGCCAGGTTTTCATTACGCGAGTCAACACTTCAGTGAGGTGTGACGGAAGCCGAATGGGACGGAGAATGTCTGCATTGCTTTGTCCCGAGGGGAAACGACGGGCGCACTCTATTGTCCCTTTAATCTGCAGCGCTTTTTATTTGGCCTTTTAAACGAAAAGCGTCTACTCGGCGGCCTCAGCAACAACGAGCGGGATCCGAGAAAAAAGGAGGCTGAGAAGATTCTTGTTGAAAATGTAACTGTAACCTCATTAGCATCAGTGTCTATTTTCCCAAAATACTATTTTATTCAACTAAGATCACATTTCTCCTTGAACCATATGTAATATGCATCATAAAAATCGGATCTTTTTTGAATATTTTCATGAATATGCAAATGAATGAATAGTTGGCATGCACTGATTGTAAAATTCTGGGAATTTCTTGTGCATAATAATGTGTGTAGTAGTAAAGCTCAAAAGACAAATGGCGCTGCGGACAATCAATGCGGTGTATTGATCGACTGATGATGGTGTGTGTGTGTGTGTGTGTGTTGATTACGCATCCAGTAGGAAATCTTTAGCGAGGACTTATCAGTTGCTTGGCAGCTTGTGTGTGTGCAGTGAGGGATGTGGAGAGCAAAGCATGTTGGGGGATGCCCAAAGTGCAAGTGTACGTCAGGGAATCAAGACGATGAAGCGACACCTTTTTGGTCTTAGGACTTTTTTGAGCTACGTGAAACCGGCTTGGGGAGCTTTCTTTCATCTTCCTCGGATGAGCTTAAATCATGTGGTGACTATTTCCGTCAGGCTGCCATTTGCACTATTTTAAAATATGGTAAATGAGATTTCTAATGACAGGTAACCTCCACTGCTGCTATCTTATGAACACAGGTAACGTTCATGAATTTGCTGAAGTGGACCACATTTGAAATGGAATCCACTTGAATCGAAATGAAGCAAAGATGCATTTATGTTTGGTGGCTTTCCAGCAGCGCGTCTCGCGGGTGGCTAGCAGCAGGTTGAGCATCTGTTACGGCGATGCCGGGCCAAGGCGCTGATGTGGAACTGATGACTTTCACTCTCACACAAGCTTATCCATCAGCGTAACAGTCACTCATCTCACCCCCCCCTTCCCTCCCTAGGGACCCCTTTTGGATTCCCAACACAGATGTCATAAAACCCCCCAGTTAGGCATCTAAACCTCTTTATGAGCCAGGTGGAAAGTGTCCACGGCCTACTCGCAACATAATGAAAGCTTGAAAATTGAGTTATAGATCAACCAGGCGACAGCGTGGAGCTCATACATACTTCTATTTGCTTAAGAGTGCAACCATTTCATCCTCTAGGGTGACGAGCGTCATATTGGGAGGCGTATTCGTGCGAAGTGATGGCTAATCTTGCAAGAAATTGCAAAAGACGCTCACTTCAGGTGTGGGGGGGGGGAGGAAGCGCCATAAAATCATATAGATGCGCAAGAGGACAAGATGAGAAGGCGTGACGGCTGGGGAAGAAAACAAAACGCCTGCTGTGATGGAAAACCTCCAGCAGCCATCTGCTGCTCCTCTTCGGATCTCTCTTAGCAACCAAAAGGATGCAGCAGACAAAAGGATGCAGAAGCAAAGAGCAGAGACCCTCCCCCGATCCAGGGGGGCCACGGCTGCGCTGGGGATTGCCGGTGTACAAAAGCAGGAGGTGTAATTAGTGATCGAGGGGCCTTCACATCCATGCGCTGCCCCGGCATAACTTTTATTTTCACCACAACATGTCTTAAAGTCCTTGGTGAATCTGCCGCCTACTGGCTGTGAGTGTAATTGCATCCCAAAATATACTTGAGTATAACTGGACAACATCACAACCCCGCTAATAGTAAGTCCGACCTTCAAGTTGTGTAATCCATTATTGATGCTAACATCTATCCTGGCTGAGTTGGAATCAAAAGCACTAATGGATGCTCGCTCACTAACGGCAACAATTTTCAACCTCACACACGTCAAGTCAAGTCAAGTCAAGTCAAGTCAAGTCAAGTCAAGTCCATGAACCAACATACTCATTTTGGGCAATTATTTCAGAAGCGCATCCAACTAACGTAGCAACGTGTCTTTGTAAACCCTGAGAAGAACTTCTGAACGAACGTAATGTAACCAATCTTACTTTTTTCGGTAAAGACTAAGACAATTTCAAAACACTAAACTACCAAAGTCCAAAAAATGAAACATGAGAAGGTTCAAATGCTGTACGACAAGGAACCAAAAACACACAATGACAAGCAGCTAAAACAACGCACAAACAGAGCCTGTGTAAAAGCAGGCCATTAAATACAAGCAGACTGACGAAACAACGAGGCACACCTTGGGCATGACACGAGTGGCCGGAGGTGAGCCAACAAGTGTGGATTTGTAAACCTTGAAGACATTTTGTAGTGTTCAACCAATGCTCTTCAGTAATATTGGAACACAAATTCGCCTCACACCGTCACACTCACAACGGCGCAGAGCAATTTTCTTAACGCTGCTTATTTTAGCAGCCATTAAGTGCGTATTGGCTGTTAAAACGGGTAGCGAAGAAAAGAAAGGAAAAAAAAAGAGGATGGCTTCATCGCGGTGGAACTCAAAAGAAAACCGAATAGATGAGGAGCTTTGCACAGGCTCCCCATGGGGCCCTTATCGAGCGTTTAGCAGGGCCTCGCGTGCACGCACGCACAGCAGGGGCACCCGCGCCCCCCGAGCCTCCCCACCAAGGCGAGTTCCAATGCACCAGCGACATCGGCGGCTCCCCGCCGAGCCAAGAGCGGCAAGTAGACAAAAGGATGGAGCTGGAGGAGGAAGAAATATGAAGAGGAGGAAAGCAAAGGCTGCCTTTTTTTAAACGGAACGTGTGTGTGTGGAAGTTTTTTTTTTTTTTCCTCTCCCAAAGCGGTAACAAACTTTGCGCTTCGTTGCCTGTGAAATTCGGACACTTGTTCAACACGGCTGCAATCATCCCCAAGTGAGGCGTGAAAAAACTCATTGCAGCTTCTCAGGTTTGAGGTTGAAGTTCCAAGCCAAAAGGCGCGCAGAGGTAATCCATCGCATTCTGGCGCTTCACTATTCATGAATTCACTTTTTTTTTTCCCCCTCTGGGAACTCGCCCCAGCTATTCACTGCAAATCACCTTTGCGGCTTTTGTGCACTGAAAGAACGAGATGCTGGCAAACCATGTTGAAATAGGAATCGGTATCAAGGAAGTATGATGAAGATTTCTACGGGAAGACCAATATGAAATCTCTACACCACAATTATGTGTTCTTTATTTGTTGTTTCTGTACTCGTATTGATTTATTTGGTGTAGTATTTCCATCTGTTCTGTCCATCTGCTAATTTACATCTGCTATTTTTTTCTGAAGGTAATGGAATCTGGTACAATCCCTCTTGAAGATTCTTTTTTTCTTACAATATGATAGTGGTTATTTACAAAAAATTGGTATCTTTTTGGTTGAAAAAGTCTCAAATTGTTTATTTTCAGTGGATGAAGTTAATATGCGTTGTTAAAAAGGTGAGTAATATTCTAATTACAATGGACATATTGAACTACCTCCCCCACCTCAAGAAAATCGGGTTGGGTGGGGATTC
The DNA here is from genome assembly GCF_024217435.2 of Syngnathus scovelli. Lineage (NCBI taxonomy): Eukaryota > Metazoa > Chordata > Actinopteri > Syngnathiformes > Syngnathidae > Syngnathus > Syngnathus scovelli. The sequence goes on along the minus strand of NC_090857.1, from coordinate 2,524,837 downwards.
ACTGCATATTCATCCATTTTCATCCATTTTTTTATATACCTGTTTATATTTTCTGGAGGAGGTTTTTTTTTTTCTCGTGCCTTATTGAGATTCATCTTTGGGGTTAAGAAACCCCCCCACAAATAAATCGTTTTCCCCCCAATGCGTTTATAATGGAGTCAATTACTATACACGGATTGTTGTTATTAACTTGACGGCCCAGACAGTATCCCCAGTGAATAGCGGGGGTCCACTCTTCTATGATATACTGTGATTTGCTAAACGTCAATATTAGATTATTTCTACTTTGAAGTTCAACTCATCATCAGGCTTTCATTAATAGTCTGGGATACGAGGACAATCTGATAACTCCGAACTTTATGCGGGATGAACTAACTCTGCACGACAGACAGGAAAAACAAATAAGCATACAGATAGCTTGTCTTAAATGTGTCCAAAATCTCGCGACTGGAATATTGAGATATTTAACAACACATAAAGAGCGTTTCACCTGCGTTTGTTGTTCGGATCAGCTGTGAGGTGGTGACGTCGTTGCGAGCAACCTTTGTTGCAACCGTGATGCTGCTTGTCGTTGGCGGTTGGGCTCCGCCGGGTAGAATCGACACGGCTGCGGCTTCTTCTGTGCAGGGCAGCAGACGGCAAGACAAGTCACACGGCGAGAGTTGCTGGCGGCTTCGTGCGCGAGCGCGCGCCCGGGAGCGCGTCCACGCCCGTGAAGGAGGAGGGGCTAGGCCAGTATTGACTTTTTTGTTTCTTGATTGCAATCTGGGCGATTGGAGATGAGATAGAAAATGACGTCACGTTGAAGACATACTCTAAAAATATTCCAAGTGAAAGATTTCAAATGATGATCAACAGTTTTCTCTATCTCGCAGAGGATGCTGAGATGACAGCATCACACGAATGTCCAGAGGAGAGCGCCTCCTAGTGGATGCTGATACATCCCAGTAGATGACATCGTGAATACAGAGAGATGACACTGACTTTCACATCTGGAGGGAAATGCTTGGCATTTCCAAAATAGGCCTAAGCAATGTCTGGCTAAAACAAATTGTTCTTCGTATTATTCAGATTGGCTAATTTGCTTTAAGCGCTTAAAAAAGGGAGTAATATGCCAAGCCTGCAGTGGACAGATAAGTGCAACTTGTAATGCTGGAAGAAATGTGTCGCTCTCTGCGTCAAGTGTTGCAATGCGTGTGTGCACACAAGAGTGTTCATTGTCAAATATTTTTTATAAACCCATAGGCCGCTTACTGGTTTTAATAAGCCATCAATCGGATTGGGGAATCCATTTTCACTTGAAATTCATTTGCACGTCAAGTCGTGCAGCGCATCTCCTTTGAAAACATGAAGCCACGATCAAATATTTGTACAAGTCTGTGAAAGATAGACAATTTGTCAAATAATAATCCTGCTTTGGTGTGAGCGGAGAAACAACAAATACATTTTTACCAAGTTTTTCATCTTCTGACTTTGACCACTGCATTGTAAAACAATTACGTAAACATTCAAAACACACATACTCACCAACTTGTGATGGGAAATCTTGGTTGAAAATGGCAGTGCCTGTGTCTGGCAGAATTTGTCTATGTGTGTGGAGCGAGATGAAGAGCAGGGAAGACCCCCTGGTGGGCTCCCTCGTACATTTGCAGCCTGCAGCTTCTCAGCAGGCATCAAACGCCTCGTGTGGCGCAATGTCAAACTTGAATGCTGCTGGCAGATCACGACCACGCGCGGCCTCGGTTGTGATCCACTTCCACCAACAAAGCCAGTGTCATCCTTTTTTTTTTCTTTTAAAGAAAAATGAATCAGGAGAATAACAATGAATCAAATGTGCTTTATATATATTCTTAGAACACAACAGATGTAAAGGTGCACTGTAGTGAAATGCACGGTTTACTATTAAGGCGCTTGAAATTGTTCTTTGCCACCCGAATAAAAGTAGACTGATCAGTATGGCAGTAAATTATTTTTGTCACGACACTGCCATCTTGTGGAGGAGTTTAGTCAGTGCAAACATTTATTGTGGCTCCCGGTAAGTTTGAGAACCAATTAATGACTTCCATCAGCCCCAAGGCACATTCAACACACTTTTGAGTAAGGGCAAAAATAACACCTGACTTGATAGGAACTTCCGAAATCCTGAGTAACACTAAAGCTGGATTTAAACTGCAAGGTTCACGTGACACAATTGGGAGCTGTTGTGGGACCGTGAAGACAAACACATCAGAATAAGGCCTTTTTCAAATGTGGATAAAAAAAAAAAATCCAAAATATCCCATCTATAGCCACTCAGAAATATTTTAATTCACTACATTTCACATTGATAAATGAAAAAGCCCATTTTAATTCAAATTGACAGTTGACTTGCCTGCTCAGGACAAGATAAAATAAAGACTTTGGCTTTAAGCTGATGAATACAAAGACGACTCAAATACACAATGACTTATTTTATTTAAAAGTCGGTTTCACCCAAATGTTTTTTTCATCTCATGCAGAATTAAAATGTGTCTTTGTAGCACTTTGTTGAGTTCATAAACGCAACACACCACTGTGATACACAGCTAAAAAAAAATGCAGTGTAATCCTCACTTCAGATATTAAAAGGCTTTTGTGGCTCCTTCTGCGGGAGAGGTTCTAGACGGCTCATTGAGTACTTGCACTTGTCAAGGCCAATATTAGCAACACAGCGTTGCTGCTTTACGATCCTCGCCGTTTTAACCGCTTTGCCATGACAAATATCTTTTATGACTAGTTGCCTGCGACTTACAGCGACTCGACTTATTATTTACGGGGGCTATCTGCATATCGGTTGCTCAATGTCAATAAATAGGCTAAAAGACACAAATGATATTGGCACTGGAGTGGAATTAGTCACCTGGACTCAGTTTAAATCCAGCCAAGTGACTCAGAACAATAAAAGAATGATGGTTTTGAAATACTGTAAATGTAATACTTGCCTGCGCCTGTAAAATGTTCACTTATCCATCTTACATTCATTACGTTGAGTCCATAAAGGCTCACACTGTGCTCCCGACCGGCACCTCATACTTGAAGACCACGCTGAAGAGCTTCCCGCCGAGCCGATCAGCCAGCCAGGAGTTCTTGATGACGGCCATTTTGAGGCTCTCGCAGCTGAGCGTGGCGTAGTAGTTGGTGTGGATGGCCCGGCCCATGCCCTCGATGATCACCAGGTCCGTGTGCCGCTCGCGCACCACCATGGCCAAAACTTTGTCCAGGCGGCTGGAGGTGACGCAGCGCATAACAAATCCGTCACGTGTACGCTACGACGAAAACCGGGAGATGACTTAGGCATCTCAACCTACCTTAGATCTAGGCAAGGAGAGCTGGAGCCGCTCTGAATCAAGGTCAATCTGTCGTCCCTCAGCCCCGCCCTGATCACAAGATGGCTGATGATCTCAAAGTGACAAGATAAAAAGTTTAACGGGGTCTTTATCGGCACTCACTGAATGACCGGGTCCATGGCGGCGATCCTCTCGGTCAGAATCTGCAGCTCGCCGTTCGTGACATCGTTCAGGGCCGGACCGGAGTTGCTAGCCAGCACCACCTACGCGCAGCAAACAAGAAACAATTGTTACAAATGCGAGTGATGTAGTTTGACTTGAAAAAGAAAATACGACTGCTCATCTGGGTTTCATAAAAGCATAAAGAGTACTGACATAAATCAACAGAATGTAAAGAATTGAACATCGTGCTGTCCCTTCTGGTGTGCATGACTTGGCCACCTGGGGGCAGTATAATCAAGACAGAACTGACGTCACACCAGTAATAAGGAGAACAATTAGGAGTTGTGTCCCCAATACTTTTGTCCGGGTAGCATACATGGAGAGCCCCTGGTCTTGGTCTTACCTCTGTTCCGCGAGAGAGAAGCTCCCTGACAAAAGGCATCACTCCTAGAATGATGTCTACGCCGCTATTATCTACGAAAAACAAGGCACACTTGTGAGGACGCCCCTGTAAGACACAACCAGGACGGATTGCATTCAAGCACTCATTGGTGGGCAGCCAGCAAACGAGCGAGCAAAAAAAGGAAATACTTAGGACGGCCGGCGGGGTTACAACAAACAATTGACCTTAAGTCTCTGGAGCCATTGGTCATATGAATCCACCAGCCATGGCCGCTCTGAAGGAAGAACCAGACAAACGAATGAATTTGGATGGCGGTTACCATCTTTTTTTTTTTTTGGTCTCAATACTACCTTCCAGCTGCCTTTTTGCCTCCTCAAAGCCAAACTCTGGGTCTGATTCCAGAACGCTGCACAGAAGGAAGTGTTGAGAGGCCTCAGCAAATCAATAGTAACATCATGGAACAAAATGTGGAGAATGAAACAGGCTGTGCATCTTGATGTCTTCCCAGTGGCCCCAGATTAGCAGCGCACTCACTCGGAGACGGCCTTTGCTCCCCAGTCGAAGACGTTCCCGGCCAGGACGCCCCGGACCAGAGCGAACTGTCTCTGCTCCCAGCCCAGAGCCTCCAGAAACCCGACGGCCTTCTGGTAGTATTTGAGCGCGCCGTCGTTCTCCTTTTGTTTGATCTAAACGCACACGCGAGAAAGGCCGAGGCGATGTGAAATATTAAAAATGTACGAAGGAGCAAACATTTGCGGTGGACAGACTGCGATCCGACCTTGGAGTAGGGATCGGGAAAGTTGAACTCATTTAAACAGTGCTCCCGCGTGTCGAGCAGACTTCTAACTGTGAGAGAGCCGTAAGCGCTGGGTGATGAGAAAAATCGTTACGTTAGCCATGGACAAAATACAAGCAAATAATAGCTCTGCTAACACCAGGAACCATTCCAATGCGGGAGGAGTGTAGGAACATCTTACAAGGGTTGGTGACGCAGGGTGTGAAGCTTGTGTCTGTACTTGTGGCGGAACTTCTCGGCCCGCTCCGCCGACTCGGCCATGTCGGGCTGACTGGCCACGGCTCGCTTCACCACCTACGCCCGACGACAAGAACACGAGTCCAGATGGCGTCCTAGTTTGTTCCCTGGCTTAAAGAGGAGGATTCGACGTGTGATCTCACCCCGTCGAGGGCCTCCTCAAAGCAGTCCAGCCAGTATTCGCGGGCCGGGGCGTCCTCGGTGAGGTCCACCGTGTCTGGGATGTAGGAAGACGGGTCCTGGAGCAGATGGAGATTCACCAGCTGCCTCTCCAGACGGTCCATCTCAAGCATGTCGAACTGGAGCGCCCCACAGATAAAATCAATCAAAAAGTGAACCAAAAAAAATTATGGAAAAAAATTGAGTAGAGGTATGATGAGTAGCAGTAAAGCCATAAATAAAAGTTATTATAAAATAGGAAAGGGTCTCGTTGCTCAGTACAAAAAAAACAATGTCAAGTCTGTTTTACATCATTGCAGTTTTAAGTATTACATTGACTGCGCAGCTAATGAGGGTTTGACGAGAGATTCATTTGCGTTACATTCGGTTTTAGAAATTAAAACAGTCACAAAAGACAGGCGGCAAGGTTCAATGGCTAACTGGACGCTTCACGCGCTGCACATAGAAATGACAGATTGCAAGTTTGTCCCTCTGCAGAACTCCAACCACGTGCACAAGAAAATGTGCAAGCAGGTGAGTCAGCGAGGCACAAAGGCGAGGCCCGGCGGAGGTACTTACGGGAAACTGAAGGAGAGTGGGACAGAAGAAAATAAAAAGAAGATGATGATGATTTCATGATTAAATCAAAGATGACAGGTAAAGATTTCAAGTGAATTTAACGGAGGGGAAATGAGATGATGGTTGCGATGGGCCGTCGGAAGGCTCACCGTTCCGCTTCGTGCACGTTGCATGGGATTCATTTCCGGAGAAATACTCATCAGGCCGGAGCTTCCCGCGTAATTCTCCCCCCAGCTGTACTGGTTTGGATCTGGAGCAAACACAGGTCGTCAAGCGTTGAGAGAACAACGGGCAAAAAAAAAAATGTTTTGTCTTCTTACTGTCTTCCTCGGCTCCTTTGAGAAAAGCCCCGATGGCTCCCAGATAGCCTTCGTGTCTGAGGAACAAGGCCTGCACCTCGCCCTGCACACGCACACACAGTCAATGAACCTCGCAAGCGTAACTTGAACGTGTGTCCTTGCCTTGGTGAAGAAGTTGATGCTGTAGGTGATGGTGTGCATGGTGACCGGATGGCCCCGAATGAAGAAGCCCCCGAAGTAGACACGCGGCAGCTGGTGGAGTTTGGCGTAGAGGCAGGCCAGCTGCCCGATGTCGTTGCTGATCATGTGCAGCAAACTCTTTGCCATGTCCTCTTTGGAGAACTCTGAAAGGGACCGCACGGCAGAGCTATATTGCCGGCCACAACATTAGGTACGCGGTGCCTCACCTTTGTCGGCCGTGGCGGACTTGCCGAAGCTGCTGGCAATCAAGTCACCGGTGAGCCCCAGTGAGCCGTACGATCCTCCGTAAATGTCTTTGACCAGCATGTCCACGCTTGTGTGCTGCCCCTTCGAGGCCAGTTGGAGCAACTCGTCAAATCTCTGCGGGGCAGGAGGAAAAATATTCAGTATGAAATTTGGGGACCCAAAATGCTTTCTCACTCAAACATAATTTGGATGCTGAACTGTCCCGAATACCTTTGTTTTGGTGAGTAACGCCCCGAGGCCCCAGAACGTTCCCCCACCTATCGAGCTTCCTCCAATCCGCTCAAATTTGTCCTCCGATTCCACCTGTCAGCAGGACAAGACAGTAAGAAAAGACGAGCTGCGTGCATCCGTTTTCCACTCGTCACTGCGAGTTGGTAATGACCTTGACGATGGAGACACCGGAGCCGATGTTGACGAGGAGGTAAGGGAAGATGTCCGGCTGGGTGGTCTGGAAGCGGAACTCGGAGTCGGCGTGCTTGGCGTACACGAAGGCTTCATGAGGGATGTTCCTCAGCACAAAGTTGCATCCCTTGATCAGACACGTCATCTCGTCCTCTTTGTCCACCCTCATACCACAAACAAATCAATCATCAAGCTACGACACGTAGTGACAAAGACGAGCAGAGAGCAGGAAATTTGCAACAGCCAAAAAAAGTGTGCGTGTCTGCCTTGGCTCAAATTGGACAATTAAAACCAAAAATGGCCTCACCTCCCAGCCACAAGAAAGTTTTTATATTGTAAAGAACACTCACTTGAGTCCCAGTTTCTTTTCCAGCAGTTCTTTGAATTTGTGCGCCCCGCCACCTGTGGCCTTGATGACTTTGGTGTCGGTGTTAACAAGGTGGTCTTTGATGAAGTCCAAGCAAGTTTCAATATAGGCATTCTCAAACTTGATAAAGTGCAGGCGCGCCGTCACCTCCTCTTGAACCGAGATCTCATAAAGTTTGTCGCCGGACGCTTCCTGGGAGACAAAAAACAAAAACGGCAACGTGAGCATCTGTGTCCACTACACCTTCCTTCGCTTTGGTGATTAACGATTCCGACATGGCCTAAAGCAGCATTTTAACATATAACTTGCACACAAGAAACACTAAACTAAGCCAAAAACTCAGGCTTCAAAAAAGTTGCAATCATGAACTACTCTTTACGCACCAGTAACATTATAGTATAGACATTTTTAAATACACAAATCTCGGTGAAACATTCCCAGGACTTTGCAGACGGCAATAACAAGTCAAAAAACGGGGTCAAATGATACAGTTGGAGGGTGTCATAAAAACAAAACAATAATTACCTTGGCCGAGTGGTCGAAGGAGCGAACTTTGGCCACTTTGTGCTGAACTGTAGAATAATAAGCGAGTTTGGTGAGCGATCCACCTGTACAGAAGAAATCAAAAGTGGAGATTTTGAAGACGTGACCCAAGTAAACTGAAGCGTCAATATAAACAACTCAGCTAGCTTCAGCTGCTAAACTCCGCGCTCGTCGAGGATATTGAACAATTAAATTCCGTGGTTTTTTTTATTAGATTCAAAAGAAGCATCTTAATGTGAGATGGTTTTGATAAAGGCAGCCTGTTTTCAAACTGACTTTGACTTGTACTTGGTTCTTGAACGCAGCACTATTTGCGCTTTTATATTTTAGTCGAACGGCGTTAAGGTGAAAGTAAACGTGGACATTTGCAGGTACCTATGTCTATGGCAAAGCGTTTGGCGTTCTCCAAATTACGGAATATCTCGTCTGGAGGTAGAGTGATGCTTTTATCCATGGTATGGTGACGGCTCACGTCCCTGCTGTCAGTAAGGCTACATTCCGCCATAGTGGACGACGTGCTGACGTAGCCGGGCAGGCGTACGTGCACTGGACCAATCAGCGAGCACGCAAGGTTTGGTGGGCGGGGTCCCGTACATTCTGTACATTTGGGGTTTAAAAACGTTTTAAAATGTTCGACAAAATATGATAACATTAAAATTAGGTTGATACTTTAATGTACGGTATTTTATGACTTGACCTTTTATTCGGAAAATAATTTTAAAAGCCCCTATACGGATATATTACAAAATACCATACCAATACTATATCAGTGAAAATGAAGCGTTCTCAATAAGATATATACGGTTTAAGCTATTATTTCTTTAAAATAAATCACACTACTGATTACTTTACATTTTGAGTTGAAGTTTTCTCTTGTTCTCACGACGTATTTGCCATATCATATTTTTAAATTTCAGTCAGAATCGAGTTGAAAATACAAACAAAATAATATACACCAAAATGCATTACCATTCTGGCTATATCCATAAATAAAATATCTGTTATTTGGGTTCGTTAATCTTCACGTTAAAACGATTTCATGCTTTTCAAAATGCATATGGCATCATCAGTAATGCTTTCTACCACTAGAGGTCAGCAGTGTCTTTAGTAAGAGGAAAAAACGCAATGGATGGGTGCATGCATGCATGGATGGATTAATGTTACTGTAAAAAATACCCCAGCCTGGTGGCCAAGTTTTCCCTTTTGTGTATGTTTGCAGTCGTTTAAAAGGCACGACGAGAGTTTAAATAAAGGCATCTAACTAGTGGCAGGGCGTCAACCAAATCTCCCTGTGAAGTGTGCCAAATCCCCTCAGGGATGGGAGGAGAGGAGGGGGGCTGTTTAGTGGTGGTGGTGGGGTTGTCCATCATTAATCACACCTCGTGCACTGTGACTCTGCGCTTGAGACGTTCCCACACTCCTCACGATTGAGCCGGCGCCCGCTCAAGGGACATGTGCCTCGTTAAATGCTAATTCGCCCTCATTCGGGACCGTCTCCCTCCCCCCATCCCCAGACACACAGTCCACCACCATCACCACCACCACCCACTTGTGCCTCTCCTCCTTCTCTTCATCTTTAATGTCGGCTGCTTGCTAATGAGAGACAGGAATTTGGGCAAATATTTGGACTGGACAGAGGCTCTGCTGGTTGAAGACAATGCAAATTATTTTGAGTGAGGCTATAAACCAGGATTAAACGCAAAAGAGCCCCAAAACAGCAATTCTGGGGAAATTTGTATTTATGGGATGTCATTCCCAATGCATAGATGACACTCATGCCCAATGCATGGCCAAACAAATGAATGTATGCTACAAAGGCAAAAGCTGTATTTTTTTTTTTTTTTGCAATTCCCAGAAAATAAACAACAGGCAAAAGATCATTAAATTATATTTGGACTGGAAATGCGGATTATAATGAATGATCCGCTTGATGTAAACATCTAAAGAGACCAGCCCCCCCCCCCCCCCTCCCATTTTGTCTATTGTGCCTGTGGGGCTTGTGAGTCTCTTTGCTTGGCCTTTCCCACACTGGCTTCCATTCAACACACTCGTGCGGGACAAAGGAAGTGTGTCTGCTTGCACATCACATTGATGACAGCGAGACTCACTTTACAGCTCCACTCCCACCGTTCCTCAATGGGGTCTCCGTAGCTTTTTTTGTTCAAGGGCCAAGAAGAATGCAGACGCGCACAGGATTCCCAGGACTCGGCCAGCAATCCAGCCGACTGTTTATGTCGCTTGTATTCAGCCTTTACGAAGAAAGAGGCGCCCGTCGCTCATTGTGCATGAAATGGCGTGTAAGAATTCATCCATCGGGTTGGATTTAATGACCAACCAAATATCATTTCCCTGAATTGGCAAATATTTTGCCACATTCCACAAATTCCGTAGTTTCCCTCAATTCCATATTTCTAGAGAAGTGAAGTTGACATTTTATACATTTCGTTCATCCTTCCATAATTGTCAAGCAAGTCAAATCCTACTGACATGAAAAATGTGCAAAATTCAGGACATTTTGGGAACCATTTTATTATTCCCCAATTTCCATGACATTTGACCTCTTCACTTAAACATTGCATTAAACATTTTCCCCATTTTAATAAATTGCAAACCATTTAATAGTGCTCAGTCATGTTTGTGCCACATAAGAGGCCTTGGCCCAAGACTTGAACTGCGAGGCAGACGTGCTCGCCACTCACTGTTGCTGACAGATTTGCCGTCAAATAATTGCAGAAATAATCCAGTTATGGGACACGTGCGTGCCTGCCCGTCTTGGAAAGCAGCAGATGTGCCACCTCCAGGATCAGCACTTTCACACAGAGCTCAGTCAGACCCCCACTTTCCCGTCAGTCTAGCTGCCCCCCTGAGACGTATCTACTATTGTGACGCTGCTCTCTGATTGGCTGCCTGCCAGCGTGAGAAAGCGCAGAGGCCCACATTGATATGGAGATGCGGGACTATAAGTAGGAGGCATGAAGAGCGGGGAGACCATATTGTGCGTGGACAGCACATACACGCAACCAGCCATGGCACCTGCAAGCTCTCTGCAAGACTCTCACCCGACTCTCACGCATAAGGTACGCTCATCTTCAGCATCTCATAGAAAGCATTGTTTGAACAATATTCGTATGCTTGCGGGGAGAACTCGCAGGAAAAATTAAGTTTCATGGTGATGTTTTGAAATATCACAAATTGGGAACACTCGTACAGCACTGATTTATTTGAAGATTTAATTGCCTATATAAAAGCAAAGGTTTTTACATTATTGATTAGACATGGTGGAATAGTTTTAAAGTGAAGACAAAAATTACACGAGTCAAAGTGGATGTCCAAGATATTGAATAACATCCATATTATTTTTGAGCACAATTCATTGGAATTTTGAAATATTTGTTTTCGTTTTTGACAATCAGTAGTTGGGATTACCCTCTCCTGTATTTTAATGCCGTTTAATATGATGCATTTTTGGTATTTTGATTTAATAATTAGAATTCCATATCCTCATTTTCATTTGTTTCTGTTTCAGATCCGAAAGCCTCTGGTGGAGAAGTTGAGGCGCGAGCGGATCAACAGCAGCATCGAGCAGCTGAAGACTCTCCTGGCTCCGGAGTTCCTCCAGCAGCAGCCTGACTCCAAGATGGAGAAGGCAGACGTGCTGGAAATGACCGTTTGCTTCCTCCGGCGACTCCAGTCCGTCCGTGGCGGTTACGCCAAATGCGCCAGGGAGGCGGCCACGTTCCTTTCCGAGGAGCGAGCCGGGAAGCACTTGAGCCAGCTGCGCTCTTCGTGCGAGGAGAAGCTGAGAGAGGAGGACTTGTCTGCTCTCGAAAAGGAAGAGAGCTCGGCCAAGGGCGCCCCCTGGAGGCCCTGGTAGACATTGAAACAAGTTCAACTCGCCTTTTGTGAAGGCCTAAGTGTTGCTGTGCAGACAGCTTTTCCATTGTTGTTCTTTTTGTTAAAAAAAAGTGTTCATGTGTTCATTTGTGTAGTAAATTGAACTTTTTTCATTGGGCATGCATACACATTATATGACACCGTTGAATGGTGTGTTTGGTTTTCCCTCTATGTGGGAGCATTGGTCATACATGTTGAACATGTGTTTTAGGGTCTGTGCAGACGACAACAAACACACACACACACACACACGCGCACACACACACACACCTTCATTTAAGGTGTCACAATGAATGTATTGCTTTCAAACCAAGGCATTCGCAATAAAGCAATCATGAAAAAACAATGCATGTTTCTCTGGTGCTTCTTTTTTATTTTATTACATTTTTGACGTCTTCTTGTCACCCTGTAGCACGAAGCTAAATTAAAACTGCTAATGCAGCATGTTTGTCTTGTATGTTCTAATCTTTGTTTTTTTGTCGCATTCTCGACGAGCTGCAGACAACACAACATTATCACGCCTGCAGAAATCTTGAATTATTTTTTTCCATAATTGTCATTTTAGTATTATTGATTTTACTGCAGGCGGCTTGGTGGCGCACTGGTTAGCACGTCCGCCTCACAGTTAAGAGGGTTTCGTTTTTCCCATTTTGTCACTGCGGGCCAGCTCAGTGGCCTTGTGGATGGCACATACTGCCTCACAGTTCAGAGGTTCTGTGTTTGAGTCTCAACTCCCGCACTACAGTGTGGCCTTTGCATGTTCTGCACTTATACTTTGACTCACAAATTCAAATCACGTGAGCTTCACTGAAGACTCCAAATTGCCCTTCCGTGTCAAAAAGATGAAACAATTGAGGCGCACGTACATCGTGCATCTTGCATTATTTATTCTTTCATTTAAAAAAAAATGTCAATAACACCAAACAAACTGAAAGCATACAACATATGCAAATAAGTCCTTTTAAACAAAATAAAAGGTATATAATGCAAGTGAGCCCTTGAAACAAGGCAGGACATGTATGGGAAATGCGCTATGGCACATTTTCACATGGTTTAGTTTGACTAAGCACATTCTGCTCCGAAGGCAATCCAAAAAACGATTGCAGCCTTAAGAAAAAAGTAAAAATAAGCGGTTGCAAAAAAAACACAACCATAAGACACTTTGTGTGGGGACAAAAATAGCAGCAAAGTCATCAACGATCCGCCACCAACGGTCTCTCCGCCTCCAAAACTGCCTGAGTGAGGCAAAAGTGAGTCTTTGTGGAGTCGATTGTTGGTGAGAGGCTAGCAGCAAAGTGGCGCCAGGTCCTCGTCCGCGTCGGTGAAAAGCCGCAGGAGTTCCCGAGCGGGTTTGGAGTAACCCTGGTGAGAAAGCAGCGTCCTGCGCAGCGTTAGGAAACACTTTGTCTTCTCCAGGAGCTCGGTCAGCGGGAGCCCACGCTGCAGTACCAGATCCTCCAACAGGGCGCGCACTTTCTCCAAGCCACCGCTGCATTTCTTCTCCAGTGTGTGCAGCTTGCACCTGAACAAAAGAAAAGCATTTCAACTGGTCAAATTGGGACAGATAGAATTTGCAGAAAATTGTATCCAACTCAGAGCTGTTCCTAATATTTTGATTCATTATTTAGCTCTATGCATTTTCACCCGAATGAAGGCTGTTCCTAATGTTTTGACCTTCACTAAGGTGACCAAAATAACAGGAAGGGCTATACCGGCATCCAACTGAAGGCTGTTCCTAATATTTTGATGCATCTGTGTCCCTCCATAAAGCTACAAATGTTCTGTTCTAATATTTTTACCCACTTATGTCACTAAATAAGGGAACCAAAATCTTAGGAGTATGACATTAAACTACACAAAAATAAAAGCAAACAAGATGCCAATGTATGGTGCCTCACCTGAAGAGCTGCTCCTTGATGCTGTCCTGAAGTTCGAGGTCTACGTACAGAGACATGATGTCTTATGCTTTGGAATCCAAGTGAGTGCGATGAGACGTGCCGATCCAGCGTGTCTCATTTATGCTCACCGGCAGCCAATCACAGGCCGGTGCGCTGCGGGCGGGGGACAATGGCGTGAATGGCGGAGCAGGTGGGCCGCCAGTCGGTTCATAGAAGGTCAGTGGGAAAATGTTCCTCCTTGGGTGGACACGACCCAAACGACCGACACCCCCTCCACGAGACTCCCAGATGAGGCCCGAGCGTGAGAGTCAAGCGTGCGACAGAGTCTCACTTGAAAAAAGTCAGAAGGAAAAATATTTATGAAATATGGAAAGGATGCTTTACTATTTTGGATAGAGTGGAAGTGTCCAATCATAAATGATCATTCTAAATTGCATCAAAGAATGTGGAATAAAATGATGGATGATTCTTCATGAGTACTTCCTTCCTTCCTTCTATTACCTTTTCCCTTCTTTCTTGCTTATTTTCCAACAGCTTTCTTTTTGCTTCCATCTTTCCTTCTTCCTATCTTTCTTCTACCACCCAGCCATCCGTTATTTCCTCCTCCATTATTTTCCCCATAGCTTCTTCATCATCATCACTCCTTATCACCATTCTTCCACCCTTCAGTCTTCCTGCATTAGTCATGCATACGTCTTTCTTCCATCCATCCATCCATCCATCCATCCATCCATCCATCCATCCATCCATCCATCCATCCATCCATCATGTTCCTTTCTTCTATCTTTCCATCAAAACCTTTTCCTCAATTTATTTTTCTTCCTGTCAGCCATCATTTTCATCTTTCTTGTTAATCGTTCCATCATGTGCTTGTGCTGTTGCCATGGTAACAGTGACCTGTGGGTGTGTGTGTGCGTGTGTCTTGAGGCTGTTGTGTGTTTCCCACGAGCGGATCATGGTTGGGCGGCGGGCAGATGGCGGCTGAATCAAATGGCCTCCCGTAAAGGCCTGGGAATCGCGCCGAGGCTTTTGTGGGACTAGACACACTTCTATTGTGATGGCCGCCTTTCACCAGTGTGGGAAGTCGTGTGTCACCACGGCTCCCAGGTTCCTGTGTGGAGGGGTGGGGGCACGAGGGGGATACGGGAAGGCACTTGTGCATGTCCAGTCATGTGCAGGGTGGGGGCAAAAATGAACCCCTGCACAGATGGAGCAGAGGTAATAACCAAGATAAGAACTGACCAAGTCAAAATGATCTACCTACAATAAAAATGCAAAACATAAATGTATTTCTTCTATATTATCATTATTTAAGTTATTATCATTAGTATTTAATATTGTGTATTCTTTCTTTCCTTTTTCCCTTGTAGGATAAGTAAAGTATTTTTGTAATTGAATTTGAAACATACATGAAATCACATTGCACAATACAACTCACATTGGACATTTGCCCTTACCTTGCACTGAATGGCATCAGGGGTGTAAAATTCAAGAAAAATCATATTAATAAGGATAAGCCTGCCACGTTCATAAACAAAAAAATCAAAACAAAAAAAAGGACTCTGATATGAAATGTAATAAAACAATGAATATTAACGTTGATGTACGCATGCGCAAAGCAGGCAAGCTACTTTCGGGTTAGCTTAGCACAGAACTACACCGAACATTTACAGAAGAAATTAAGTGCAAACTCTTACCAGCTGCCATTTGGACGTTAAATCATGCTCGAGGCAAATTTTTAGAAAGTTATATCATGTTAAATTATCTTATGTTCTTATTATCATTTCTGCCTGAGAGTAATTTCATTACGGGGTGTTGTGTGCATTTATTTTATGTTCCGGGGTGGTACGCTACTTCATTTAAGTTCCGGCATTGACGAATGTGAATTATTTTTCTATTAATGTTATTTATATTTACTCAAGCATCGTTTTTATTCTTGTCACAGATTTTTTTTTTTTATTTCAATGAGTCAAAGTTGGATGGCTGTATTGATAGATGAAGAAGTTATAATTATTATAATTTTTTGTTATATTTAACAATAAAAAATATAAAATCTGACAATGCTATGCAGTAAATTGGTAATACAAAATCAAATCACAACACAAAGTGTTTACGATGATATTTCTGTTTAGTGACAAAGACTCAACTCAGCAATGTGATGAGACATAACACAATCAGTTGGAAACACATTTGTCTTTACAAAAGACACAACTTGTTCAAACAAACAAAACAAAGACATTGATGTGACATAAGCCACCTTAAAAGAGGTCAGAATGTTAATCTGACATCTTTTTTTCATCTTACATGAGCAATCAGAAGATCAGTATGATCCAGAACATTGCTATAAAACACAATGTCCTCACGTTTGCATACAATAATGTATCAAAAGGTCTTACAACAATCAAAAATACAATCGCTAAAGCAATCATAATTTTACTGCCACATACATGATAAACATGTTATTTTAAGATATTATTGCTGTTTTTTCCATAGGAAAAGTAACCCAGCAAAAACTGGAGACCAATATGATCAATCACATGATGGAGTAACATCATTGACATACAAAAATGTGTCAAAAGGCTTTAAATAAACAATGAGTATTGCTTTTGTTTTCATGGAAAAGGTCACCCAGAAAAAAATAATCAACATGATCAGTAACAAAATTGTACTGTAAGAATACCTGAAGAGATTCACAAATGGTTAATAATGATTGTCGAAGCAATCGGACTCTAATGAGATTCACTAGAATAGATCATGCAACATGCATGAAAAACATTCTTGCAAAAGATGTTTTGCTATTTTTTCCCTATTGGAAATTTCCTCTAATATGATCAATATGATCAGAAGTAACATCATCACGTAAGAATACATGAAAAGATTCACAAATGGTTAATAATGATTGTCAAAGCAATCGGACTCTTTATGCAACATGCACAACAAGATATTATTATTGCTGTTGTTTCCATAGGACATCAACCAGCAAGACAAAATGATCAATATGATCAATAACAAATGAACATTTTCATATTTGAAAATATACGGAAAAGAAAAAAATTGCAATTGCAATCAGATGTGATAAATGCATCGTGCATAACAAAAGATATTCCGGCAATAGTTTCCATCGGAAATAAAACAAGTTGTCATGAGAACGGCTCATGGGAGTCAGTTGAGTCGGTCTACCAGGGCCTCCAGGGGACGCTCTGGGACGAGTGCTCCTCCTTGCCGCTGCTGCTGCTGCTGCTGCCGTGGCCCGGAGAGCTGAGAGGAGACAAGTCTTCCTCCACCACACTCTTCTCCTCCAAGGAAAACCCGAGCCGGCCAAAGTGCGCCCCGGCTGGAGTGACGGACTGGAGTCTCCTGAGGACGCAAACGGTCATCTCCAGGATGTCCGCCTTCTCCATCTTGGAGTCTTTGTGCTGCCGGAGGAACTCGGCGGACAGGAGAGACTTGAGCTGCTCGATGCTGCTGTTGATTCTCTCTCGCCGGAACTTTTCCACCAGAGGCTTTCGAATCTGCACAAGGAACAAACCAGGATGAGGACGCTTGTCCAGCAGCGAGTGTGCGACCATGATGAAGAGGGGACGATGGAGATGAACGTACCTTGTGAGTGGGAGTCAGTGAGTCTTGCAGAGAGCTTGCAGGTGCCATGGCTGGATGTATTTGTGTGCTGTCCATGCACAGTGTGTCCTCCCTGCTCTTCATGCCTCCTACTTATAGTCCCGCATCTCCATATCAATGTGGGCCTCTGCGCTTTCTCACGCTGGCAGACAGCCAATCAGAGAGCAGCGTGGGGGGGGCACAATAGTTAGGTCTCAGGGGAGCAGCTGGACCACTGCAAGGGACCTAAGGGAGGCTTTGTGAGGGCTCTGGTGGGAAAGGGCTGACCCTGTAGAGAGCACATCTGCTGCCATCAATGACTTTGACCTGCCACACGCCATTATGAGTGTTCGTGACGTCAAACAGGGAGAACGCATTCCTCTATGTGCAGTCTTAAGAAATAACCAGTCGGGTAGTTTTTTTATATCAGTGGGAGTTGTGTGACGTGTCTGTTTTGACCTGTCAAAATGGTCGAGTTAAAATATCTCCTCATTGGTGTTGCCTAAAAGTTAGTTGTTTCATAAGATTACCTCCGTTTGTTGTTTTCAAAAAGAGGCAGGTGGTTTTGAAAATTAAGGTATGGAAAAATAAATGCTAGAAGCTATCACAGTTTTCGATCGGTCAATTATATTAGCAGAGTGCCTCGAAACACATTTTCAAACACGTGTGTGTTGTTCACGTGTTGACGATCCACTTGTTGCTCACGAGACACGTCGGTGGGAAGCGCTCGCGACCCCGCGGGCCAAATTTGACCCCACACGCCAAACACTCCGCTTAGCTGGCAAACTGATAGGCTGAATAATGACATGCGCTCGCATTGTGGCCGCTATGGGAAAGCGCGCCAGAGTCTCTCTCAGGGCAGATGATCGACAATTGAAGCTGACCTTTGACCTCTGAGTGGAGCACACAATCCTCAGCACATCAATATGACAATCGTAAATGACAACAAGAATTAACAGATGAGTCAGCAACGAAAAACAACTAAAAAAGTCGATATCTTCTTGACATTGTAGTAAAGAACATTTTGCACGTCGTTTTTACAAACTGACAATATTTCACCTGTGTCCCGTTTTTGCTCTAAGTTTTCTTTTCTACCTGATCTGGTCAAACCGGTTCCTTGCGTCGACCAATCAGCTGCCCCAGGTGTGCTTGCGTCGCTTTGCTTGTATTTAATTCACTGGTTTAGGGCGCCACCAGCAGGCCGCCGTTCTCCAAACTCCAAAGGGATTTGGCACGCTTCAGGAAACAGCTGCTGTCATCGGCCAATGGTGCCCGTTGTGTGTGTGTGTTTGTGTGTGTGACTCCATTGACACGTGGGAAAGCGGTGACCCTGAGAGAGCACATCAATAGCTTTGACCCGGCACACGCCATGATAATGCTGATTGGGAGGGGGGGGGGGGGGGGGATCGCTACGTAGATACCACAACTCATGATGAGAAACAGTGAAGGAAAAAAAAATCCATACAAAACTTGGCGCTCTCACAATTAGCAACTAATCAATGATCAGATGAATTGTTGACTGTTTGCAAGCAATCGTTTGGTGCCATCGGCAAACTTAATTTTCTGACATGTTAAGGACCAAACCTGGAAATGAATGATGATGAATTTATGGGAAAAGAATGGCATCGCTATTGTGTTGTGTTACTTTTTTTAAAACTCAAACGCATTCAGACATTTGAAGGCACCACCGCGCGAGTCGCTACTAAGGCCATTATGCTAACAGATGCACGTGTAAATCGGATGGACGTCAGGGTGTGTGTGTGTGTGAAGTCGCGTCTCCGGGGCTTTTGTCCCAGGGGGATTCCTCAGGGAGGGCCTCCCTCCTCCAGTTCCCACACTTCCACCAAGTGTGTCTCATTAGGCGGGCGCCACTAAACACGCCCGTAGGGACGCCATGATGGACAAACTTGATTTTTATGAGTCAACTTATTGTTTGTGTTGGTTTTTGTGGCGCTTGTCAGGCATGCAGCAGTCTGATGGTGACTGCTGGGACTTGCGAGCAGAAGCTCTGGGCTGCTTTCCCACACACGCTGCTTCAAAAGCAAGCCCAAAGACGGACGGGCATGAAGGCTGATCGGGTTACACACACACACACTCACAAAAGGGGACATCTGGAGGGAACGGGCGCCATTGGCCAATGACAGCAGCTGTTTCCTGAAGCGTGCCAATTCCCTTTGGAGTTTGGAGAATAGCAGCCCGCTGGTGGTACCCTCCTCGTTGGTCATCACGACGCACTTTCACACGCTCGGCTTTCAAAATGAGCCAATAGAGAACAACAATGATCAACATCTTTGTCCGGCAAGACACAGACCAAAGCAAGAATAACCAAGTTATGTTAGTATCTTCTGCACTTTCAATTTGAAATAATGTCCTGTTTGAAAAATGGCATGGAAATCTTTTTATCTGAATGTATTAATTAAAATCATGTGTTTAAAAACCAAACACACGTGCTAAGATAGCAGATGTGACGTTGTAGCTAGGTAGTTAAATTAGGTTCTCGTTGGATCCTGATTGTGCGCTCATCCCATAACCAGAGGTCAAAAGTCAGCTTCAATTGTCGCTCATCTGCCCTGAGAGAGACTCTGGCGCGCTTTCCCACAGCGGCCACAATGCGAGCGCGTGTCATTATGCAGACCATCAGTTAGCTCCATTCACGTTGTCAGCTAAGTGGAGCGTTTAGGCGTGTGGGGTCAACTTTGGCCCGCGGGCTCACGAGCGCTTCCCACCGACGTGTCTCGTGGGCAACAAGTGGATCGTCAACACACGTGAACAACACACGCGTGTTTGATAAACGTGACTACCGACGAGGAGATACATATTTTAACTCGACCATTTTGACAAAGGTCATCATCACACAACTGATATAAAAATGACCCGACTGGTTATTTCTTAAGACTGCACATAGAGGAATGCGTTCTCCCTGTGTGACGTCACGAAGACTCATAATGGCGTGTGGCAGGTCGAAGTCATTGATGGCAGCAGATGTGCTCTCTACAGGGTCAGCACTTTCCCACCAGAGCCCTCACAAAGCCTCCCTTAGGTCCCTTGCAGTGGTCCAGCTGCTCCCCTGAGACGTAACTATTGTGCCCCCCCCACGCTGCTCTCTGATTGGCTGCCTGCCAGCGTGAGAAAGCGCAGAGGCCCACATTGATATGGAGATGCGGGACTATAAGTAGGAGGCATGAAGAGCAGGGAGGACACACTGTGCATGGACAGCACACAAATGCATCCAGCCATGGCACCTGCAAGCTCTCTGCAAGACTCACTGACTCCCACTCACAAGGTACGTTCATCTCCATCGTCCACTCTTTATCATGGTCGCACACTCGCTGATGGACAAGCGTCCTCATCCTGGTTTGTTCCTTGTGCAGATTCGAAAGCCTCTGGTGGAAAAGTTCCGGCGAGAGCGAATCAACAGCAGCATCGAGCAGCTCAAGTCTCTCCTGTCCGCCGAGTTCCTCCGGCAGCACAAAGACTCCAAGATGGAGAAGGCGGACATTCTGGAGATGACCGTTTGCGTCCTCAGGAGACTCCAGTCCGTCCCTCCAACCGGGGCGTGCTTTGAACGACTCGAGTCTTCCTGTGAGAACAGTGTGGCGGAGGAGGACTTTTCTCCTCCCAGCTCTCCAGGCAGTAGCAGCAGCAGCAGCAGCAGCAGCAGCAAGGAGGAGTGCTTGTCCCAGAGCGCCCCCTGGAGGCCCTGGTAGACCGACTCAACTGACTCCCATGAGCCGTTCTCATGACAACTTGTTTTATTTCCGATGGAAACTATCGACGGAATATCTTTTCTTATGCACGATGCATTCATCACATCTGATTGCAATTGCAATTTTCTTCTTTTCCATATTTTTTCAAATATGAAAATGTTCATTTGTTATTGATCATATTGATCATTTTGTCTTGCTGGTTGATGTCCTATGGAAACAACAGCAATAATAATATCTTGTTGTGCATGTTGCATAAAGAGTCTGATTGCCTTGACAATCATTATTAACCATTTGTGAATCTTTTCAAGTATTCTTACAGGATGATGTTACTTCTGATCATATTGATCTACTTTTTGTTGGAGGAATTTTCCAATCGGGAAAAAATAGCAAAGCATCTTTTGCAAGAATGTTTTTCATGCATGTTGTATGATCTATTCCGGTGAATCTCATTACTTGAGATTTGAATTATGACTGAAATATATTTGCATTTTGTGAAAGAATCCATTAAGACATGCAATCACTGTTGTTTAGTGATAATATTTTTCATTTGTCATGCCATGATGATGTATTATTATTTTGTCCTTTCTGTGGACATCAAGTTATGATCTGTTTTAGGGTCAATGAATAATCGTCTTTTATTCATAAAAGCTTTGAGTTGAAAAACAGTATGATCTGTTGCAAAGTAACAAATGTATAATTCGATTTTTTAGTCTTGAGTAGACTTGTGTTCTTACGTTGTGATGCATCATCACTTGCCTCAATATGGCTTATTGAGCAATTAAAAAAACATTGTAATGTGAAAATATGTTGTCATTTATGTCATTTTCATACACGTCAAAACATTAATAGTAAGTCGGATTTCCCCAAAGCAGCAGCCACTTGTGATTCACAATTAATTTAAAAATGTGTGCGCTGTGGACGGACAGTTCTTTTAGTTTTTGAGAGCACGCTGGTACATAAGAAACTCATTTATTTCACCCAAAAAAAATCTAAATCTGCCTGAGGTCGAAATGACTCCAGCCATGTGTTGCTTTTGCCGCATGGGTTAACACAGAACAGAACCAGAGGGCCACAGCTAATTAAAATCTCGTATTTATTCTTATTACCACACGTACATGGTATTCCAAAAGGTACACTGTGAAGATGCTGTAGGCTCAAACGGATGGATGAAGGATGGGTGGACAGATGAACTGATGGATGGAGGGAGGGGTGGATGAGTGTTCCGTGGCCCAGCAGCGAGACTTTCCGCTCCAGTGTGCTTTGAATTTCACATCACATGACGAACCGCTATTGGACATGCTATTCTCAGCCCTTCTGTCCTTGTGTTAGTTCTAAGAGAGCAGGATGGAGAAAAAAAAAAACATCTATTATTCATAGTGTTTTGCGTCACAGGCCGGGATGAGAGAGACCCAGCGATATTTGTTTATTTTATAGGGATTGGTGGTGAGGAAGTATGATTAAATGATAAATAGTTCGGAAGACGGCATCGTTCGTCCGAGTCTTGCCAGAAAAAAAAAAGAGCTGGAACTATCGTGTCAATGCAATTTATGTACAGCCTCCAAATCAACAGCAATAGTTGTACAGAATTAAACATGAAAGCTTCACATCTTGTTTCTACTGGCAACGCCTTCACCAGTACCCCGCTGGCCGCAAATCAATATATACGCAAGTACGCACGACTGAGTGACACAAAACAACAGTCAAATTTTAATTAGGAGACAAGAATAATCACACAATTTGTGTTCACTTGAAGAAAAAAAAAAAAAAAGTCCCATCTTTCTGGAAAGCAGACAATGTGCAATAAAGATTACCAAAACAAATGAAGTACAGTAAGAAAAATATTGAAATATGTTCAAACACGTCAAGTGTTTTTTTTTTTTTTTAATGATAGTTGATAAATAAAACATCAACACACACGCACGCACTCACACACACGTGTTCTATCTACAGTCATCCACTGGCCTCGGTCCCCGTGAGAGAGCGATAGGTAGGGAAAACCTCTTATAACTTTGTATAAAACGAAAAATGTGCAAAAATCGTTTTTTATCTTAGGTCCCTCTTGATATATAAATATCTACAAGGATCTTTGTGCAGCTTTTTTTTTCATGGGGGGGTCTGCCTTTAAAATTGCAGCACTGAGACTGAGGTATTATTGCACGATATCCTGCTTTGACCTTTGACCTGCCTTCGCATGGAGATCCAAGCAGCCTTTCAGTCCGTGCATTGTTTGTTAGTAAACGTGTGGGCAGGTACGGTGTGTAAACACGCAGCCGCGTCAAGCCAGATGTGCCGAACGCAGCACGTCTCGGGCGGCCGGGCGCTCAAAAACTACACAAGTGTAAATTGCTTGCACAATTTTTTGTTGTTGTTGGTTTATGACACAATCCCAGCTGCTCTGAAATGTTGGTTTTCTTGCAAATAGTAGCATTTTAGATCATCGGCAATGAGGAAACCTGTTTGTTTCAATATTAAATTCAAAAAAACAGCAGCCCAATTGGAGCAAAATAAAATATTTATGAGAATCCCATTGCCAGTCATTGAAGCCCAAAAAGTAGGAAACTTAATTCAAGAGGATGAAAAGTTAAACAAGTAAAATGAAATGGTGCCAAAAGTAGACTTTTTGTTTCTTGTCATGAGATTTTTCGAATGCCTTGGCTCGATAAAGTTTGAGCAACATCGCTGTATGGGACTTTATGTGTGACCCTTCCACGAGGATCAATATAAGTTGAAAAAAGGTGCTGAAAGGTTATGTACCCTGGGGTGCTTGTGTGAATTTGGTCAACAACAGTGCTGCTAAAGTTCTGGAGGCCACCCGCGCATTACGATCAAAGGATGAGGGGTGGGGGGGGTTGGTTCATGAACGCCCATTTTAGACGGTGGTGACGGTGAGCAGGGGGCTATGTGCCAGCAGGGAGTGCTCGTGGCTGTCCAGCCGGGTCCCGTGTGTCAGCAGCTCCTCCACCGTGGTCCAGTCGTCCAACATCTTGCGGTTCCTCAGACGACTCAGCTTCCTCTGGCTCATTTCCAGCACCGTGTTGCACCGTCCGTCCGTCAGCGTACCGCCGGCCCGGCCGTCCGGCATGGGGGAGCGGGGCGGGCCTGAGCCCGGGCCGGAGCACGGGCCGCACAGCCCCCCTCCCCTGGCTTGCTGCTGCTTCTGCTCGCGGGCCAGCAGGAAGTGTTCTCGCCTCTCCGTCCGGCTCCAGTAGCGACCCAGCAGCATGTCGGCGCTGGTCTCCTCGTCCGTGCTCATCCCGCTGCGCTCGTCAGCCAGCTGCGACGCCCGGTCCCTCAGCAGCTGGTTCCTGGACACGCGTGAAGTTGTGCTGGCTTTGGGTTGTGCACCACAAGTCGGCGGCAGCGCCTCCACTTGGTCTTTCTTTGAATCAGAAGCAGAAAGAGGGACAGCTCCCATGTGGCCCTCCAGGGTGCTGTAAAGGCCTCGGGCTCCTCCGCCGCCGCTCTGGGACTGGCGAGTTGCCGGCTTGGGCCAGGTGTCGTTGATGTCGCCTGGCTGGGTGAGGTGGAGCGACCCCTGGAATTGCTGCTGCTCCCTGCCTCCTCGGCTCCTTTGCATCTCTCGCTCCACTTCCTCTTGCATCTGTGCCTCTCTCTCCAGACTTTCCTCCATTTGTTCCCGTTCCATTTGGTCGTCTCGCTCCGCCGCCAGAGGGTCAGGCATCAAGCTCATTTGCTGCCACCAGTCATGGTGGGGGTTGGGGTTGGCATTGTAATGAAGCTCGTGAGCGCTGGGCACCCTGATGTGCACTGGGTGAAAGAGAAAAGAAGTCATATTTTCACCTGAGTTTGGCACCAGGGTATTCAAATGATCAAAGGTGGGGGCAGTTATGTTTTGATTTTACGGGTTAGATGTGGCCCCTGGACTGCAAAGAGTTTGACAGACTTTTTGGAGTGTGGCCAAGGGTACCTGGGTATCGCTGTGCAGAGAGCGGGGAAGCCACAGTGGCCGCCCCCATCTCGGTTTCCTCCGGTAGCCCGGCCTGCAAGACGCCATGAGGAGAGATCCCTCCGCAGTGGTGCAGGGTGGCCGCGCAGTAGGAGGGCGAGGCCGGGTGGCTGGCCCTCCGCCGGTACTCTTGCTGCGGGGGACGGTGGTGCAGGGTGCGACTTCTCCTCAGCATCCCCAGCGAGGCGGAACCCTGGTGGTGCGGCTGCTGCACAGGACCTAGCGGCCTTCGGTGGCTGGAGGGCGTGCTGCAAGTGGAGAGGACGGGGCCACTCACACGGGCCGTGTGGCCGTGGGAGGGGTTGAAGAGGGCCCCGCTGCTGGAGCTGTGGCGGTTCAGACAGGGACGGTCCGCTTTGTGGAACTGGACTGATGACACCCTGGAAACAATCGCCTTAGAATGAATGCGGTTGCATGAATGATGTTCTGCTCCGTGGGCAGAACCACGATGGATGAGTGGTGAGTCGGCACATCTGTTCTGAGGATCGGGGTTCAAATCTTGGGGTTCACATGTTCTATATGCATAGAACTCGGAACATACCTGAAAAGTCCACGGTTTGGCACGTCTAAGCCGGCGGCCCCGGCGGCCTCGTCCATCTCCATCTGCATGCGCTGACACGGCGGCTGCATGGTGAGCGTTTCGGGGATGGCCTCCAGCAGCTCGCGGTGGCTCATGGGGCAGCTGTCGCGTCGCTCGCGCCGCTCGCACGTCTCTCCCTGGTGCTGCAGCCTGGCGTTGTACAGCCGCATGCGCTTCTCTAGCATCCTCTGGAAGTGGCGGAACTCGCCGGTGCTGTAGAAGCCCGAGTCGCTGAGTTCTGACGACATGAAGGACTCGGAGGAAGGTGAGCCGCCGCCACCGGGTCCGAAGACCCCACAGCCGCCGGGGCCCATGGCGCTGTGGGAGTGGCAGTCCTCCAAGCCGGCTTCCTCTGTCTCCAGGCCGGAGAGGTCACCTTGGTGGAGGGACCCGTCGGTCCAGCCCAGGCCGCTGTCCAGCTCGTGGTGGAGGGGCAGGAACCCCAGAGGCTTGTCCAGCATGAAGTCGTCATCGTCCGTCTGCGAGGAAAACAGAGTGAGACGTTGTTGCCACGTTATAAATCTTCTGTAGTAAAGATGAATCCATTTTTTCATGACCCTGCACTATGACAGAAACTCGGGCTTGTTACCTGGCTATGGTAGCCTTTGGGCTCGTCGAGGTTGACGTCGCAGCATCCCATCAGGCAGTTCTGCTGCTTGGTTCGCCGCCCACTCACTTCTGGATCCTGAGTGAGCCAGCGCCCATCAAAAGTGAATAAAAGGACGAACGGCTACGAGGCGTTCGTATCGATCCACGCCGTTACCTGGTGGCACATGTCCACAGTGTCCCTCGGAGAGTTGGACAGGTACCCGTAGTGTCCTCTGTCACAGTGATCTTGCGGTAGAGACAAGTGGCCAAAATAATGTCTGGGAGGAAGTAGAACAACTTTTACAGCTTAATAATTTTTTTTTTTGCAACAATCGAACGTGTGACAATGAAGGTGCCGCTCACCTGTCCTGATAGGTTGGGCTGGGCGCATTGAGCCCCGCTGACATTCTGGGCAGGGGCAGATTGAGGTGCTGCAAGTTGAGGGGCAGGGGCTCCCAGGTGCCCCGGGGGTCCGCCTCCACACCGCCGCGGCCCCTCTGACTCTTGACCTGCATGGTGACGGGGTGCTGACTCGCCGCAAGGATACGCAGGGCGTCCCGTTGACTCAAGTGCGCCAGACTGCGCCCGCCGCTTAGCTGAAACCACAAAGGTGTTTATTTAAGGGAGGTGTTTAATTTGTCTTCGGTTGATTATGCGAAGTGTTTATAGTAATTACAGACAATTAGTGGTACAACCTGCTATTTTCGGGAGCTGCGTGTAGTTGAGGGCTATTTATGTAGATGAATGAATGACGTTTCTGGCTATTAAGAACTCTGGGGAGCGAGAACCTGATCCATTGCAATGGCTTTTGAGGAAAGCCTCTATTTGAGGAGAGGTGTTAATTTGTTAAAATGGGTGACACACCTGAACTCCAGAAAACCTGACCATTACTGGCAAGTCACTGCTATTATTGCTTCTTGGATGATCGTGCTCATGTGCTCCAGTTGCAGCTCGTGAGCTTTATCTTGTCTTGGAGGCAAACAGCAGGCGTTCCCTACACTTCCTTCCTCCACCTCCTCTTCCTCGTCTTATTTTCATACGTGAGAACAAGCTCGCCGTGTTCTCGTCAGAGCTGAAAAAAGAAGCCCACCCTGTCACCCTGATGTAA
This sequence comes from Syngnathus scovelli, assembly GCF_024217435.2. Lineage (NCBI taxonomy): Eukaryota > Metazoa > Chordata > Actinopteri > Syngnathiformes > Syngnathidae > Syngnathus > Syngnathus scovelli. The sequence continues at coordinate 2,497,799 of NC_090857.1, read as the reverse complement.
TTAGCTGCTTTGCACATTTGAGAAGTGCGATTTAAGAACGTCTTCTCGCCAGCGTTGCTCATTTAGTTGCACCACACACACACACACACGCCGTCACCCACATTCGCAGCTACCATTTTAACCGCGCCACAGTCGACATTATGCAACTGGGTCAGAACGCGGCGTTCTGCCTACAGACGCGCACGCAGCCTTCTTTCTGGGTTTGCTGCAACCGTGTGACGGGAGTAAGACGGACGTGGTGGCGCACGCACGGACGCGCACGGCTCAGCCCGTCCAAGACGCATGAGCTGCTGCACATCACATCTACGTATGAGTCACCAACTTTTAGCTACACGCACACACACACTGAACAATTATTGAGGTCAATGTATTTATCAGCATGTTCATTGTTGAACTTAGTCAAAGTGCGTCTTTATATCTCGTCAGCTCAGGTAATGCCTCCACAAAAACAAACATCTCCTGCAATGGTCAGAAGAATGAATACCGGTCAGGTTATTTCTCTCTGGTGGGTCGTTGGCCTTAATAATTGTCAATTTCAACATGCCTCCCCTAAAATAGTCAGCAGAAGTATAAATATTAGTCAGGTTCTTTTGAGCTGTTATGTGCCAGGGTGCGTCATCCGCTTCAACAAATAAACGCCTCTTCTTCGGAAAGGAAATAACAGGTGGCAGCGTTCAGCTGCAGCAATGATCATATTTCCTCATGTAGAGTCTGGCATAAATCAATGTATTGATCATTGTGACCATCCTTTTCATTAATAAACATTAGACGAATACGCTGAGTGAAAATATTATTGTCTTTTCAAGGCGGAATATTTGTGCTGAACATCATGAGATGTGTCCCTGATATTGTGGCGAGGCCGTGTACACACACACACACACACACGTACACACACACTTAAACACACATGCACGCACACACACGAAGACTGATCTGAGAAGCACAAAATGGCTGACGGAGTGCATGTTTTTTTGCTATGAGCAGATGTACTGTAATGACCTGAATATGTGGTTGCATCTCGAATAAGTAGCAATCTCTCGTGCATATACTATATATATCTATATGTATGTATATATATATACATATATATGTATATATATATATATATATATATATATGTATGTATTTGAGAGATTGCTACTTATTCGAGATATATATGCGTACGTACCCAGCCAACCTGGAGAGCCATAGAATGCTCCCATTTCACTCACACCCCCCCTTTCCCAGATCTGGGCTCGGTGGTACTCACCGCTGGGTCGCCCACCCATGGTCCGGAGAGCCAGCAGCCCATAGTGGAAGAAGATACAACAACGCCTGCTCTCCTCCTTGCGTGTGTTGTCTCGTCACAATTCTCCGGCGCACCCCTCGTCTATTTCCTCAGCATCTCCGCATCAAGTGCATCCCGCCCCTCCCCCTCCTCCATCATCTTGGTTCTGAAAAACTCGCTGTCGAGCCCTCGGAAATCCATGTAGCACTGCGAAAGCCTGAAAGTGATGTGCAATGCTGGGAGTCGGAGAGGAGCTGGGGGGGGACACACGCATCACGGGGAAGAAGGAGATTGGCCGCCTCCTCGGACTGGGAGCCAATGGAGGGCTGCTGCGGGCTCCCTTCGGGATGTCAGCGCCTCCGAGGTAGAAGCGACGTGCGCAAAGAGGGGTTGCCTGGATGCGGAGACAAATGCAGAGGAAACACTTCATCCATCTTTGCAGAACGTGTATTATTATTTTTTTTTGCATCGTATGCAAAGATCATGTAAAATAGCCAAACCTGAGCTTTCATGTAGAGACACAGTCAATTAACAGTATCAATTAGATGACATCAGGACCACCGTCTGGAATTTCCAGATGATGAAAACTGCTTTCTTCAAAACAGGCCAGGAAATATTTGTTAAATGCCATACCTCTGGCCCATATAAGGAATAATACCAATACAAAATTGATCCAATGTCAGGTCAGGGGAAGGAAGGGCTAATCTGCTGATATATCGCCGATGTGGCAATTTTGCAGGATCTCTGTGTGAAAGAGGCTGCTGCCTGTAAAACATGCAAATGTTGGGCCTTTTTCCACATGTTGCCATTCTGTAGACACAACACAAACTCAGAATGGGCGACAAAATCAACCTGGCGATTTTCCACCTTTGCAAGTAGTATCAGATCCGTAACAGAGACGGGATAAAGTCACGCGCGCTCACAACGATACACCTTGCATGCATGAAGCCTTCTTTCGCAATTACCGATCCTGCCCTGGTGCTTTAGTTGCTATGGATACCAACTAAAGTACATGTGTGCGTGTGCAGATGAGTGTGTGTGCAGATGTGTATGTGTGTGATGGCAGTAATGGATCACGGTGTCTTTCGCTGAGCTCTGCCACTTCTGAGCTAGAGAACGGAGGCGGGGAGAGAGAGAGAGAGAGATTGTGTGTATGCATGTATCACCCTCTCTCACATGCACGCACACACAGTGTTTCAGACCTGACTATGTCTATAAATGGAACACACAATTGCTGTTGCTGAGTGAGATGCACGGACACTCTCCTGTTTATGAGGAGCAGGACAGCATCCAGCAGATCACTTGGGGGCAAACACAGTAAATACTCTTCAAGATAAATAACTATAAAATTCCCCACACATATATTTAACAGCAACACTGATCCAAAGCAGTAGTCTCACACTCGGGGGTGGTTTCTCTTCTCACAGCATTTAATAAACAGTTAAAAAAATTCACCAGTGACTGTAGCTTTCCTTTTCCACATTAAAATAATCGTACAATTATTTAACAATGATAATAATAATAATAATAACAATAATAATAATAATAATAATAATAATAATAATAATAATAATAATAATAATAATAATAATATAAAATATTCGGGTTAAAATTGGAGAGCACACATGGTATAACATAATCAATAAATATTATAAAATACGTGTTTTGAGGCTCCCTTTTGTTGTTTTTTTTTAGACTTTTTTTCCCCTCAATCGGTACTGTTTGTCTCATCCAGGTACTCGTAGCAGAGTGTTTGGGCTCTTTTCTGATTGGTCGAAAAAAAATCCGAGTCGTATTTTAATTGGTCAGATTAGCATCCTGCTCTGGAGGGAGAAGAATGAAAGCTAGTTACTTCCTTTTGGTCGTCACTCTCTTTGTGTGATTAGAACTTCTCAATAACGTCTTTAAAAAGTACATTAACTCGACGGACATTGTTTTAGTGAAGAGTGATGCGGATAGTCGGTGTACCAGTGGTTAGATATCGTTCAAATATCTTGTTGACGGGTATTGTGCTCCGTTAGCCGAGCAGCAGGCTAACCTGCCATTCAGAAGAAGTTTGGGTGATAATTTGGTGGATGTGCTGATCAAAAGTTGACAGCATCGGACTCAAAGGTGACAAACATAACAAAACATCACTAATATGTGAGTGTAGTGATTTGATACACATTTTAAGCATACTCTTGGTTCAAACTGAGGCAACAGAGGCACCATTGCAATAATTAGCACGCGGCCTCCACTTGCCCAAACAAAAACCTTTTGTGTATTATGTAAAGTATTTACGTGCATTTTATTGTTCTTTAATGTCTGCTTGTTTGAATCTTACAATATGCTAACATACACAAGCGAAACGTTTATTCCATACACCGCAACAAAAACATACACACGTGTGTAACATTGATTGTGGTGCTTTGGGCGACGTTCTTGAATGATCGCATGTGACTCTTTCACACGCAGAATGGCCTGGCCTCCCAGCAAACGACTGCGAGGCCCGAACCACGATGTCCCAAGGGCCGATCCTGTCGAAATCGACCCCTTCGGGGATGAAGAAGACTTCACTCAAGATGACCTGGACGAGATCGACATCATTGCCTCGCAGGCCATTGGCTTGGCGGCCGGGTCGGCTTTTGGCTCCAAAGAGGTGATCAAACCTGAATGGGACAAAGCGCACTGTTCAGGATTCCATCCCTCTACCAGGCCGCCGCTGGACAGAGAAAACGCGGGCGGTCAAGGTAGCAAGGGAGGACGTTTGGGGTCCCTTAACAGAGAGCCAACTGGTGGGTTTGTGCCAGTAATTTTTCTCCAAAACTGTGCACACACCTTTTGAGACATTCTTGCCTTGGCTGGAAAACACTGATCTGATCCTCGTGGCTTTGTTTGCGTGTGTTCAGGCAACAAGGCTGGGCAGACTGGTGCCGAACGAGATGACTCCTACACCCTGCTGGAGGCTCAGCATGCGGATCTCCGGAGGAAGGTGAGCGGGCGCGTCTCAAAACGTCCAGTGTGGAGGATGAGCGCAGCAGCGTGACCTCTGCGGTGTCTTTGTGTCAGCTGAAGGAGGTGGAGGAGGAGATTGTGTCGAAAAACGGCGAGATCCGCCTGCTCCGGGACTCCCTAAAAGGAGCCCAGCAGGAGAAGGAGACCCAGAGGCAGGCTCTGGCCCTGCTGGAGAAGCAGAAGCAGAGAGAGCAGAGCGACAAGGAAAAGGAGCTCCACAAGAAGGCAAGTAGAGTCAAGATTATTGAGGATCACAGATTTGTCCTCTGCTAGTCACTGAAAAACTCACCAGTCACTGTTTTGTGGTGCCGAGGCACCATGTTGAAAAGAGTTGAGAACCTTCGGCGAGGTAAAAGTACTGGTGGTGCTTCGCCAAGATCTTGCTGTCACGTATGTGTGTTGTGTTATGTTGTGTTGTGTGACCCTGCGACGTTTTGAGCACAGGTTCAGTCGCTGCAGTCGGAGCTGCAGTTCAAAGAAGCTGAGATCAACCAGATAAAAACCAAATTGCTGAGCGCCGACAAGGGCAAGTCGCCGTCGCTAAACAGGTCAGTCGTTCCGCTTCGTCCAGGCTCCACCGTGAGGTGTGAAAGGCGAGCTCAGGCCTGAAGAAAAAAAGAGCGGAAATCATGTCGCACGCCTTAATCTGACGCATCAAAAATGGCCACTCTAAGCATGTGTGTGTGTCTGTGTGTTGCTTAGCCCCAAAGTGCCCAACGGTCTTTCCCAGCTATGCGGCAGTGGCAACTCCTCCTTGCCGACGGGAAGCGGCTTTATCTCCAAGGAGCGCCTCAAAACTCCCGGCAAGACACGCAGAAACGGTGAGTGGCCGTAGCTGTCGTCCAGTGTGACGTTGCGCCGTGTCCCAACGGATGTTTCCGTGCCAATCTTGCACTGCAGAAGGACTTGACAAGCGGGAAGTAGCCGAGGCCGATCCGTTCCTGTCCGAGCGGCCGCCGCACCGGCAGCACCCGGGTCCGTGCCGCACGTGGACCTTTGCCGCTCGCTCAGACTCTCTTCATTGCTTCAACTTGCCTTCCGTTTGCGTTGCCTCGGCACGTAGGTGGCGTCCTGTTGGGCTTGTTGCTGCAGCAGCCGCTGTCTCCCGGCAGTCTTTGCCTCTCGCACCTGCTGTCCGTCTGCCCGAGTGATGTCGGCGTGGCGGCAGGGCCCAACTCAGCCACTCTTATGAGGGACATGAGGTATGTGTCGAGACATATTGTGTGATGTACGCGGGGCCCGTGTCAACCGTACTTCGGCTTTCAGCTACTTTTCCGTGTTTGCGTGCAGGTCAACCGGTGCGGGCGGGACTAAAGGCGGAGCCCTGCGAGCGACCCTCAGTCCAGTCCAGAGTTTGGCCATAACGGGACTCAACATGCTGAGTCAAAGCCAACCTGTTGCAGCAGAGGAGCAAGAAAATGGGTGCGCCGTGTACACAAGCACGCTCCGTATCGCCCTCTAGTGGCCAATTGCTGTGCACGCCACACAGTACACAATCTCGCGGCGGTACCTTCACAGAAATAATCAATTAAATTTAACTTCACTACAGTCCATCGATTTGTTCATTCTGCTGTCTCACCCCATGACTCATGCGTGTACCGTGTACGTTCCTTCGAAATGTTGAAAATAAGCTGTGTGTGCGCTCTCAGATGTCCCGGGGCTGTGCTTCTCCTCCCGCTGCTGGACACGCACTTGTCCCGCCTCTGCCAGGTGCTGGATGCACGGGAGGAGGCCTCCGGGTCGTCGACGGAGCGATGGGACGAGGCAGACATCGCTAGTGTGGAAGACGCAGGGATGGCGGCGCTGAGGATCCTCTACCTGCTGATAAACCACAGCCGGGAGGTGTGCTGACACGCCGCTCGTGCGTGCGTGTGCGTGAACTGAGAAGCCCTTGGGTGTGCTTGATGTTCCACAGGTGGTCCAGGCGCTTCTCCGCACACAGAGCGAAGCCCACACGGAAAGCAAGCTCCAGACTAAAGTATTGGGACACAGAAAGCGCAAAGTCCGCGGGGGTGTTTTGCCACCTTTGATGATCATGGCCATCAATGAATCACAGACCGATGCGACCGAGGCACTACTCTCCCACCACGCCTTGCTGCGCTCCGTGTTGCGCGTCCTCGATGGAAAGTTGGAGGAGATGGTGGTTAACGCCGTGAAGGTCGCCGGTATCCTGATTGAGAGGACGCCGTCTACGCATGCTGACAGGTAGCTCTTTTGTACTTTGGGAAATATGGATGTCTGTCACTATGTAGGAAATCATTCTAATTCCAAATAGAAGTGGCGAGGGGAATAATTCACACGATATCTGGCTGTCTGCCAGGTTGGCGTGCGTGCTGCAGGCGCTGCGTGCGTGCGTGTTGGCCCACCGCAAGCCGCGTGTGCTCGCCGAGTGCACCGCCGCCCTGGTGCGCGCGTGCGACCACCACGCGCTGACTCAGCAACTCTGTTCCCATCATGGTGAGCTTTCATTCTCATCAAAAGCTTTTTCTTTGGCTCCATTCTGTTCGATCCGCCATGTGACGCTGCGTCAATCTCCGTGTCTTGCGTGTCTGGGCAGAACCCTGCGTCCTCCTGAAGCTGCTGCAGCACGTGCGAAAAAGACCCGTCAGGAAGGCGCCACACGCCGAACTCACCCGGATGGCCTTGCAGGTGCTCGGCCGCTCCCGGCGGGAGGGACACTTTGCGGTCCTGTTGGAGACGACTCAAACGCTCTTCTTTCTTCTCTTCGAGGTGGTCCGATTGTTGAACCGCCTCAGTCAGACGGCGGAGAACTGGCAGAGCAGCAGCTGCCAGTGCTACATCGAGGTAACACACACATGGAGATGATGATGTACCCAGATTGGCCAAAACATTTGCCTCAGCGTCCTCGCGTGTGCGCGTCAGGTGGTTCAGACGTCGGTGCTCATTCTCCACCGTCAGTGGTTGGACCTCTACGACTCGACAGAACTGCCGGACACGTCGACCGACACGGGCTCCTCGCCGTCGCCGCCCTGGTGGCGCAACCCGCCGGCGTCACTGCTGCGCGAATGCCTGCTCCTCCTTCACTGGCTGCTCCACCATCACGGCGGGTTCTCGGCCAGCTGCCGCCCGTTGCTGCACATGTACGACCAGGCCGTCCCGGCCCTGCGCGACGTCCTCAAGAGGATCCCCGAGCTCAGCGAGAGCGAAGGTGAGCTCAAAACGAGGAGATGCATGCTTTTCCTCTCTTCCATTGGCTGATTAAGAAGCCAAAAATTGCTATGCATGTATGTCACAAGTAAATAGAATTTATTGACATTTAAAAAAAAAAAAAAAAACGCATCACATTTTTGGATGTTTTGATGACTCAAGTGAAACTTATTCCTTTTTGTTTGCCAGAGCTGGCCTTTGAGGAAATCTCCCGTCCGGAATGCGACGATACCGATGACATGGACACTGAGTCCGGCTCCTGATTGGGTCGCCTTGATGATGGACACTTTCTGTGCAATAATGTTGTTGTTCTTGTTTTAAAACAAGACGGATGCTTTCAAATCACGGGAACCGGTTCTCCTCACAAATAAATTTTCCCTTCCCGTGCTTACAGTAAGAGTAGTGGCAGTAATTGTCAATTATCCCCTATATAGCCTCCTCTGGTGTTATGCCGTTTGAGCTTTGCACTTGCTGATTGCTGGCTTTTGCTAATTCAGCGGAAGATGGAACACATCCCGATACTGTCAGAATGTTGTTCCGAGGATTGGGCGTAAAAAATTTGAATCTGAAAAATGATGCTTCTTTGTTTTGAGTGATTCTGGATTTCCGTTCTTTCCTGGGTGTGCGGCTCACAGCGCAAACGGAAATTATAATTGAGGTTTTGTAATGTCCCACGACAGTGAGTTTGCGTATTGGGTTGCATATGTACGGAATGTAGACCTTTAACGGAGTCTACCGTGAGTAACTTTACGGGAATGCATTCCTCGTTAATTGAGGGGATTTTTTTGTTTTGTTTCAATGCGTGTCATTGTGATCCTTCTGCTTCAGTAACATGCTCTGAGGCTCTCATATGGAGTCAGATTCATGAATCGGAACCAAACATTGCCGTTCAAAAAAATAACAAAATACTCGTGCATCGATCATCTACTAGAAGAAAATCTTGATGCAGAAAAAAGGACCGTTTTTTTTGTCCAGATGCTTGAATCTAATTTAGAGGTTAAGTGTGCATGTGCCAGAAGTAATTTTATATTTTATTTGTCATCCAAAACCTCAAGATTATGGCTTTGGCCAGCAGATGTTTTTTTTTTGTTTGTTTTATAATTTCCAGGCAGAACTCGTCAAGTGAGTCATGTGACATGTCAGCCAATATTTAAGAAGATGGCTCCTCCCTATCCTCCACATTGAACATCTCTACTGCAATGGTAACTGTTTGATTTTTTTACTCTCTTGTTTTCCCTCGCAAGATCATGTTTTATTCTAAAGGCGAACAATAACAATTATGTATTTGTGTCACTCCGCAGATGATGTCTGCTCTTGGCTCGCTGCTCTTCATTTGTGGAATCATCCAACTGTTCCTTAGGCCTGTGAGTCAAACTCGACTGTTCACGATAGATGATGAAGAATCGTTCAAAATTTACATTTTTGATATTTCAAATGTAACACCATATTCTTTCTCATTACAGTCTGCTGCAAACATTATACACACGCAAAGTACGTAACCTACCTGTGACTTAACTCATACTTGCTTCTGTGGTAATTATCTTGTCAGGTTTCTCTTATAAAGAGTCAAATTTCACCCTCAAGCAATGGTCCAACCATCAAATGTTGCAGTGTACAAGATTTCAATTTTATAATCTTACCATCTCCTGGTTCTTGTATCTTGGATGCTCGCTAAGGAGCCTCCTTGTGGCACACCTTGGTAGACTAGAAGGTGAGAAACTCACCAAGGTATGAAAGGAATCAAGAAAGAGCTGTTCATAAAGACATTAAAGACCGTGAGGGGTGATCATCAACATATTTCATTGACACCTAACTGCTTTGGCGGCATCTGAGGACTCCTCAGACTTGTTGACTGACGTGTTGATTACTTTATGTCGTAAGAAAGATTGGATTGAATCCAACTGGTTGACTTGTTTTGTTGCAGGTGACAGCAGATGCCCTCCAGGCTGGGTTCAGCTGAACAATCATTGTTTCTTCCTCAAAGGGGACCAGCTACCGTTTGATGAAGCAGAGGTTGGCAAGAGTTCCAGACGTAGTACACTGTCACTCTTTATCACACTAATGGCTCCACTCGCAAATTTTTCGAGTCCTCAGTTGGATGAGGTTTTTTTTTTTTTGCTCCGACTTTTGGCCGCAAACTTAATTTGGCAATGAACTCCACTCAAGTCACCACCTAATAATCCATCCATCCATTTTGTTGAAGTTGATTCGAGAGACAAGTGTGTTAAATTCCAAACCTGATCACAGCATAAATGAAACTTCTATCAGCAGGGAGCACGCTACTGTGCACAGATGTTGAGGCTATGTTCTTTGTCCAAACAGCAGTCCTGCAAGGAACTGGGCGGCAATCTGGCCTCCATCCACAATCGTTTCGAGCAGGCCGTGGTCAATGAGTTCACGACGTTGACTTTAGATGCAACCAATGTCTGGATTGGACTCTCTGTAAACTCTGTGAGATCAAAACAACAACATCCTTCCCTCTCTTTTCAAAAGAGATCAACTTTGATTTGATTTGTTTCAAATATTGTTCTTCCAGACCGGTTTGATGTGGACTGATGGCTCAGAAACCAGTTTTGCCAGCTTTGAATTTTCTGGCATAAGTACTGTGGGCTGCTACTCGATTACTCCAGACAGTAAAAGGATTCTTTATTCACCTTGATAATAGAGAAAGTCATGTATGATTCTGTCCCTTTATATTCTGTGAACATGTTTGTGTGTTCTATTCCAGACTTTGTATGGACTGTTACCGGTTGTGACGTAGACCTGCCCTACGTTTGTGTCCGGGATGTGTTCCAGTGTGTGTCACTATGCCAGACCCAGATTTTCAACACAATGGAGAAAGAGGGTGCGATTTCTTGATTTTCGAATGGTTAATTGTTAGATAAATTGTATATATATGTTATCATGCGTTCCCTAATGAATACTTATTAATAAAGTTATTGCACAAAATGCTTGCTGTTTCGCCTTGCAGAAATCACCCTTCCACAATAAGTCCAACGATGGAGCCTGGAGCTTCCTGACCTTCTACACCTCTGGGAATCCAAGAAAGTTGTTGAGGTCTGCACATGTCATTTTGTCTTTGCCCTCTTTTCACATGACTACTTTGTTTCACATAGCATTTTGTCCTTGCACACTTTTCGTTTCTCATGGGATCCTGTCTGCGACTCAACATTCTGTCTCACTGGTTTTCTCTGCTGATCCTTTTGTTGATTCTGAACCTAACATTAATTAAGGGTTAAAAAGCGTTAATTGCTTGTATACGAACCCTAAAGTCGGAGTCATTCTCCCTAAATGGCGTTAGAAATGGATGTTAAGTTTTGCAGGAATTCTTCATCTCATTTGTGTTTTGAGCCAAGAACGTTAATTTCATCTTATAAATTAACTTGAGAACTCTTGAAAACTGCATCGTGTTTTATCTTCAAGTTCTTTAGTGAAGACTTTGGCCTCAAGATTATCAATCAATAGTCAATCCGTTGAAATATATGTGCCAAAATTATTTGAAGAAGACAACTCAACTCACAAATACACAAATATATACACTTGTATATTTATGTCACGTCTTTTTATTACGGGTCTCAGTTTTTTGGTGGATTATCTGTGAAACTGCAAAATATGGGACATATGAAATGTGGGGGGGATTACAACTGGATATGATGTGGAGCGAACAGTTGTTTAGCGGGGATGAGAAAGGACTATCTTGGAGAAATGAAGCAAAATGACAAGAACTGAGGTAGACAAGGGAGCATGTGGCGTAGTTCCACGGAAAGTAAACATGTCAGTCTTGTGGGGCAGGCTGGCAAAACACTGACAGGTTGTCATTTTCAAACAGGCCTTTGAATGTCGCACAAATTGTGGACACTTAACAGGAGAAAAATCTGTAATTTACACCCTTCCCCCCAAAGGTTAATAATTATTTGCATTTACCACAACCTGGTACAAAAGCACTAGTCTAAATAAAATAAACTTTCCCCCATCAATTCGTTCCAAGGTACAATGATGCCACAAGCTGGTGCTAAAGCACATTTCTAGCCAACTGAGATTTGGCGCCACCTTGTGAAATTTTGGCGCATTGCACCGACAGTGGCTGTGTTCAGAATCTGTTATCACTTCTAGGCATTATTCCCGTGACCACCCTAATTACTAAAAAGTGGATAAACTACTTTCTGTACATTGTAAAAACACTACAAAATTGATTGTGCACATTATACATAATCAGTGGAGTAAATTGAAACGTTTCAATTTTAGACAAAAATTCTGCTTTCCCACCATTTTGGCTTGCCCGCCATCTTTTGGCATCAGTGAATAATGATGTGCGTTGTGGAGTTCCATTTAAACACTCTGCCACCGTCTTGTTGTCAAGGCACAATGTTGAAGTGAGTACAGCGGAAATCTTGTGGCACCTTTGTAACTATATTGAAATAAGTGGAGGCGATTCATTGACTTAAAAATGTGCCGCCATTTTGTGGCGAATCAATTTTGTTTGGGGGGGGGCGTGGGTTTTTGTTCAGGCTGTGAAATTAAGTGCTTAGCCGTTGCTACTTTGAGACAACAAATGAGTATTTTGTGTACAGCATTTTGGTGATTCAAAACGAGCCGATGTTGCAGAAGGCACTCGAGGCTCAAGTAATCCAGGAAGCTGGAGTAGTGTCAAGTCGGAGATAGTTTTGTTAGTGCTTTTGTGTGCACGTTGGCACCACCTGGTCGCCGCCTTCGTCGTCCTTGTGCCTCAACTCCGGCCCTCGGCCCGAGTTGCGCTGCGTGATGGCGTGGTGCGCCACTGGCGGCACGTGGCGACTGCTCAACCACGGGTGCATCAGCAGCTCGGACGCCCGCAAACGTTCGGCGGGATTCTTGCGCAGCATGCATGCAATCAAGCACTTGGCCGGCGGCGAAAGCCAGGCGGGGAGGCTGAAGGCCCCGCGCCGGATCTTGGCAAAGAGGGCGGCGGGCCGGGTGTCCTGGAAGGGGTAGCGTCCCATCAGCATGGTGTAGAGGGACACGCCCAGGCTCCACACGTCGGCAGCGCGGCCCGAGTACGCCGCCTTGCCGCTGGCCAGTAGCTCGGGGCCCACGTAGGCGGGGCAGCCGTGGCGGTCCAACAGGGAGTCGGATTCGCCGCTCTGGAGGACGACACAGTCATTGAGGCCGAGGAGGGCCACGCGGGTCCTGCGAGGAACAACAACCGTTGAGTTTGAAACACAATGAGGGCAGGACGAGGGCTGAAAATCCGATGTCTGAGTTCCTAACTCTTCGACAGCCCAAAATAAAAGACCTCAGCGGCCACTGTGGGCTCACCTGAATCTGTCGGTGAAGACGAAGCGGCGCAGCTTGACGTCCCGCAGCACCACACCGTTGCGGTGGCAGTGCGCCACAGCCTCCAGCATCTGCGCAAACAGGAGCCCCGCTTCGTCCTCACTGAGGCGCTTGCTGCTGCGCACGTGTGCGTGCATGTCGCCGTGATGGGCAGGCAGGAACAGATAGGCGCCGTCCTGCCCAATCACCGTGTCCAGGACGCCGCAGATGTTGCTGTGGCGACTCAGCCGGGCGTAAGCCGCTAACTTCTCCTGGTGGTTGGCCAGGGGCAAGACCTGTAACCATGGAAACCGGCCGGGTTAAGTGAGGGAATGGGGGGTCGTCCACCTATCTATGTGGTCACCACTGTGGCAAGTAAGGAAGGCACGCAAAAGTTACCTGACAGGTATACTGCTGCTGTGTGGTAGAATGCACCGCTCTGTACGTGTCCTCGCCTTCGCAGCGCTCAAACAGGAAGTAAGGCCCAACCCTGACTTTGGATTGGCTCTGACTGGACTTAGGGGCGGGACTTTTAGCCGGACTAAGGGGAAACACTGGGCTTGTGTCGGGAGGAGGCGGCAGCGAAGGAAGTTCCCGACAGACCCTTTTACATTTGGGTGACGCATCCTGGGGCTGGTCCAGTAATCTCTTCAAACGGCGCTCGGCCACGCTCATCTGTGAGTGGAGGAGGGAAACAAGTTGTGAAATCAAAATTCCCTTAAAAAGTCAACCCTCGCCACAAGATGGTGGCAAAGCGCTACTTTACTATGTTGAGGTGAGTTGAAACAAATTTAATTTAGACAGAACTAGTGTTTTGTCGCCATCGACTTACAATTACAGACTTTTTTGAACTGGGACATTAATAGCAAGGGTTCATTTTGTGATAAAATAAATAAATAATAATAAGCATAAGGTCTACAATCTTCTGAGAGGTTCCTGCTGTTTTGGTTAGCAAATACAGCGCTCAAAGTCTTCAATGGCCACCTACGAACATCTGAGCTGAACTTAATGCTTGAAAAGTTATGAGCATAGTTACGAAGGTCTACATTTTTTTGACTTAACGGCACCCTCTGTTGTTCCCCCGCCACCCGTAAATATTGGTACGGTAAAAAAGCAGGGAGGTTACCAACTCCAACTGCGCCCCTCACGTGCGAAGGCGTCTATAGGCTGCAATGATGCAACTTCCTGTAAGCTGTCAGACGCTTTCAGATCGTTGCATCAGGGCACAACGCTTTATAGTTTTAACCGTTTTAAATAGCGGCGACCGCACACACACACGCGCGACCACACACACACATTTAGCAAGCGATCAACAAGCGCACTCCTATTCCCCGAAAACTGCTTTGCTTTATTGTTTTCCTTTTTTTTTTTTTAAATTATTGTTGACTAACGTTGCTCTGGTGAAACTCGCTGAGTCACCATGGTAACAGCATCCTGTGACACACGCCCGGGGGATGTTGGTTTGTTGGCCTTGCAAGTTTCATTATGACACATAAACTAAAGTTTCATTATGAAGTTTCGTTATGACACATTAACTAAGTGCCATGTGACTGACACTTTACAAACACAATTATGTATCAGTGGAAAAGTTTATAGGGTTGATAAACATTTTCTATGTTTGACTAAGTTTTGGTGGTTGATTATGAACGCATATTTCTAGAGGTAAGAAGTTTGTAAAGTTGATTATGGGTGTATATAGAACATTTCCTGAGTTTTGATTGAGAGTTGCCTTGGCTTCATTTGTTTTGATTAGGGCAGAACAATTTTGAAAAATAATTGGATTATGATTTTATTCCCCCTCCTCAATATGAATGTTTTGGTTTAAGAGGTAAGGCTTCGGCTCAAGTAAATGAACCATGAATTAATATGTTAACTTACATAACAGGTTTGCAGGTTAAGCGTTCAGTTTCACTACTTTCGAAATGTAGAGTAAACACATAAAAAAGACACCGAGCCGCTGCGTTATGTATCTTTACAACGAGGTTACTTTACAGGAGCGCAACGTGGAGCAGTAATAAATTTAGCATTTTTTAATTCCGCATTTCTGCTATCTTTCGCTTTTGAAGGGTTATATTTTACCATTAGTGATCCACGAACTACATTTTAAAAAACCTTGTGTAAGTCCAGTTGGCAACTACAAATAGCTTTTTGAATTGAAGTTGAGCTCCTACTTTTGGTCATAGAAAAGAAATTACCTTGGACTGGAGGGTACCACTGGGTCCAGAAGACCCTGGCGAAGCTGGACAACAAGTCCCGTTAAGGACAAGTCGTCGAGGCCATAGCAGCAGTTGCGTCCCGGGTCAGGTTGGACGGACTTGGCCGGGGTGTGACGACTGCTTCTCGGTTGCGCAAAAGAGCGACAGACGCGCGATGAAAAGCAAGACAAAAACAAAACGTTTTATATCCGAAACAGGTGACCCCAACACAGCTGACTTTTAGATTAGCTTTTTTGGGGGGTGGGTTTGAATCAAGTAGTCCGGAGCGGGTTTAGTAGAACTTTCTCGTCGCATTGAGAAATTCGAGAAGCGGACGATCGCCGAGCGACTGCGCCTTTGTTTAGTTCCACTCCTCGCGGTGTGACGTCACTACACAGGGGCGGAGTTAACATGTTGCAATCCACAGTCGATCCGTCGTCAGACAGCAGACACGTCACTCACGCATCCAGCATAATGCGAAATTTACAAACAAAATTAATTACATCAGCGTCTTAATCGACCTTTGACACACTTCCTGTTTAAAAAGATCACTTATCAAGCCATAACAGTGATTTTAAAACGACAAGAATACGACATCTCCGGGTCATTTGCATGCAAACTATTACTAATTATTTTTAGAAATTCAAAGTAAAACAAAATACAATTTTAAAATCCTAGTGATCACCAATGCACAGAATTGGAAGATAAAATATGATTATTAGAACACTTTTTTTTCTGCAATGTGTGTCCTTTTTACTATTAAAACACTTCTAACACATCTCCACTTTAGTTATGTAAATTCAAACTAAAAATGGACACCGTTTTGCAACCCTAAATGTGACACCATCAAGGCGTGCTCGCTTGAGTTTGGTGAGGTGTGGAAGGGCGCACCCTTCCCAGGTCCAACACATTTTTTGTCCCCCCCCCAACCAAAAAATCTGCGGACATTTTCTCACAAAGGAAAGAGATAGTTGCAGGAGGACAGGATATGCACAAGTTTAGGCTTCCTTCCTGTCGACCTCACTACGCTCTGTGCGCGTGCGTGTGCGTGAGTGAGTGAGTGCGTGAAAACACACGTGATGTCCGCCATGGTTTGAAGCGGCCATTCCTGCAAAAGTAGTCTGGATTTTGCCAAATCATTTAATATTTCCTGTGCCATAATCAATATTTTGAGTATTGTTGCAATTGTTTATAATATTACTCTTCGTCGCAGTACTAAGTTCTGCTCGTCTTGTTTGGACACACACGCACACACAAACACACACACAGCAGGTTATCTTCATGTGGTTAGTGTGTTTTTATGCCTCATGATGAAATATTGAAGAAACACAGGCGCAGTGTATGCAGTGTGCGTGTGTGTGTGTGTGTGTGTGAGCCCGTTAAATTTGACTCTTATTCATAAGCGACGTGATGAAATCAGAGGCCAAGTGTCTGACTTAACCGCGGCCTGAGCGACACGCACACGAACGCACGAACGCACGCACAACCCTCACTCTCTGGATCGCTGTGCCACCTGCGCTGCTTTGATCCCCACCCGATGCCACTTCCTGTGATTTGAATGTACTTCCTGCCGTGCGCTCGCTCGTCTGCGTAGCTCCAGGGCATCCCGCCCTGGAGAAACCCCCCCCCCCCCATCCCCACTGGCAGCTCTGAGAGAGGCCTTGGACTGCACACGAGATAAAATAAACCTCTGAGCAAATTTCGTGCCTCCAAAAACGGTCAAACGGAGGCATCTCATTGGCTGTCCCATCAGGCTAAATAGAATCAATAATATCATAAATTTTATGTATTGTTCCAACCGCAATCAATCGTTTTTTTAGATTCAAAGCAGATTCAAACAAAAGTCCCAAGATATCATAATTAGTGTGAACTGTCATTTAATTGGATAAATGGTTTGTTAATTAGAACCAATCAGCTCTGTCACATCCAAGTATTGTGATGGAGCGGCACGTTCTGACCTAATTAGGCGATCATCAAATAATTTGTATATAATTCGCCGGCGTGCATTCAATCAGCGTCAATCGGAGTGCCGGCTGACCGAGCCTGCTTCAAGACCGCTTCCTTAATGAGTCTTTAGCGACAGCGGACGTAACGAAGGAAGGACTGATGCAACCTACCTGGGGAGACGTGTCAAGACCGACGCCGGCTTGCTCGCTCGCTGGCTGGAGTCTTTTCAATCAAGCCCGAAGTGGCGACATTGCAAGACTCCAGCAACGGAGCATCAGGCTGACATTATTGCACATGATTGCCTAACGCTGTTTGTTATTTGCGACGGGATCGAGGCCACGCGTGTCACTCCTGGCTTTTTTTTAAGCACTGAATCATCTTGACGCAAAAGCTGGACTGTGAAGTTTGGCTTAGCAACATCCACTTTGTGTCTTTTATGAGTAGAGAAAGTCTCCCAGAAAACATACAGGAAGTCTCATCATCATTTCCTCTCCTGTTGTTGGATCTGCTCTCATGGGAATCCTAAAAAAAAATGGCCGCCTATACCAAAGATTCTGCTCATGACAGCTGTGTTGATCGACATTGCTCGAGGGTCAAAGGTTCCACGCGTGCGCACGCACGCACACGCTATGTCACCGAGGATGGAGGTGACATTCCAACAGTTGCTGCCGGTTTCATCACAGAGACAATCCGAGACAGCCCACTGTGTATGTGTCTGTGAATGTGTGTGTGTGTGTGTTAATACCCACAAACAGAGGTCATCATGGATGACGCAAAAGTGATATAAGACGAGACTCCCGGTGCGTCTGCGTGCATGTTGCAGTTGAACACAAAAATGTTCATCAACACAGAAATATAAAATACGAATACGTGCATTTAATCCATGCATCATTTGTGTGTCTGTGTGCCTGTGTGCGTGTGTGTTTCCATTCTTTGATTGCTCTGCTGCCCATCAAATGCAACTTTTGGCAATAGCCTTCACTCACACATTCACACACACACACACACACGCACTCACACACACTCTTCATCTCCCACTGAAACAAACAAAACAAAATAAAACACACACACTGGCTCCCTCCATCACCATCAGGCTGCTTTCTGTCGTAACGATGTGCAATCAACACGCAACGCTGACCAACACACACATGCACCCTCACACACACACACACACATGGGGCTGGTTGAAGGATGAAGTCAGCCTGTGATTGCAGAAGAGTTACAGTATTGACTCATTCCATTCACGTGTGTGTGTGTGTGTGTGTGTTGTGAGCGGGTGTCGGCAAGGCTTCAATAAGTAACACTGTGTCATAATAGCTCGTTAGTTAGCCGCCATAATATTTTTGGATGTAGTTTGTCATATGCTAAAATAACACTAGCATTGTGACATTTAATTTTCCCCAACCAGGTTATTAAGTGGGTAGGTTTGTTCGTTTAATAATTGCCTTGACGACGTTCCTTTTGCTTCACTTTAATCATTTTGAGGGGAAAATCAATTTAATCAAAACTGTGGGAATTTTGAAGAGCTAGACAAAAATGGAAAATTTGGGCAAAGTCGGTAAAATGACCACATTGATGTTGAACATTGCAAAAATTGCTCCCAGTTTGAACAAAACTGAAAAATGTGTCCCGAAAGGTCAAAGGTCTTGGATGGCCCAGTCATTATAGCAGCAGCGTGTTCACAAAAAGTTATTGTGGCGTTCTAGAACTTTGACAAATGGTATAGAAAAAGGAAAACAAATTGAGAAATACTAAAATGACCAATTTTACTAAATAAATTCACAGTTTTAGTTCACATTAATGCATTATTTTATCTACAAATTAAAATGCTTATCTAATCTTAGGGCAGAGAAATCCCTATGTCTAATTCAAAACATTGTCTTGCTGCAAAGTAGATTTTTTGGTGGGAGTGGTGCGAGAGCAATACTAACCACGACCATCAGAGGGCGCCAAAAGCTTTATGTCTTACTTTTGGCCACTTCTGACCATCGACTTTGTTTCACGTGATAACAATGAGATTTGCAAAGTCATTTGCGTTTTTTTTTTTTTTTGTCCTATTAACGAGGGGCACTGAAGGCAACACAGCAGATTTAATAATTCTGAAGGAAAATACTTAAAAACCTTCGTTTGAATTTATTCTTCAAAAAAAGTGTCTCGAAAGAGATTTAGGGTTTTAAATTTGGATTTCAAGTGGTGGAAGTGTGACTGATTGGTCACGTAAGGACAGGATGAGGATATCAGGTCATAATGATGCTTTGACGTAAGACTGAATGCCTCACTGTCTGACCGGCACACATAGTTGACATTGCATTGTGGCCCAAATACGAATCATTTAAAATGGAAGCTAACAATTCAAGGTCAACAAGCCCTTTTTTTAAAAATTATTATCACAGAGACACAAAATGTTTTTACCTTAAATGCGGCTATTGCTTGAACTGATGGGATTGTAAGAACAAAATGGCTATATTTGAATTATTGATGTATTTATTGGTGACATTGTATGAAAAAGACACATTATTGACGTGACCTTGACATTGTTAAGGATTCGCTCTAAGAAGCCTTGCGCTTTCCATTGACATAAACCTAGCCCGTGATCCTTAAATTTCAAACATGTGCTTCCTCTTCATCTTTTCTCTCATTTTTTTTCCTCCCTGAGGCGATGCCTTTAATTTCCTCGTAACCGCCTGCAGTGCTCTGCTCATTAAGCCGCTAATGTGCTTTCCTTGTGGCCCGAGACAATGCTGCACTTCTTCGAGTATATCAAACACAATTATCACACATTGTTACAATTACACACACAATAGTGAAAATGAGCGTCTAATTCAACGTGGGTTGAATGGGATTGACATTGCTGTGTTTTCTTTGTCATTTGCGTTGGAGGTCATCACGGCGTCAGGTCAGCTGATCGCAGCAGCATGTGCAGTGAGTTAGCGTGTTAGAGGTCATGAGACGGGCGCAATTTCATCCCAGTTGCTTCTCGTTAACCGTGCCAACGCTGCTGATCCTCGTGCCGCACGGGTTACCAAAAAGAGCTGTTCTCTGGTTTTTGCTAGCCGGAGATGGAGGCCAGCTCACAATCTAGCCTAAATAAGAAAATGGATCTGGTGATGATTATTTTTCTACTTTCACCAGCAGGTTATGAAACAAATCAGATTTCCTTGAGTCGCTCTACTGCATTGAATATTGATTTGGCACTTGATAAGTACGATTAAGATGCTTCTCATTCACTTGTGTGATTGTGAGAGTTAATTGATTATTTCTGTAGTAAAACCACAACATTCTTGTTTAGATAGGAATCCACATGCACTAACAATGCCTTCATTCATTGGTTGCCGCTGATGAATGGTCATCTTGTTGGCCAATCAGAAGAATGCGACCCGTTTAAATGGCTGCTGATGGGAACCAGCCTCACACACCATACACACACACACACACCAGTCAAGCCAGTCAAGCGCCATCCATCATGCACAGCAAAGCACATATCAGGTAAGAAAAAAAGTTTATTTTTTTTCTACATCATATCTTTCAACATCATCTTCATCATTGAGTTCTTTTGCAAATCATCTTGTGCAATGTAAGAAGGTGCTGTTTTAAATATTCAATATTTCAGTATTTAAATTGAGATTCTAAGTGGAAATGAGATTTTCCAGCCTGGGTTTGGGTTTCAAGGTAGGATTTCAAGGCCAACTTTAGATTGCCTTAAAGCTAGTGTTGGGGTTTCTAAGTTAAGGTTGGTGTTTCAAATTATAATTTCAGTCTTAGATCTTCAAATTAGGGTTCAAGACAAGGTTGCTGTGTCAAAATGGGGTCCCAGACCAAGTTTTGGTTTTCAAAACAGACTTTTAAGATTGGGATATTTTCAAATTAAATCTCTAATGGAAGCAGCATGCCCTCAACCCTCATGAGGATAAGATGGTCCGATTATCAACTGTTGGTCTGACAACTTTAGAAGGGCATTTGATGTAGAAATGAAATGTGGGATTCACATTTTTCCCATTTTGGCAACGTGTTATCACAAGGCGGACACGGGGGAGAGAGAGAGAGTACGCCCCGAGAGAAAAAAGGTCAAACAGCAGTTCACATGGAGACTCATTTCCCGCCAGCACTCCCGTGATGCTCACCTTGTGACCCGCGCTCACGGCACGGCTTGAAGGAAATGCCACTGCTAGCCCAGAATGGATGGGGAGGGCAATCATGACATAAGAAAAGATATACGCGAGGTTAGAAACATAATCGAAACCCCCTCGGCATTTGTGTCCATGTTAGCCACGATGAATACCAGAAGTCGGCGGAGTGGCTGAAGTCTCACACCAAACATCGCCCCCAAGTGGCCATCATCTGCGGCTCGGGCTTGGGCATGTTGGCCGACGCCCTCAAATGTCAAGATTCCTTCCCTTACACCGACATTCCAGGTTTCCCGCAGAGCACAGGTAAACTCCCCAACTCGGGCGGTAAATTCGGAACTGGGATGTTCTTTGACGATGTCGCCCTCCAGTTCAAGGTCACGCCGGCCGGCTGGTTTTCGGGGAGATGAAGGGGAAAACGTGCGTGTGCATGCAGGGTCGATTCCACATGTATGAGGGACATTCGCTATGCAAGGTAACACGATGCACGCACCGCAGCCTAACTTGCATCTTGCTGGCGTGATGTTCTGGAGCTTCTCCTCGTTCCTTCCAAACCAAGGGAGAGGTTGCTTATCATATCATACATTCTTTTGAAGGGCAGATGTTCATGAAGGCTTGTATGTATGTGGTCACATGCTGCATTTTGGCAGGCAATTCAATGCAGCTATTGTTCTTTCCCCACGTGAAGCCGATCTGCTTCCGAATCATTCCCATTTTAAAACTATTTGTCCTCAAGTGCTCCAACCACCAACATTACGTAAAATCTACACGCACCCCTCTGACGTGCCACCTTTCAGACCACCTTTCCGGTGCGAGTCTTCAAGCTGCTGGGCGTGGAGACTTTAATCGTGACCAACGCCGCCGGCTCGTTGGCTGATGGCCTGCGACCCGGTGACATCATGATCATCAAGGACCACATCAACTTCCCCGGCTTGGTGGGTCTGAACCCTCTCAACGGACCCAACGACGACAAGTGAGGCGGACGCGTGCGGGTGAATTCCGTCCTGGTTGTTTTCTCGCTAACGCTTTTGCCATGTTTGCAGGTTCGGGCCGCGCTTCCCGGCCATGTCGGGATGCTACGACAAAGGTCTGCGCTCCCTGGCCATTGAGATTGCAAAGCAGATTGGCGTGGGCGACCTCACGCAGGAGGGGGTGTACGCCATGGTCGGGGGACCCACTTTTGAATCCATCGCTGAGGCCAGACTGCTGCATCAACTGGGCGTGGACGCTGTCGGTATGGCACACGTTTTGTTTGATTTTATATAACACATTTATATTTCCCGTGCACCTCAACAAACTGGTGTTTCCAGGCATGAGTACTGCCCCCGAGGTCGTCGTTGCGACCCACTGCGGCTTAAGGGTCTTCGGCCTATCTCTTATCACCAACAAGGTAAACACACACACAAATGAGCCCTTTAGGTTGCACCCCAGTCTATTTTATACGTCTGTACCTTCATCACTTTGAGATTCTTCATCACTTTGAGATTCTACGGAACGAAAAGTATTATAAATGAGATGCTTTATGAAGTTGATTGTGTTTGCATCAGGTGGTAAAGAGCTATGAGGACCCAGAAAGTGTGGACCACCAGGGGGTTCTGGAGGTGGGCCGGCAACGCTCGCACACGCTGCAGCAGCTCGTGACCGAACTGGTCGCCAGGATGGAAATCAACAACAACAGCGGCAGCAGAAATAGCGCTCTTTAAGAGGGGACACCTTTTTCTTTTTTGTACAGATGTCACATGGTACAGCTAACTTCTTTTAATCAACCGCTGTTATTTCAACAGATATATTTGAATAAATATTTATACAATGTAATGCGGGGCTATATTAGTTGTAGGAGTTAAGAAAATGTTTTACAAGCCATTTTGTTATTTTATGGTCAAATTAAAAATTTATACTGTTTGATTTTTATTTTTATATTTTATTTTATCCTTCCCGTTTTGATAGCTGCCAAGCACAAGGCAGCCCCTCACTAAATAACGACTAGAGATCATTTATGACGGGACTAATTATCAATAGAGACTGAAAGCAATTTGTCAAACTCCCAGAGGTGGCGCTGCATTTAAAATGGAATTGACTTCGCGTGAAGCATAATATTAATCATCACTCTTGTCTTATAGGAAAGCTATTCCTTCTTCACACTAGTCTACTGCAAAATTATCTTAGATAACGACAAATTCACTCTTCCTATCAGCGTCATATATTGCCCAAATTCGTTTCTTGTGCATCTGGGGGCTTTATCTAAGTGGTGAAGTAAATTCGCCTGACAGAATGCAAAGAGGGGAAACAGCAACGGTTGCCATGGAGATATAACCTGCCATGCTAAGCTAATAGCTACAACCGTCTTTTTGGTGCAATGGCGGAGCTTCATATCATCGGCCAGCTCGTCGGAGCCGCCGGTTTCCCCCACAACAGCCTCTTTTGCAAATGGGGATTTCATACGGGAGGAGCGTGGCGTCTCCTCTCGGGCTCCAAGCAGGGTCAGACTCAGGTGGACGACCCCCAGACGGGAGACACGGCGTACTGGAGCCACCCCATCGACGTCCATTACGCAACCAAGGGGCTCCAAGGCTGGCCCAAGCTTCACCTCCAGGTGTGGCACCAGGACTCGTTCGGCCGCTGCCAGCTACTCGGATACGGCTACTGTCACGTCCCCTCCAGCCCCGGGCATCACAGAATCAGCTGTGGTACCTGGAGGCCGCTCGGTTCGTGGTGGGAGCAGCTGTCGCGAATGTTCATCGGCGGAGGCCCGCAACTCCGCAGCCCGGACATCATCTACAGCGGGGCGGATAGATACAGACTTCACACCGAGACCATGGGCATCGTGAAGCTGGAGCTCGGCGTTATTATGAGAAACTTTGACAAACATGGAGTGGAGAGTTAACAACAAAAGAACCTTCCACATTTCTACCATTTTGTACTTCGACTCAAAATGTTTCTACTATTTTGTTATTTTAATAATAAAAAAAAGTGATTTTATGTTGACTGCTGCTTCTATTAAAATGTATGATATGCATGTTTTAACAAACAATCGCCACCAAGGCCTACAAGAATGCAGGCTGGGTTAAAAGAATATACGTGCACTATTTAAACTACAGCAAATATTTAAGCAAATAAATAAGGACGTACGAATGGGCAAGTCTGGTAAACTTGACTTAAAACCTAAGCCTCACCTTGGCTACATCTTTTCATTACCTGACTTGAAGCCATATCTTCAAGCCCTATCCAAGACTGGAAACCATAAATTAAAACCTAAACTCTAGCTTGAAACCCTAAAGTTCTTCAACATATGGCAAGAAGCCATATTTTGAAAGCTGCATATGAACTTCTGTCCTGTTTTGAAACCTTACTTGTTAAATTCATTAAAGGTTACCGAGTGGGCCTTCCCTGCTCCTCTATTTGTCCATCCCGGCTTTCTTTACTGGCAGTGAGTATCAAATAAACAAGTGTGCCTGTTGTTTTAAAGCTGCTCTGGGCCTTCATTAGAAACCAATTTTCTCCTGAAAGATTCTTTGCCTCCCCGCTGCTTCATCCTGCATTCACATGCTACGAGACTTCATCTGCATGACAACGTCGTGCAGATTAGCCTAATAGCATTAGCACTGGATCGCTCGTATTGGCCGTCATTAACGCTGAACTCGTTAGCTGATTTGAATTGCGTCGGCGTGTTCCTTCCATTAAGCAATGTTAACTCCTCTGACTATTTTGTTTTGTAAATTCTACCTCCTATTTTTTGTTCATTTCAACGGGACTCTCGGATTGAGTCAATATTGAGCAACGTGGACTTGAATCTGGCGAGTGTGCTGTATGTTTGTGCGTATTAGACAAGCGTACTAAGCAACATAGACTGCTACGTTAGCTAATGAAACACAGAAAACAGTTTTAATGACACAAATAGTGTGAAAGTGACCTCTCCAGCACAACTTCTGTATTTGTCACTGCGTGTAAAACGGAACAAATTAGCATGACCCCTGACCCCGTGTTGTAGCTCTAATAGTTTGTTGAACTAAACCCACTAAGAATGTAAATGCGTTGTCTTTCACACACACTTGCCGGATTAGCCGGAACCCCGGGGAATCTTATTCACATGGAAGCAAACATGTCTTCATTGTTATTGGTGATCAGCCAGTCTCAATAAATCCTTCCCCTTCCATTTAAGCGTGAGGCATGTCATCAGAGCTTCTTCACACGTTCCTCACACAAGTCGCCAAGAGCTTTACATGAGGAGAGCATTGCATATTTTGGAAAACATGTACAATGAAGTCAAAATAGCATTGATTTTATAGCGGTCAGTAAAAATCGACTCTATCGTTGCAAAGTTTTCAATCGAGCGCATTTTAGGTTTAGTGGGCAAACGAGCAGGAAGAGGCATGAAACTCCACAGACCTTGGGACCAGACAGCAGGTGGGTGAAGCTAGTTTTACACAGATATCCAAGAAACCTGCAACTGTCCGGTCAGATTTATTTCATTCTAATCTGCCCATCTAATCTGAAAATGTATACATTGTATGTGTAAACAAAGCCTGGAAGCATCTATTGTTATTTCTCATGAATTTATTAGAGTTATTGCATTTTCAGATCGTGCCGATGCATTGTATTTTAATCATGACCGAATGCATGAGCACATGGTTTTACTGTTTTCATGCAGAGGCGGAGTCAGACGAGGAGAACAAAGCTCACCATCAAGAACACGGTCACCATCCTCCCTGCTTGAACATTCAGAGTTTGACGTCCAGCTGGTACGTCGGACGCCGACCTCGGACTGCCTACACCAGCAGCCAAGTAATCAAGAAACCCGTAAGCAGCCTGGGCGTATAGATTATGGATTGTCTTGACCGTGTTTTGTGTGTGGGGGCTAGGTGAATGTTCTGGAAGCAGTGTTTCAGGTAAACTCTTATCCAGGCATCCACCTGAGGGAACATTTGGCCAGGAGCTTGGATTTGGATGAGGACCGCATACAGGTTTGGAACATGCACACACACACAGAATATGCAAGAAAAAAAAAAACTACTTTTTTTTCCCCTTCTACACTCTAGATATGGTTTCAGAACCGACGGGCCAAATTAAGACGATCCCTCAGAGAAAGCCGACTAAGAATGGTTCAATCGGCCGTGGCTCATCTCGGGATGAAAGTCATTGATCAGCTGAGGAGAGATGATCTCGAGGTTGAAGTTGAAGAATGACATTTCTCCATTAATCCATCTATATACAAACCACCATTTAACTCGCAATTAATAATAATACATACCTGTCATGTTTTCTAACTTTTGTGTGATCAGCATGATTAAACTGTTTACACCTGATCATTTTGGAGTACTACTGTATACGTATTGATCTACACTGGATCAGTGTGTGCGCGCGCACGCGTGTGTGCGTCTGTGTGCGTGTGCGTGCCTCTGCTTTCTGAGCTAAACAAAGCAGAATTATAAAAAATATATATTTTTGCTAGTTTTTCATTTGATAGTTATTTTGAAATCATGGTTTCTTTTAATTTTATTTTCTTGTATTTTATTTATTTATAGTTTGTCTATATTTTGAAACAATTGTTTTTCTTTAATTTTCTTTTATTATATTTTCATTCATATATAGTCTGCCGGCGTTGGATCGCAACCAACATTCTAGGGGGCGTGGTAGCGGTTAACGCGTCCTTCTCTAATTGGTCCACACACACAGGTCTTGCCCATTTCCCGGAAGTGGAAGCCCCGGGACTGATGTGTGTGATCGGAGTGCTGAGATTGTGTCGGTGTCAGTGGTTTGTGGTTTCCGATACGGAAAATGGACACACTCAACAAGCTCAAACAATTTGACGCCTATCCCAAGACTCTGGAGGATTTTCGGGTGAAGACTTGGGGCGGCGCGACCGGTGAGAGGCTTCAATACAGTCATTTGCCGCGCTAGCTGGTTCGGCTAACAACAAGGCTAGCCGGTTGCGTTTAATGTCCAACTCAAACTTGTTATAAGTAATTGTTTTCAACGTCAACCTTACCTTACCACGCCGTCCATATAAATCCAGAGTTCTGGGTTCTTTCCCCCTATTTAGAACTCGATATTCTGCTCTGCATAAACGATATTGAATTGCCGAAAAGATTCATTAAAGCTGTCTTTTGAGGAGTACTGAAATGGCAGAATGAAAGGCACTGCAGTTGTACAGTATCAAAGCTGTGTTTTAATTCCGAAGTAGGGTTTCATTAATCAAATTATGTCTCTCTCCACAGTGACAATCATCAGTGGCATTATCATGTTAATCCTCTTCATTTCTGAGCTGCAGTATTATCTCACCAAAGAGGTGAGTGGACGTTTCAGGAGAATTCATGAATATTAATATCTTAGAGGTTCTATTGACTTTGTAAAAGTGGTGGTAGTGCTGCTCAAGGTGCCTGTCTGAGTTGGGCATGTTCAGGATTCCTTTGCAGGACCGGTTTTACAGGATCATAATTGGTCAAAATTACATGGCAGTAATACATATTTTAACATCAGGTTCTCGTCACTTAAAAGTTATTACCGACATGTCGTCAGTCACTTAAAATACAGAGACTGAAATCAACCGGAGTCAAATTCCCTGTTTGGCAGGTGCATCCCGAACTGTACGTGGACACGTCCCGAGGAGACAAGTTGAAGATCAACCTTGACGTGGTCTTTCCTCACATGCCTTGCGCCTGTGAGTAACACCCCGGGACCTCCGCTTCATTTGTGCCTTTTTGGTCCATGCTGAAATTTCGCCCAAAGGCTCAAATACAAATACACTCTTACACTACTTAACGCTCAAATACACTTTAGCAAGATATCTGTGAGTAGATTCATATGTCCGCAATGCCCCCCATCAGATCTCAGCATCGACGCCATGGATGTGGCCGGTGAGCAGCAGCTGGACGTGGAGCACAACCTCTTCAAGCAGCGGCTGGACAAAGACCTCCAACCTGTCACAAAGGAGGCAGAGAAACATGGTAAGATGCTCTCCGCCATGTACTGAACCAGTTTTTCACCAGACAAACTGTTGACATCGGCTCGGATTTCTGTATAGAACTCGGAAAAGCTGACGATGGCCAAGCGTTTGACCCCGGCACGCTAGACCCGGATCGCTGCGAGAGCTGCTACGGCGCCGAGACGGAGGAACTCAAGTAAGGAGGATTTTATGTAACTTGTGGGGACCTTTCGGCACCATTTCTATGGAAAAACCCGAATGGTGTTTGCGCCCAGATGCTGCAATAACTGCGACGACGTGCGTGAGGCGTACCGGCGCCGAAGCTGGGCCTTCAAGAATGCCGACACCATTGAGCAGTGCAAGCGAGAAGGCTTCACGCAGAAGATGCAAGAGCAGAAGAACGAAGGCTGCCAAGTGTACGGCATTCTGGAGGTCAACAAGGTAACTACACTGATACGGGCGCAATTTCAACTTCCTTCGGTGAGCAT
Source organism: Syngnathus scovelli (assembly GCF_024217435.2). Lineage (NCBI taxonomy): Eukaryota > Metazoa > Chordata > Actinopteri > Syngnathiformes > Syngnathidae > Syngnathus > Syngnathus scovelli. The sequence goes on along the minus strand of NC_090857.1, from coordinate 2,469,402 downwards.
GCACAATCGAAGGAGAGCATGAAGAAAACGCAAGCGTGCTTGGTGGCTTTCAGCATTTTGACAAATTCGGTTTTGTTGTTGACGAGGCACATGCTCGTTTCATTTCAACTTTGACTTTCAGGTAGCGGGAAACTTCCACTTTGCTCCGGGAAAAAGTTTCCAGCAGTCGCACGTGCACGGTAAGGACAGCCGTCAGCCTTCTCTGCTCACCAATTCGCGAAGGTTTCTGAACTCTGAATGAGGCCAGATAATAAGAATGGCATTGGTCACCATCAAGAGCGACAGCTTTCAATGCTTCACTCAACATCGCTGACAAAAATTAATAAATGAAGACATTCTTTGGCGATTTGGCAGGAATTTGCTGTTCAGAAACTTTTGATTGTATGCATTCTCCCTCCGGGCAATGCCACCTTCACCCCTCCCATCATACCGCGGCACATATAGACCATTCGCATCTTTGGACATGCAAAAATGCTTCTTAATGGAATGTGAGAGGGAGCACTCGCCTCCACACTGAAAGCAATCAAGAACCTCCAAAGTGTTAGCCCCTCCCCCTCATCACCATCTCATCCCATTGGTGCAGGAAAGTAGGAAAACTCAAAGCACCGTGAAGGCTAGCAGGTGCCACTCAATTTGAATTCTAAGACAACCAAACTCAGCCTTTTATTCTGACTCTTCAAGTGCTGTAAGTCAATTAAATAACTGGTGCCGCCTTTGTTTTCTTTCTGTACTTTCCTGCTTTCGTGCCAACGCATTTTTTTGTGCGACACGTCGGTGCTCTGCAGCGGAGATGAGACGGGAAGCACATCAGCCTTCATGTTGCCTCCACAATTTTTTTTCTCTCTGGTGCTGCACGGTCACATTACGAATGAATTCGTCATTGTGGCAGAACCGTGTTGCTTTTTTTTTTTGGAGTACAATTTGAGTCCGACGCATGCGTTGAGTGCCGTGCAGCCCCAGCGAGCGCAAACATGACTTGCGCCGTGTTGCCTGCGCAAAAGTCATCATGTGGTGTTTCTTCTCTCTTCTTCCTGCAGTGCATTCTGTGGAAAGTAAGTCCATCTTTTCCTTGCAGACCTTTTTTTCTAACTCTATTACAAGATAACTGTTTATTTGTAAGTGCTTCTGCTACTGACCCTGTTCTATTTTCTTCCTTTGAAAGTTTGGTGCTCAGTGAAACCACTTAAATTTATTAGTGCAGAGTGTCTATAAATGAAATTACTAAAATTACTACTCATCAACCCATTCAGACACCCCCCCCCGTTTCAAATCTTCATGTTGTTGAAATGTTAGCCAGACATTTTCTGTTCAATTTATATTTAAATTTGGACACTTTTCATCAGAACTATAACATGGATTCTATGTAGAAATTGCATGTGAATGCTGAACTGAAATTTAAAGTCAAAAATGTAAGACGAATGAAAGCGCACGAGAGCAACAGCAGTGCAAATGTCTTTGTGAAGTTGGAGATTTTGCAATGGCAAGTCTGGTAAATCCTATTATGATGCTAGCTAGTGGCCTCTCCAACCATTTTTTCCTCTTGCTGGGCCACTGCAAGAAAAGAGGAGCTTGCATCCCCACCGCATGTGCACCTCACTGCTAAGTCATCACACAGATTCCAAGTTGTCCACTGGTTGAACTCTTCAAAATAGGGTTCCCAAGTCATTTTGATATGCATTTTTTTTTCCTCCCCCCAGTTCATGACCTGCAGAGTTTTGGCTTGGACAACGTAAGTAACTGATTGAACGCAGAATGTAACATTTCAATGGTGAATCGCTGAACTTAAGTCTCATATGATGCAAGGAAGCTACTTAAAGCATTGTACCCTTTATGATCTATTTGAATTTGTTGCTAAATATTGATAACCTGTGCTTTAGATCAACATGACCCATTGGATCAAACACCTCTCGTTCGGGAAAGATTATCCCGGCATCGTAAACCCGCTGGATGGCACGGAGGTGACGGCGCCACAAGGTCAGTTCAGCGAGAGGGCAAAAACTCTACTAAGCACTCTGCCATGTTTAGTTAGTTTTTAATGGAAGCAATGACAAGGTCGAGCGGACCAAAATGCAGCCGCCGTTGCAAAAGTCCCAGAAGTGTTGTTGGATTGCACGGCAGAGCCGAGTCGTCGTCCTCAGCAGCGGATGCCCATCCCAATAGCCATGAAGGTTCCGAACGTGCCCCCACTCTGCATCATGGTCTTGCCCACACCTCCCATCAGCTCCCGGCCTCGCATACCAATTCTGCGGAGGAGTCAATAGTCAGTTTATCGGCAAGGGTCAGGATAAACGTTTCAGATATTGAATAGAAAATTAAATTATTATTCTAACTCGAATATTAAGAGTGTTTAGGACTTGTTTTGAGGAGCGCTTACTCGCATTAGTGAGAATTACATTGGCCTTATTTTTATGTAATACCTGAGGCAGGAGAAAGTACCGAACATGGCCCCGGCAGCCATGCCCACAGCAAAGCCCATCATGAAGCCCATCTTGACCCGGTCGAAACAGCTGGGCTGGGCCTGGCCGTGACCGTAAGGTGCGACAGTCACGGGCATCTGGACCAGCAAGACGTCAAATAGTTAACTTTAAAAAAAATATATGATTTTGCAGCCAATACAACATAGTCGCCAGAAACAAACAAGTGGACTTAACCCTGCTTGCATGCCAATGTCCAGCAATAGCATTTGCGTGCTAACTCAATAGCATTAGCGGGCTAAAGTATCTTGGCCTGAGAAGAAAATGCGTTTTTTTAAGAGCAAAAACTAAAATGTTCTTTACCTTGACTAAAATGTTACTAACGTTGGCTTCTTCAGTCGCTCCTCGGTTGAAGATTTTCGACGTACTTGAGCGCAGCAACGTTTAAACGTCTTATGTCAGAGCTCCATAGCAGGATGTAGGAAGGAGGAAACAGCTGCTCGAAGGATACAAAAACGTGAAAGGAATGCCGACAGCGTCGCCTTGTGGCGCTTTGCAGTAGTGCAACCTTCACGCTCGAATTGCCCCATTCCTAGCTCGAGAACCACTGTAACGGAGGCTCAGTTAAGCTGAATGTAAATGCGTTAATCTAATTGTGTTTCTTGTCCCACAGCCTCAATGATGTACCAGTATTTTGTCAAAATTGTCCCCACCATTTACCTGAAAACTGACGGAGAGGTAAGTGCTTCATTACGCCAACATTTTGAGCCAAAATGCAGACGTGCACTATTTGTCTTGTCGGCAGGTTGTAAAAACCAACCAGTTTTCAGTCACCAGGCACGAAAAGGTGGCCAATGGCTTGGTGGGTGACCAGGGCCTACCCGGGGTTTTTGTTTTATACGAGCTCTCGCCCATGATGGTGAAATTCACGGAGAAACACAGGTAGGTGTCCACACACGCCTCCTGTAAATAACAGATTATCTGCTTCGTGATTTGACTTAATCGTTTTTGCAAATCGTGGAGTACAAGTCATGCTTTTTGTGTTGTTATTGTCCTTCAGATCTTTCACTCACTTCCTGACCGGAGTGTGCGCCATCATCGGGGGCGTCTTCACAGGTTTGTCTCAAAGTCCATCACCTCATGTGGGGGATGAATTCTCAGCAGTCCCGTTTTTTACTCCACCGCAGTTGCCGGCCTCATTGACTCTCTCATCTACCACTCGGCGCGTGTCATTCAGAAGAAGATAGAACTGGGGAAGGCCTCCTAACAACAGCGCCTCCCGCCGGTCTCCCTGTGGCCCCCCCGAGCATGACGCAAGGGGGTCGAGAGGCAGGCAGAGGACCGAGCATCTTTGCGTCGTCCTGTCAGACAGACGGACAGACGAATGGAGAGGCAGGGTTGGAACATCAGCCGGGTCTCCCTTTTTGTTGGTTTTCTACGAGCGCTAGGCCACCCCCTGCTGGCTCAACACCGCTCGAACAGTCAAACTGCTCCTCAGATGAGCAGGAGGGTGTGCCATGCCATCCCACCTGTGCGTTGTCATGGAAACAACAGCATGGCCTACGGCTACACTTCTTGATGTCCTTTCATCTTGGTCCCTAACCCCAAGTTTGTGTCTGTCTTGGTCCTTTTAATTAGGTCCTTCCTCTTCTTTGCCCGTGTTATGTGTCCACTGGATAGATACACTGATTGGGTGGCTTCATTGAGTTTCTTGCCTTGTTCTTGTCTTCTGTTTAGGCCCTTTATTTTTGTCTCTTTTTTCTTTTATAATTGTTTGCATCTTTTTCCTCTGTGCCTTGTTTGCATTCTATATGTAGGCCCCCCTCGCCCTCTTGGACCAGGTCTCTTGTTATTGCTTCCTATCTTCTGGGTAGGTTCTAAGTTTTGTCCTTTTACCCTGTCCTTTTGTTTGCATCCTATGAGGGGGTTATTTATCTTTTCGTCCTCCGTTACTGTTTTTTTTTTTGCTTCATGGAAAGTCAGTTTCCCCCATTACGTTTAAATGGTCATGTCAATATTTACTTTGTCATCTCAACATGTGAGCGTGTGTGGCTTGAGATCACAAAGTAAATTGCAGACCATTAGATTTCCTTCTAATGGCCACACAGTATCGCAGCAAGCGTGAAAGGGAAAGTTTGAATCATATGTAAATAATCAGGCAAGTACTATTAGGTGGTGCGTTCAGGTAATGAAGACCTCCGAGAACTATTCAAGTGTGAACAAAAGTGGGGGTCCCTTTCACAGTGAAATTGGGGGTACGGTCTATGTGCTGTGTGAGTGAATGTGTGAGGGTATTTATATTTTGATTGTCCTCAAATCGTTTTTTAAATGACAAACAATAAATGTGGAAGACACAAGCCTCCACTCGAATACTTTTGAACAAACTTGACTTGCCATCCTTTTTCTGGAACCTGGTTAGGACTGGGGGTGAGTTGGAGTTAATCTCATATGTTAGATCAAATTTGGCTCTAAACATGTAACATGAATATCGCAAAGGCATGCAAATTGTATGCTTTTTATCCAAATTTCTATCTAAAGGTAAAATGCATGCCTGAGCCGCAACTTTTGCAGTGCCATACGTCACCACAAGGTGGTGTCCTTCCCGTTCAAGTAGCTTAAGCGGTTGAGTAACTTCCCGTCAGTATGACGCCAGAAGATTCCTCACGGGATACTTTTGTCCTGGAAATGTGATTACAATATCGGTCAATTGTGTGTTTGCTTGGCTTTATGTGTAATGCCGCCTCGTGAGTGGTCAGGAAAGCAATCAAATTGTTTACACAAAGTGTCACGAGCATTTTCGGCTTCTTACGTTTGGCTTAAAGTAGATAATTCCGGTCCGGAGGTTCGATGTCCTGCATGTTTTGTATGTCACGCAATTCAAATGATCGGATCATCAGCAAGATCAGCAGAAGCTGGATGATAATCCTGATCATTTCAGATGCGTTGCATAGAAAAGGTGCACTTTTCCTTCTTTCTTTTTTTGGCTGCTCCCGTTTACCAGATCAATAGTTTCCACATCAGCCTTCTGTCACACCAACCACCTGCATGTCCTCCCTCACCACATCCATAAACTTCCTCTTTGGCCTCCAAGGATGTATAAAAGGAAAGAGCACAAAGGAAAGTAGGGCAGAAAAGTGGAAGGAAGATAAGGATGTCTGAAAAGGAATGAGGATAGAAGGAAGTGCTTCATTTCCACGATCAATACAGCATCTCCTGTAACTAAATGTCCGAGTAGAATTTAGGACATCTTGGCTGACGAGGCACTTTGCTTTAATGCATTGAAGGATGCTGTCAAGTTTATTTGTAGTCCAAAAGGAAAAAAACAACAAATGACTACTAATTATCTTATAAAACATTTATTTGAGTCATTTAACGGAGACGAGGACTAAACACAAACAAAATTGGGACTAAAGGTCCTCTAACGTTTCATTAACTCATTCACTGGCAGCCCACTTGAAATTGGTCTTTGACTTCTGTAGTCATCAACGGCAGTGATTGAATTAAGGAACTGCTTCAAAGCTTATGGAAGATTGCATCATATGGCTACTTTCAAAAGGGGAGAGAGGTCCGTGGTCTTGTGATATGTGACACCCCATGTTTGCTTTGGTAACAAACGATCCATTCAACAGGACAGCATATCTCGATGAGCATCACAGTGTTAATCAGATCAATTATGGCTACCTTTGAGCTTTAAGCACGCCTGAAAAAAACAACGATAAAGAACTTTCTGAAATGATTAAACATCAGAGAAAACCTGACTGGAGGGATCACTGGTTGCTATGGCTACAAGACACCCTACTTTCAAACAAGTCATCATTTGGCCATTTTCTCTGTTGGAGCCTTCGACTTCCTTTATCCCCTCACTCAAAGTCTGAAACTGGACTTAATTGACGATGAGCCTACTTTCGTAGGGACGGGAAACAGGTTTAGAAAGCGTCTCTGGCCTAGAACCGTATCAGGGGATTAGAAACCTATTGCAGGAACAGAAAACCTGAAAAACCTCTCCCTTCGGGCAGGATGAGAAACTCTCTGCGCAAGTGTATCGAAAATATTATAACAGTCGAGAAAATTTGACCTAACACGACAGTCTCTTCATATCGATGTTGGCAGCTTGAACGCGGGAAATCTGGCGAACTATACATATTCTAGTTCCAGCAACATTTTGAAACCTGAATGACAAGAACGTCAACAACTCGCTCTCGTTGCTCACAGCAAAGTCCAAAAGTCTCTTTTCTTTTCACCAGCGGACCGGCCGTCTGAGTTGCCGCAGCCGCGCCTTGAGCTGCTCCTGTTTGGCGCCCAGTCGGTCCCGCTTGGCACGCAGCCGGCGGTCATGCTCCTCCAGGCTGTGGATGCAGTCCCGGGCCTTCTTCAAGATCACCGCCTTGGAGGCCTTGTCGTTGCGAGACAACTCTGGTACGTTATCGCGCAGACGCACGAAGCAGTTCTTCAGCTCGTTGCGCCGCTGCCGCTCCATCACGTTGTGAGTCCGACGCCGCTCCTCCTCATCCTCAGTTTCCGCCAAATGTCGTGATGACGAGTGGTGGTGGTGATGACGGGAGTGCTTGTTGGATGAGGAGGCCGGTGGAGACATGGGAGGAAGCGCGGCATAATTGTGCTGCAGCTGGATGTCAAAGTGGAGTTGGCGCTGGAGAGCAACACGCTGCTCCTCCTCATCGTCGTCGTCGTGCTGCTGCTGCTGTCTGGACGGGCTGCGCCCCACCGTCACCACGTCGATCTCCTCCTCTGCCAGACAACAAAAGGTAAGACTTCCATCACACTCAACTGTAACAGTTTATCTCCGTTATTCAAAATGACATGGCTGCCTCAAATGACATTTTTAACAAGCATTATAATAACAGGAAACTTGTAAAAATTACAATACAGTAATCCATACGTATTTTTATAATGACTGTAAAATGTTCTACATTTAATATCTTAATCTAAAACAGTTGTGAAATATTTTTACTTTTTTTCCTGTAAAACTATAGTTTTAATTTTTTTTTAAAAATTGTTATTTTTTTTAAATCAATGCATTTATTTAGATTTTTCTCTAAGAAATGAAGTATATAAAATACCTTTTATACAGTCAATTTTATTTTTAGGTAATTTTTTTTAAACAAACATTATTATCAGTGAAACAACCGGCTACTGAACAAACAAGGTCACCACATCCTGTGTGGTTCTTAGTCAGCGGTGCCACAGGGCTCGGTTGGCTCTGGAATGAGTCATTAGGAGCTCAAGGATGGAGCGCACACTTATTGAGCTCAGACCCCGCCCAATGCCTTAAAAAAAAAAAAAAAAAAAGCTCACCGGAATCGCTGGACGAGTACGTGGACGCGTCTCCTCCGGTGGAGCAAGAGTCTGACGTGACCTCGCCCGTCTCCCAGCCCCCCAACAGGTTCTGGCAATCCAGCGTGGAGCCGACGAGCCCATCGAAGATGCTGCCGTCCATGTCCGACAGCATCTCCTCCAGGCTTTTGTCGGAAGCCAGGCATCGCCACAGGCTGTCCTCGCCGCTCTCCTCCACCGCGGGGGACTGAGCGCGCCCTCGCCCCCCACCGCCATCGTCTTCATCATCAGAGTGGAACAAGGCGCAGTTCCAATTGAGCTGCATGTCCTGATTCTCCAGGAGCATGTCGGACACAAGGCTCAGCTGATCACCCTTGGAGAAGCCCGCCTTCACGGGAGGCGACTGGAGATCCTTCAAACTTTGGCACAACTCATCATCCAAGTAGGAGAAGGCTTGTGGCAGGCACTCCATACTTCTTTCCAAAATATACATGGTCTCCTGCAGGGAGAGTGATCAAACAGAGATCTAAAATTTGCAGTTTTTCCCAAACCTCCACAACGATCCTCCAGACCAAGCCCCAGACATGACACACTTTAAACTTTGGCAAACAAAGAACTTGAAACCTTCTTTCCTTTTATATATAAAAAATAACGGTTTCACTGATCACTAGTTGTTTAATTCAGTTCTGCAGCCACAATTTAGCATCGCATGACCACAAATGATCGTTTAATGTGCACGTTACCTATACTAGGTGGCCACTAATTAAATTTCCCAGCATGTCACGTCTGGAACTGAGCAATTTCACACTTAAGTGCGCAAACGCCGCACAAGTCAGACACGACATTTGCAGCCATAGACAAACAACACACTCGGCTTGTCTGCAGGGCGTGGAGGGCATGTCACAATCACATGGCGCTTGGATGTCGAGCATGCTTGCGATGCACAACAAAGACACACTGTGTGCTGCAGGCACACACGTCCCCGGAGTTAAAAGAACGAGCGCCCTTGTGCGGCGTGGAAACGGGGGGTTTAAACGCATTACACATTTACAACATAGGTGACGAACAATGATCAGGATGGAACAGGATTTGCGTGTTTGTTTGAAATGTGCGCATTTTCTAATGAGGCTTTTGCACCAAGAGTTGGAACGCCCTTGTGCAAGCGTGGGAACAGGAGCAACCGGTGTGATTTATTTTCTATTTAAACTACGTTTCAAACACAACGACTCCGGTCGACTCTCGAAAATATGATTTAAACTTGGTTGACACCCAATTTAGCAGCATTTTACAAATGATTGTTCCGCACACCTCCGCAATGGCTCAAATGCCATGTGGACGACAAACTGTGCGTGCTGCACCCAGGTCCGAGAGTTAGCACAATTAAAATACACGCCGATCTACTGTTAAACCCATGACACAAGCCTCGATGTCGCACAATTAGTAGAAAATGACGCTGTACTCAAATAGTTTAGTAGTTTATTACAACTATAGACGTTTACCAGCGAAGCTTGCACATACGGGAGTTGAACAAAATTAGTGTTTCTGTAGGAATTGTTCTTATTAACTTGTAAAACAAAAAAACACTCACGCCGATCTACTTGTTAACACATAATATGCACAGATGCCCCACAATTGTTTGAGATTCGCGTGTTATTTTGGTTAATTTAGCAGCAAATTTAAAATATGGGCGTTTCCTAACAAGGGTTTTGGATATGCAGAATAGAATCGTCTGCAGTGTCTTGTCATTGCAAAAAGAAAAGACGCGTTCTTACCTTGCACGTTCAAAGGGACATAGATTGTGGACGTTCAATAAATTGTCCCTGTGTAAGTCCACGCTGAGATCCAAAGGCGACAACGGGAATGAGGCGGCGTGGTGCGGAAGTCTTTCCAAGCCGGCTACTACTTCGCTGAGTAGGCGTGGCCCGAGGAGCAGCAGTGCTATTCCATGAACGCGACTCGCCGGTATCCCTCCACGGCGAAAAACCGCGCCAAAATGTTCCTACGAGCCTCCAAGCGTGAACGTCCTCGTAACGTATAAATTCGAAAACGATATGAGTCGGGTTTACTGTTTATACCTGGCCGGAAAACTGTCGGCGAACGTGTCTGTGCGCAATCGCTCCTTCAAATCGGGTCTAGCTAATCAAATCCAGTGGAGGGATACTTTCGAGGGGTTGGGCTTCCAGGAAATGAAAGGCGGTAAAACGAGAATACTGACGCACGTGGATCGAGCGGAGATGCCGACTGTCATAGCGATAAATAACCACTAGTGGGCCTCGGCTGTTTGAAGACGAGCAGACCTCGTCGCCATCTTTAACCGGGAGTCCCCGGCCATTGCTTCATGTTGAATTGAGATACTCTACTTGCGTTTTGGGATAAATCACAACTCTTCACTGATTTTGATTGGTTGATTAGAATTATCCAAACTACAGCTATGAGAACGCACTCATTGATAAATTTAAGCAAGCACCGGTGAGGTACGATGGCGGTTGCATACGGTTTAAAGTTCCTGGCGGAATGTTGCATAGTCCGTGAAGTAGTCACACGTGCACGTACCCCCCCACACACACGCACACACAAAAAGCAAGAGTGCAATGCTCGCGGTGTTCCCATCCTTCCCCCAAAATTACGAGTTTCCTTGTCGCCAAAGCGTAATGACAGACTTCCTACATTCCCGAGAAGGCAATGTGAGCGCATCCTCAAGAGTCTGAGTCCGGTCAATCCAATGAACAAGAAGAAGAGGATGGTCTGTTGAAAATCTACTTGCAAGATGTAATCCAATCCAGGACTTTCCTGGCAAGAAAGCTAGGACAGATATAGGAATCCTGCAGTTGGTCACAGGGGTTCCGCAGGGCTCCATTTTGGGTCTCCTCAGGGTTGGCTGCTGCTAAGTTTGTGTTCAAAGCAGTCGTCTATTGTCACACTTGAACTCTTCCACACAATTGAATCATCAAATTCTTCGTTGGCCTTTTATTTTTTTTAACTTTTGCTGACCAAAATGAGAAGCTGCGTTTGGTTTGGCTATTTCCCAAGGTTGCGCGGAATGTGACGGGCCTGTAACTATTGTTCCCCCCCCAGTACGGGAATATTCCCGGCGCGTGGCCGCAGAGACCACCGTGTGGGGTTGCTTCTGTGACGGCTTCCAGTGGTTTGGGTGGAGCTTGACAAGGAATTCTTGACAGGATCGCAAGCGTCTGTCTGTCTTACCTCGGGACGCTGGGGAAGGAATCCATGTGGTTGCCATTATCGTGAGAATTATTCTTTCAGTCAGCTAATCACCTCTAAATTTGAAACAATATTTCACGAAGTGTAAAACCCTAATTTGAAATATGGCTTAAAAGTAGTTATTCTTGTTTAACGCCTTAACCTGATCTTAAAACCCCGGATGACAACCCCAACCCTATCTTGAAATTGTACTTTTAAATCCTTTTGGACTCTTGTTTACACCCCTAATCCAATCCGGAAACCCTAATTCAAAACCCTAACTCCAATCCCTGCTTGAAACGTTTTTTAAACTGGCATCAAGCCTTGAAGCCCTACTTTCGAAACCATAACATAGACAAGCCCGAATCCTTGTTTTAAAACTCATACCCAAAGCTCAAACTATAATTAAAAATTGCAACAATTGAAATCAGAATTTGAATTACAGCCAAACCTCTACATCTGATTAAATTTAAGACTTTTTCAACATACGATGTGAAATTTAATCAAATATTTGACTCAACATCTGAAGTAATTCCCAACGTACGACATCATCATGGTTAGCCTGCTAGACGGCATGTCATGATGAGGTGATGATTTTCTCACAATTAAAACAAGAAGTTATAAGAAAACCTGAGCGCGTGTGAATGATCTTGCAAAACAATGTGGCCGTAAAAACGTGCCAACAATTTCGACGTTCATGAAGCAGAAGGAAGCCCTCAAAGCATTCAAGGGGATCCCCATCATCTCTAAACGTGGCAGCCCTGAGTGTTAACTTAAATTCGTCAAAGTATGTCAAAGTCCACCAATCAACACCGTCTGTCGTCATCAAATGTGTCGAATGGCCCAAAAGTCGAACCATTTGCACTCCAAACCGTGCTTATGTCATAAAACTTCAGCACAGCTCAGCGAGAATAATGAATTTCTACTCACTTTAACTTTTTTTTGTATTTTGGGGGATTGTGCCAGTTGAGATAATCTTCCAAAAACCTGGGCTGGATTAGGAGGAAATCAGTTGCACTGTGTGTGTGTGTGTTAATCAGTAGTTGTGTTCGGGCAGATAAGTGAATCCTGAGTGATGATCAGACTATCAACGGTAAACAGAAATCACACTGTTCATCCCCAGAGTGCTATCAGCAGCTACATGCCCCCCCCCCCCCCCCCCCCCCCACACACACACACACACACTTGAAACCCAACCTTGAAACCATCATCGGGGACAACTCTAATTCTGTCTTGAACCCCAAATTAAAAACCCTAATTTGCAAGTGTGACCAAAGCCCAGGCATTGTTCTGAACCCCAAGCCTGGCTGGGAACCCAAGTTATTGCAGCTTGAGGCTCTAATTAAAAAAAAAAAAGCTATTTTAACATATTTGGGGGAGAATATTCCCAATCCCAACACACACAGACACACAAACCACAGACACACACACACAGAGTGAATCAACAGGAAGGCTGCAGGAGACAAAATGTTCCTGCAGTCTGCAAACGCATCACTTCTCCATTCAGTCTGCTCGGAAGCCTCTCGTTTGCCGTTTCATTCATGACTCGGAAGAGGAAGGGGCCTCCCGGGGCACCCCCCACCCTGCCCACCCCGCGCTCTGGCTCTTCCTCTTTCTGCCGCTGAATGATAGCGAGCCTTATCTTGATCGTTATGCCGCCTGTGTCGCAAGTGGTATGGAGGACTGCGGGTTTGTTACGCCACACCACTTTAGACAAACGTTTCTTACCGCATATTTCTTGTTGCTATTGCTCAATGAACGAGCGGTTGATCGTATGCACCATTGAGGTAAATCGACAAACAAAAACAGATATAAAACTTTGACCTCGGTTCTGCTAGCTAACACATAGCACCATAGACGGGCTAAAAATATTAAAATCCGATGAATAAAAACGATTAATTGATTTCCAAACTCAATTCCTCCAAAGTGTCATGGCATGTCGAAGCCTTTACTGTTTTCTCGGTGCTGTTCTTAATTCTATTTTCCTTTTTATTTTGTGAAACTGGAACACATAAATTAAGTTTGCATTCTTTAAAAGAGAAAGATGAGATGGGACATGCCTTGAACTTTGACCTGTTTTACTCCCACTTGTCCTCTCCACCTGTAAAGGTTAGCTTTGCCTCAAGTACCTTTCTCAACTTGTTACCTGTGAACTTTGACCTCAGGCGACCCACCGAAGGTCACGCTCAATCATTACCAAAATGAAGCAGCTGCCTGGCGAGCTCCTTCACATGTGTAAGAGGATCAAATAAATGTGATGGAAAGTATTTTTGTGATTTATCAGTCTGACCCCGCCCATTCACCTTGGAAACGTTAACCTGTTAAGCCAACAAGACCCTGTGGTGAAGCTCAAGTCTGTATGTGTAGGTTTGCGAGAGCTGGAGGAGCTACAAAGTCACGACGAAGCAACAGACAACTCCCAGCCCAATGAGAAAAGCTGACTTGAGCTCATCGGGCCAATCCGACGACGCACATGCGAGCGGCATGTGAAGCCGCGGACGGCACAGGACACCGTCCCAGAACAACCGCAGAAGGATTCTGAGAACTTGAGGAACGATCAAGGGGAGGAGGCGGGCTGGAGTGGGAGAGCCAGGTTAGTGCGGTGGAGTGGTGTCACTCGCCCGCGTTATTTTTAGGCTAACCAGAAAAAAAAGGAACATTTCTGCGCCGCGCTGCAGAGGGAACTAGTCCCTGTTGAACTTCTTGGAAAGCAACATATGCAACTCTGTTTGCTAACCAGAACAGCAGCACCCACTGAGGCACATGAACAGTCTTGATTTGTCTGACAGCCGTCTTCTGTTTCCCGTCAATGAAAACAAATTGGTGTAACAAACATCAGTTGCTGTCACCGCTTTGTTTCGATAGACTGTAACAGTTTGAATTGACCGAGCAGAACGTAGACATCCATCCTTTTTGTCCCGCTTGGCTTCTGTATTCCATTAGCCGTTAAGTTCAGACACTGCAGACACATTTTGACTCTTCCCCTATTTGGCAGATGTGTACACATGCACGCTTTTGCACACATGCATTCCTGCGCAGTTCCCTCTCTCCATGACTGGGCCCGAAACCAAGAACACACCCCCTTCCTTCTTTATGCACACTTGTAAGGTACTATTTACAATATAAGAATGACTCAAATGTATACTAAGCTAACATATGTTGCAATTTGAGTTCAGCTACAGCTATGGCAACTCCGTATTTATGTGTTGCTAAGATACTCACAAATGCTACGCTAGCACATAGCAAAACCAGAGCAGAAAAAGTGAGATTTGACGTCATCTATTTCAAATGAAACTTAACCAAATGCTAACACACTAAGAGTTGGTATGCTAACCACATACGCAGCACTGAAATGAGGGTTGACCTTTCGCACCGCTTCTCCTTGCACCCCCACAGGCCTGACTGAAAGTAAATGTGCTACCATGTCACCAGCTATCGGGTGGACGCAAGGCGACACCGCTTGCAAATTTAGGCGGGAATGCGTTGGCCGACGTCCCCCCGACTCCCATTCCTTTTATTTTATTATAGGGGTGACGTTGGGCTCGAAGTACCCGGACCGGTTCCCAGTCAGTCGCAGGGGACAAGACCGGTCAATCCCGCCTGAGACCTCCGGGGCGCAGCGTGAATCCTGAATGGCAAGCTCCTAGCGCATGAAACGTGAAACCGTGATGATGAAATCGGGACCTTCCTTCGCTCATGCCGACGCGGCTGACGTGGCGTCCGCTCGGCACGTGACGGACGAGGTCATTTGGCGCCTCCTCCGCTTTTCCCAGCCTCGAACACAACACGAGCGTGAAATGGAAGTGTGCGCTTTCTTCCTCTTCATGGAGGATGCGTAGTAAAACTGCAGATGTTTAACGGTGGGCGGGTCAACATCTGCAGCTCCGCTCCGGACGGCATGTGCGGGGTTCAACGTCACGCGCCGGCCCTAGCCTAAAAGAGCAAATACCAAATCACAGCAGAGGTTGTCTTTGGACACTGCTCACTTGTGAGGCGATCAAGTGAGCCCCAAATGAAGCCTAACTGAACCCCCACATGAGCAAGCGGTGGGCGACAGAGGCATGGAAAGTTTCTCCAACTAACCTCACCACATGTAACCATAACCCTCCATTGCGCACCCGAACTGCCGCCCCCACCTTTGCAGTCCATGACATCAGCCGAGCTGATCTGTCTTTCTTTTTTCAGGTGTACCCCCCCTCCAAAGTATGTCAACAAACAACCTCCTCCAACATTACTCGATGTAGAAACATTGGAATGCACCCTTGAAATGTTTTTCCTTATTCAAGGTCTACGAAGAACCATCAGTGTGAGTCACACTCTCAAAATGGCTTTATTTTAGACCATGTTTGATATTTTCCATTTTTCTGAGAGGGAAGTGAAGAAGCTTCAGACGTGAGTCAAGTTTAAAACGTCTGCTTGTCGCGACAAAAAATAAAAAACACGTTTGTTGGCATTTGCTCAAAACAGAGACGTCGTCCTGACAGGAAGTTCTATGTCAGTCCAGTTCGAATTTGTAAAGGCCATCAATTGAAGTGAGTCTACTCCCACGAGCTTGTTGAGCAGACACCGTCCTGCTCTCGGCTTCAGGTTCGTGCGAGAGGCTGCAGTCTAATTAAAGCATAACTCAAGCACGCCGACTGCACGCAGAGTCCTAATAAGGACGAGATCGCCGTAGTGGTGGGCGCGTAGCGCACGAATCCGTACGCACTCCCGCTATGTGGCTGCAATCCCACCCTACTCACTGCTACAGAGTTTAGCAGGCCAAGTGGGTTCATTCACCCCTCACGCCACATTTCATTCCATCCGTGAGGTGAATGAAGCTGGACTTGCTTCTAAACCGAAGCCAAAGCCTAATCCGACCTCTGGTGACCTGGCTCTGACCCTCTATGTGACCTAACTCCGATCTGAGCACATGTTATGAGGCAATATCTTATGATTTATTTTCAAATTTAACTAGCTTGTTAGCAAGACTTCTCAGTGGTGAGTTAAATTTAGAAGACATTTTTATCACTCTACGGGGACTTGAACCCCATTTGCTAATATTACCTAATGTGACCTCTCTGACCCCAACCCATTATTAGCACTCTTAAGTCTAAAACGAAAATAATTTGAACGTCAACCCTAAACCTTAGCCCAACTCTGCCCTCAATCCAGTTGTATATTTGCATTCATAGCACGATTCACAAAGAACACGTTGTGTCATGCAGAATTGCGCCGAGTGGAAAGCAAACAGATTTCATGAGCCGCCGCAGATTTGCAGCCGGGAAGCCGGCGCATGACAGCGCCTGCTCCCCACTGAAGTCAGTCAGTCAGTCAGTCAGCCTGTAGGTGGCACATTAACCCACTTCTTCACTGGGCCGCCTCCCTTCTTTGTGTGAGAGAATGCGCCTCCAGCCACGCCCGCCACCTCGCCCCGCCCCGCCCCTATCACAAATCTGGAGCACCATCTTTAATTGGAAAGATCACGTTGCAATTTGCTACCATTTAGGGAGATATAAAAATCCATTTGCACCCAGCAGAAATAGCTCCCATGTGTCAGACTCCCTGCAAGGCTGCAATTATGGCCTCTTTATATTTCTATTCTACTATTATGTCTATTGTGGGCTACATGCAAACACAAAGCATATGCATGGCGTACGCAGCACGTTGTGTGATGGGACAAACATGTTTGGCATAAAAAGTAGCTTTAAAAAAGTCTTCTCTATTTCAAAAATATAGTCATGAGAATACAATTGATGAAAATGAATGCATTTATTGTGTTATTTTAAAGCAAATAATCGTGTGAGACAACGTGCAAACACACAACTAGCGATATTCAGTTACAGCGAAACTAATTTATCTTGAATAACACTTGACATTAAAATATTGATCATTTTTAAAACAAAAAAGATCATTTTAAATCAAATTAACTTCTTTAAAACGAGTCAAATTATCTTTAAAAACAATTTTAATTTTTTATTAAATCAAATTGTTCTCATTTAAAAGAAATAATGAAATTATATATTTAAAAACAACAACGAAGGACCAAATAAATTTGATGTTGTACTTTAATGATTGTTTCAACAACTTTTTTCCCCCTCAATTGTATTTTGGTTTTTCCCTCCGAAGAGGGTTTTCCAAACTTGAAATGAGTAAAAATGTTCTGGGTCATTAATTAGAAAGCATTCATTCGTACGAGCTCTTTTATTTAACATCTCATAGAAAGACCATTTCCTTTTTAATTTTTTGACATGCATGTTTGGAGACGTGCATATGTGGCGCACAAGTTGCAATGCGTATTTTGGGTCCCAACTAGTGGTAGCGGAAGGCTTGGCGTCTTCTCGCAGCTTGGAGCATGCCGAGCAATCACGTGCAGTGGGGCCACGCCAGCTCCAATTGGCTGCACGGGCCAGCACGTGTCTATAGGACAGAGTACCCCCATTATGTAAGGAGGCAGGTAGTAGTAGTAGTAGTAGTAGTAGCAGTACAAATTATTATTAAATAAAATATACTTTTGCACGCTGAAGTACATGCAGAATTTAAAAACCTTAAAGAACTCAAAAATCTAGACACTTTTGCTTTTTCAATTTCGTCTTTATTTGATTTTTGTATAAAACCTTTTATTATATTTTGCATGCGGTGTTGCAGTGGTGCTCGGTCAAGTACTGCCACTTTAAATAACGACGAAAGCAACAGACAGGCGTTGGCGAGAGACAGACGGACCGACCAACAGACAGGCAGAGAGACACCCGGCTTCTTCTCCCTTTCCACGTGTGAATGTGCTAACGTTTACCGCCATCCTTTTCTTGAATCCCAGCTTGCGCCAGTATCCTTGCGCCGGCGAGACGAACTAGACCCAGCTCCCACGATAGATTCAACGGTGCCGCTTCTTCTGCCACGTTCCTGCCTAGACCCGATGCAAATCCCTATTCATGCCAATGATTAAATCATCGGTACTGGGTCGGTGCATCGTGGGTAACGATTTGGCGCGGATTTTTGCGGACGCACACCGGCGAGCCACGCCGAATAAAAGCGCTGCAGCCACGTCGGCCACACCCACTTTATGTGCGAAAAGCTAGTCGGTAGGTCAGGACAACTCTCCCCGCACCATGCTTCCTCTGTCCCGGTTCAACTTTACACAACAGCAACTGGTCTTCACCGCCAAGTAGTCGCCGTTCTCCTCGGACCGTTCCTTTTGCTTGGACTTTGACCTCCGTGGATGTTGTTCTTCCACTTTATTGAAATTCGACTGTCTCTTTGAAGCTCAACTGCCGGTAAGAACGCCCGTTTTTTGCCTTGACGTCGAGTAGGTTTATAGAGTCACTGACGACAACCGGTGCTGCTTGATGGAAAAGCTTCGGGGATAAATCCTCACGCGTGTTAACATGGAGTGTAACGAGCGTGGCTTTTAAATGGCAGTCGCCGCGTCGAGAAATGTGTAGCGCAAACGCGCCACTGGGTGTCGTCTGCGTCGAAACCACTCTAGGAAAGGCTGAAATTTTCACAAGCTGCTTGATTACTCGAATCCACGCCACGCTATGCAAATTGTTCAAAATCTTTTTTTTGTTTAATGTGTTGTAAAAGAAATCGGCGTCAGTTTTTGTGGTCAAAACGCCATGAAATTGCCCCGCAGTCGCACACGTGGATCCCGTTTCACGCCGCACTAGGGCGTTCTGTAAATCATTGCGGAGGAGCCAAACCCTCATTAGAAAATGCGCATTTTTTTGTTCGCTCCTTAATTGCTCTGAAACTGCGTCTTTCTATGCAAATTAAGCGATACCTAGCTTCGCCTTTTGTCATGGAGAGAAAATCGGCGTGGACGTGTTTTAGTGAAACTTTAAATTTTCCAAATACACTCTATGCGTGCATCCTGTTTGCACACAAGGGCGTAAAAAAAAAAAAAAACTGGACCTCCATTCATCCGGATACATAAACGTAGTACTCGTGTGTCTGCGTGTCTTAAATGCATTAACCCCAAACAGTGTGGCTTTGTCCACGGCGAGCATAAAACGCATCCATCCACGCAGCATGTGATTGTGACATGACCTCCACGCCCTGCGGACACGCGCCTGGTGGCTTCAATGCGTCTGGGTGCAAAACTATCACGAGTGTGTGCGTGTACAAAGTGAAAGTTGTCATATTTTGACCTCTTTCAAGTTTTTGTTTGAAACCGTAAATTGTGGCGAGAAGGTGCTGCTGACCCCCCCACCCCCAACCCCTCTTCTCCAGCTGTTGCTCTGACGTGGTGAGAAAAGGGTGTGGCCTTCTTTCATGGGTTAGCAGCCATGAAAGGAGTGGGTGGAGTCTGAGTGATGTAAACATGGAGAAAAGGCAGCCCACTTGGAGTAAAGCTCACTTTTTTCGTCGACTTCACTTTCACTCTTGGATTTACTTGCTTATCTGCATTTTAAGATTTTAACTGTGATTTTCTTCTTTTTTTTTGTCTGTAGTTTGAAGATGTTGCAAAGCTTCGCCCAGTCGCCGGACTGGCTCTGCTC
Source organism: Syngnathus scovelli (assembly GCF_024217435.2). Classification (NCBI taxonomy): domain Eukaryota; kingdom Metazoa; phylum Chordata; class Actinopteri; order Syngnathiformes; family Syngnathidae; genus Syngnathus; species Syngnathus scovelli. The sequence goes on along the minus strand of NC_090857.1, from coordinate 2,450,018 downwards.
GGAGCCGCTGCTCTTTGACGAAGAAGAGATCTGCCAAATTCTGATGAAGGACCTGCAGTCGCTGCCCACTCCCCCGCAGTCGCCCCCCATGAAGGAGGGCGCCGCCGCCGGGACGGCCAAGCCCTTTTCTAGGGGAGACCAACTGAGCTTTGTGTCCGACATCCTGCTGGAGGAGGACTATGACACGCACCTCAACTGGAGCACCTACTTACACGGCAAGCTGGGGGGCGGAGGTGGCGGGGGAGGGGGGCCGCCACTCTCCCCTACATTGGAGGAGGAGAGCGGCGAGGACAGCCTGTGGCGCTGCCTGGTATCGGACAAGTGCCCGGAGGAGAAGTTGGCAGCGGCCGTACTAGGCTCCAGCCCGCTGCTTTCCGACATTGACGGCAGCATCTTCGAGGGGCTTGCCGGCTCCACGCTGGACTGCCAGAACCTGTTGGGGGGGCAGGAAACGTCTGAGGTCACGTCTGACTACTACTCTGCCGGAGTGTCCACGTACTCGTCCAGCGACTCCGGTGAGTCCAAATGTTTCGCTGCTCTTCCAAAAGCCTACACACACATACACTCCACACACATGCTTGTCAACATAATCGTTTTTTAAAGGCGCTATGGGCGGAGTCTGAGCTGGTGACTGACAGCTCGGCTTAAGTGTGGGTGCGCGCGTGTGCTCCGTCCATGAACATGCCATGACTCATTCAGTTCTCCGGCATTACTGACTGTTAACCACACGGGAAGTGGTGAACCGCTTTGGTCAACGTTGAATTTATTTCACTCATTTCTATCATGAGAAAACAATTGTAGGGAAAAGTTTTTGTTTCAAATTTTGGAATGAATGAAATCACTTCACCTGTATTTTAAATGTATTCTTGTTTTACAGTTTTCTGAATGACGTTAAAAACAATTAGAATATTATAGATTAAAATAGAACATTTGACCTCATCGAAAAAAACATGTTAAATCAGTATTTTTTTTTTTATTCATGACTTAATTTCTTTACTATATTTTTAATCATTAAAATACCTTTCCATTTATTTATTTTTTAATTCAAAACATCTTGAAATAGCTTTTGGGCCACTTTTGTGTTAAAGTCCTGACTTTTGATTTTTCAGATGAGGAGATCGACGTGGTGACAGTGGGGCGCTGCTCGTCGGCCCGCCAGCAGAAGCAGCAGGACGAGGAGGAAGAGCGCTGCGCTCTGCGGCGCCACCACCTGGAGATCCAGTTGCAACACAACTACGCCGCCCCCCGCCCGGCCTCGCCGCCGCCGCCGCATTCCTCGTGCAACAAACGCTCCCGCCCCAGCGCCCATCACGCCTTGCCGTCGACCCGCCACCACCAGCAGGCGTCGTGGCGGCACCCGGCCGAGACAGAAAATGAAGAGGAGCGGCGGCGCACGCACAACGTGATGGAGCGGCAGCGGCGCAACGAGCTCAAGAACTGCTTTGTGCGCCTGCGTGACAACGTCCCCGAGTTGTCCCGCAACGACAAGGCCTCCAAGGTGGTCATCCTGAAGAAGGCCCGGGACTGCATCCATGGCCTGGAGGAGCACGACCGTCGGCTGCACGCCAAGCGGGACAAACTGCGTGCCAAGCAGGAGCAGCTCAAAGCGCGCCTGCGGCAACTCCGGACATCCGCACGCTCGTGAAAGATGGAAGGAAAAGAGACTTTTTTTTTTTTTTTGTACAAATGACTTGACGTTTTGCTTTCAGGAATGAGGAGCACGTGTATGCACAAAGACAGACTTTTCAGTGGACTTGAGACACACACGTTGCGATGCCTTGGCTGCTGACTGTTTAAATACGCACACATGATGAACGAGGTCAGTTCTTGTTAGTGAAACTTGAACCTGCACGTCTCGGCAAAGCTCGGCACTCTTGCATGTGGAATTTCAGGGTGAAGCAAAAAATGAGGCTGGGCAATTTGGGGTGGGAGGGGGGGACAGGCAGCCCCGCTTCATCCCTGCTTCATCGTGAACTTTCACATCAAAGGCCAAATTTGCGAGTCATGCCTTCAGGATGTCTTGTAGCCATAGCAACCACCAATCCCTCCGCCGTCACCTTTTGATGGCCTTCGGGTTTTTTTGGGGCAGGTCGAGTTCTTAGAATTTTGTGTCAGTCATTTATGGACAAAAAGCTACCTCCGTCTCAACAGCCCCGCCTGTGACCACCTTCATCGCCTGTACATTTTTATTTTTTCTTTATTTCAATGTCCATTCTGTTATTGTATTTTAAATTATTTTAAGTTGTGCTTATTCTTTTTCTTCAATTGTTTGATTTAGTTTTGGTTGTTGAAAAGTGATTTTTTTTTTTTTCGCCTTTTCATCAGCACCTTTTTTTTTTTTTTTTTTTTTTTAATCAAAGAATGACAGTTGGCAACTGTGCCTGCATGGATTCTCTACATGCACATACAACGGTTTTGTATTGTGCCTTTTTTTCCTCCTCAGGAATGTAAGAATATGAAATTCCCAAAATGTACCATGTTTTTTCGACTAAATGATTTTGCCTATGAATTAAAATTTTTATGGTATCACTTCATGTCAGTTGCCTCGTGTGCTCTCTTGCAACTTTGTTGTGCGTAGCTCAGACTAGGCCAAGCTAGGTACATTCCTGCAGTAGAATTTCTTCTTATAATTTTAATCCATCATTAGATGAAGACTTGATTTCAGAAGTTTTGACGTTTATCACATTGATTTAGAAATGTATCTGAACTTTGATTATTTTTCCATAGTAGATTGTTTTTCTTATGAAATTAGGACCTCACGTGACCTTAAGTTTGGACTGTGGTCCAGTAAAATCTGATGCTTTTTCTTTTTAGGTGGTGTAAGTGAGGAAAACGATAATCGCCAAACTATCCAACATGAGTCCAAGAAGCGCTTTTCAGCTTTTTCCGCCAGAAAAACAAGATTTGCCAGCGTGGTCTCAGGAGGCCAAAGTGTGAGTAAGGCTCCTGCCTGCACCGACATGACAATCATGTATTGTGCAAACATCCATTACCATGTGTTTGAGTGAGTGAGTGAGTTATGTAGGCCAAGGTGAGAGACAGCTTTAAGATAACAAGCAAGTGAACTGATCAGATGCTGTAAAAACTCTTGAGTGGTTTTCACTCTTGCTCAAGCCTGAGCAAACAACACATTCATCATTTTTTAACTCTTGTCATTTGTTAAGAAGATGACTGTTCTTTGTCACTTGAAAGCGAGATGTGTGACGAGAGAGGGGAATTTTGGCCCCTTTGGGTGCTCCCCCTAGTTTGCATGCGTTGAGCCGACGCCTCCGTTTCACCGCTCACTTGAGTGGGCTTTGTCATTTTAAGCAACGAGCCGAATATGTATCAACATCGGTGTTGGGAAAGTTGATGTTCTACATGAACGGGTTCAGTTCACAAATTTCAAAATGAACTTGGAAATTCCAAAAAGTAAAAGTTCATAGTTCTTTTTTTTCACCCAATCAAAAAAAAGTAGGCTTAGGGTTTCAAACTAGGGTTTGAAATTAGGTTTTGAAAGTAGGGTTAGGGTTTCAAAGTAGGGTTTGAAATTAGGGTGTCAAAGTAGGGTTTCAAACTAGGATTAGGGTTTCAAGATAGATCATCAAAACTGATGCAGTGTTTGTGTTACTGCTGCGAGCCACTGTGATACTCTCCCCACCATCATCACCACATGCAACCCCCACTTTGGGCTCCTTCAACCCTCGCTAATACCCCCCCCTCCTCCACACACGCACTGCCCAGCCAACCCCCCCCCCCTATGATGAGCAGCCATCTTGTTTAGGGGAAAACCTGGCCAGCTGTGTTTGCTGTTGTCTTAGTATAGTTTGAAAGAAAGCTGAGGAATGAAGGGGGGGGGCTCCCTAAAAAAGACCTTGTTCTCTGCGTCAGAGACAAGTCAGACCCACAAGTAAAAGTATGTACGGGAAAGGGCGTGTGGGCTAGCACGTGAAGTCACGCTTGAGTGAAGCGCCTAAACGATTGCAACAACGATGCCCTCGCATGTGGGCAAGCAAAGCTCCAGTCGGTGCTTTTTGGAGGACGTTGTTGACATTGAAGTAGTTTGGGGGCCCCGTCTGTTGCATATCAAACCAAAGTTCCGCCTGGTCCCTGCGTCATTGCAGTGACCATTCACACATCGGTGGCAACAAACACGCCAGCAGCTTCACATTTGCTTTCTTTAAGGTTCAAGGTGAAAATTTGAAGTCTCAAAGCATAATGCAACGCTAATGCTAGCAAAAGGCAGCGCCAAACGATAACAGCTACAACTGCTGATGAGCGCATGCACAGCTGCAACACACACACACACACACACACGTAACACATGTGTATGAACAATTTGAAACATTTGTCGGATGAATAGAGTCTACTCACGTGCAACATGTTACTCACATACTGACAGATAAGAGTGCACAACTGTGCACACCTGACCTGAACAGACTGAGGTGACGTGTTGCCAAATTAGCATGACCATTAATTATAAGTTTTATTCAATTGATAGAAAAATAAATGGAAAAATGGGTAGATTGATAGATTCTTTTTGATGGCTTTTCGAGAAGCCTACTGAGTTGCGCTCATGTCATCAGTGGTGATAGTGGAATCGTATTGCTTGGCTAGCTCAATTGCTAATCTCATGCCTTTGCTGGGTTTCGTGTGAAGGCCAGCGTGCCAGTACTGCAGTAAATTTGGGGGCATTTCTGAAGCTCATTACAATAAAGTAGAAAAAAAATCTAAGCTTTGGGACACATTTGACTATACAGAGGCAGAAAGAACATTAAAGTGTGTTGGGGCATTTGCACACTTCATTGATTGTCATTTCTTATCAGACAGACAGGCAGACAGGCAGACAGATAGCTAGAAGGAACAATGGTCAATCCGTTTGACTTCCAAATGTGCCCCCTCTTAAAATGTCCCTCCTGGTGAGCTCTTGGGGGTCCCTCAGCAGGAGGCTCTGGCCGCCACAGTGACGAAGATCAGCTCAGACACGGCGTTGAAATGGAAGTGTGAAAGTTGGGGCGGGTGCGGGGGCAGAAAGGCCAGGCATTCAAACGAATGCGGCTATGCAGGATCAGCTGATGGGCCGTGAACGAACTCCCCCTCCCCCTACAGCTTCCATAGAAGAAACTGGAGTCACTCCTAATCTAGTGGGGACACCATCCTGAGTACTTCACTCAGGCTGTAATCCTCTCCCAGGGGATTGCAAATGAGGGGGCACAAAGGTGATTTGGCCGTCGGGGGTAGCGAGTGGACTGGGGGTCAGCAGTTAATGATCTGAAATGCTCAACGGGTCAAAAGATTCACTTCCGGAAAACAAAGGAGTCCTGTTCTGTGATGCCTCCTTTGGATACTTCGCATTTGGGATTCAAAGCAGCGTTAATCTTGGGCGTCGGTGCCATACGCTAAATGCAATTAGTTTTGGGTGCGGCGGTCTTTCATATGTCCAAGACTTTTCAATGTTTTTGCATTTTCAATCACGAGCATTTACGTGACAAAGATGACATCTTGCGAAACTTAAGTGTTGCCATTACCGTGCAAATCTCGGGACGGCCTATTATGCAGGCGGAACTCCTTTACGTGTGTCAACCCATTGCAAGTGAATGGAATCACGAGCCCACTGAATCAAACCGAATCAAATGTTTCCACTTGAAACTCAAACCATCCCTAAATTATATCAAATCGCCTCACACTTTTGTGACGTCGGTTTGACTGATTGACAGTTACAAAGTATTTGTACAGTGTAAAAAAAAATGGGTGGACTTTCCCATACATGAAAGGAATCCAGATGCTGTGTGAATTCATCTGCTGTAACATAAGAAGAATGTGAGAATCTCAAGACATGAACAGATAGCACTTCTGGGATCACATTTACTTCATGTCCCCCCCCAGCCCCCCGCAACATTTTCCCAAGAAGTAGCCATCTTTTTCTCGGAATGCGCCCCACTGCCACCTATAGCCAAGAGCGCCTTTGAAAAAGCGCACTATAGAAAAAGCCCACTATAGAAAAAGAGACTCGGTCGGGGTAGGGTGGGCTTTCCAGGCTCTTTAATGTGCTCCGAGGACCACCCCTCACTCTTTATGATTGTCCGTTCTTGTTTTGAGCGGGCACCTTGAAAGTGTCCTGACTGGTCATCGTGGCTTGCACACATGATCAAACGTCGGCCATTGTTTTGGGGGGTACAATGGGCCTTGACAGCAGAGGTGAGGGTGGCGGGGGTCCTCCACACAAGAAGCTATAACAATAGCTTAATCCCCCCCCCCGCCCCTTCTTTGGGGTAGCCCGTCTTAACTAATCACAAGGTAGTCTTCGCCATGCATTCCTATTCAACCAACTCGTATTACCCAATGCACCCAAAAAGATTTGTGTGTAATTGTTGTTGTGTTCAAGCGGGCCAGGTCATTCATAATGAGATTTAAAAATAAAATAAAGTCTTAAAACATTATAATCTTGATGTATAAGCTGTGTGTTGTAAGTCAATATCAACTCTATAGCACTTAAAAAGCACTCAGGGTAATTTTCCAACAGGCTGAAACAGCCTTTCAGAGTCTTGCCAATACTTTTTTTTTTATTTTTTTTACACGTGCGTATGTGCACACTGCTGCGGGAGGCCACTGGGAAGAAACTTCAAGGAAAGAGAATATGAAAGAAAAATTTTGGGTTAAGAAGAAGCTCTTGGCGAGGTGTCGACGGTTGGAATCAAATGAACGTGATGCGGTTGCAAGCAAATGATCGCAACCAATGCAAAACAGCTGTCAGTCAGTCAGTCTCACATCTCGCCGTACTCCCCACTTCCAGGAATCGCGCAGACACATCGAAAGCCAGTTCAGGCAGTGCATTCACTCGAAGTACAGCGTGTACGCATCTGTAGCGGGGCCATGCATGCATGCAGCAGCACGTGAGGGGCCGTGTTTGACTGTTTGGCCCGTCGGCCAATGGTGTTAGAGGAAGCTCTGCTCTCGGCCAATGGGAGAGCAGCTCTGCATGCAAGATGAGGAAGAGAGGGAAACAAAGGCAACGAGGCCTCTCAAGATAAAGACAGAAGAAAGTTCAAAGGTGAAATGTAAACTTTGACCTTGTGAATTTGGACATCTATTTTGCATTTTTGATCTTGCTTGTGAGCTGCTCCATTAAACCATATGTATTCTATGCATTGTGAGCGTGGCTTCCATAGTGCAATGGTTAGTACTCTGGACTCTCACCCCAGCGACTTAGGTTCAAATCTCTGTGAGACCTCAAATGTTTTATCATAGAACAATTTGGAGCACAGTTGCTCATGTGGTACCTATTTGCTTGTGAGCTGCTCCATCAAACCATATAGATTCCATGTAATGTGTGCAAGAGTTTCATAGTGTAGTGGCTAGTATTTTGGACTTTCACCCTAGCAACCTGGGTTCAAATCCCTGTGAGACCTAACTTATTTTATCATAGAAAGATTTGCAGCACGGTTGCTCGTGTGGTGCCCCATTTAAACATTTGCTTGTGAGCTGCTCCATGAAACCATATAGATTCCACGTAACGTGAGCAAGAGTTCCATAGTGTAGTGGTTACTGCTCTGGGCTCTTACCCCAGTGACTCGGGTTCAAATCCCAATGAGACCTAACTTATTCTATCATAGAGAGATTTGATGCACGGTTGCTCGTTTTTGGCCCCATATAACCATTTGCTTGTGAGCTGATCCATAAAACCAAATAGATTCATTGCAATGTAAGTGAGAGTTCCATAGTATAGTGGTTAGTCCACTGGACCCTCGCCCCAGTGACCCGGGTTCAAATCCCAATATGACTTGACTTATTTTATCATAGAAAGATTTGCAGCACGGTTGCTCGTGTGCTGCCCCCTATACCCATTGGCTCACTATTTGCTTGTGAGCTGCTCCATAAAACCATATAGGTTCCATGCCATGTGAGCGAGGGCTCCATAGTGTAGTGGTTAGTCTGCTGGACTCTCACCCCAGCGGCCCGGGTTCAAATCCCAATGAAACCTAACTTATTTTATCATAGAAAGATTTGCAGCACGGTTACTCGTGTGGTGCCCCATATAACCATTATAACTATTTGCTTGTGAGCTGCTCCATAAAACCATATAGATTCCATGAAAATCAATGAGGGTTCCATAGTGTAGTGGTTAGTCCTCTGCACTCTTACCCCAGCGATCCAGGTTCAAGTCCCAGTGAGATGTAACTTATTTTATCAGAGAAGAATTTACAACACAGTTGCTCGTGTGCTCCCCCATATAACCATTATAACAATTTGCTTGTGAGCTGCTCCATAAAACCATCTATATTCCATTCAATGTGAGCGAGGTTTCCATAGTGTAGTGGTCAGTGCTCTGGACTTTCGCCCCAGTTCCTCGGGTTCAAATCCCAATGAGAACTAACTTATTTTATCATAGAAAAGTTTGCAACACATTTGCTCGTGTGCTACCCTATATAACCATTATAACAATTTGCTTGTGAGCTGCTCCATAAAACAATATCTATTCCATTCAACGTGAGCGAGGGTTCCATAGGTGTCAAGCTCTAGTCCTCGTGGCCGCATTCCAACATGTTTTCCAAGAGTCCCTCGTTAAGTGCAGGTGCGTGAAAACTTTTAGCCACTTTCACATTGAAAAGGAGCTAAAAGTTTTCACGCACCTGCACTTAACGAGGGAATGGGACGGACACTCCATTAGGTACACCGCCATTTTCAAGTGTACCTAATAACAGGCCACTTTATTAGGGTGCACTTAACAAGGGAATCTTGGAAAACATGTTGGAATGCGGCCCTGAGGAGTTTTAGCTCCTGTGACCTTTGACCATGATATTTCCCAAATAAAGTGGCCTGTTATTAGGTACACTTGAAAATGGTGGTGTACCTAATGGAGTGTCCATGTGATTCCCTCGTTAAGCGCACCTGCGTGAAAAGTTTTTGGTCACTTTCACGTTCCAAAGGAGCTAAAACTTTTCACGCAGGTGCGCTTAACGAGGGAATGGCACGGACACTCCATTAGGTACACCGCCATTTTCAAGTGTACCTAATAACAGGCCACTTTATTAGGGAAATATCATGGTCAAAGGTCACAGGAGCTAAAACTCCTCAGGGCCGCATTCCAACATGTTTTCCAAGATTCCCTTGTTAAGTGCACCCTAATAAAGTGGCCTGTTATTAGGTACACTTGAAAATGGCGGTGTACCTAATGGAGTGTCCGTCCCATTCCCTCGTTAAGTGCAGGTGCGTGAAAACTTTTAGCTCCTTTTCAATGTGAAAGTGGCTAAAAGTTTTCACGCAGGTGCACTTAACGAGGGACTCTTGGCAAACATGTTGGAATGCGGCCACGAGGACTAGAGCTTGACACCTATGGAACCCTCGCTCACATTGAATGGAATATAGATGGTTTTATGGAGCAGCTCACAAGCAAATTGTTATAATGGTTATATGGGGGAGCACACGAGCAACTGTGTTGTAAATTCTTCTCTGATAAAATAAGTTAAATCTCACTGGGACTTGAACCAGGATCGCTGGGGTAAGAGTGCAGAGCACTAACCACTACCCTATGGAACCCTCACTCACATTGAATGGAATATAGATGGTTTTATGGAGCAGCTCACAAGCAAATATAATGGTTATATGGGGCACCACACAAGCAACAGTGTTGCAAATGTTTCTATGATAAAATATTTTAGGTCACACTGGGATTTGAACCCAGGTCACTGGGATGAGAGTCCAGAGGACTAACCACTACACTATGGAACTCTTGCTTGCTTTACATGGAATCTATATGGTTTTATGGAACAGCTCACAAGCAAATTGTTATAATGGTTATATGGGAGATCACACGAGCAACTGTGTTGTAAATTTTTCTATGATAAAATAAGTTAGGTCTCACTGGGACTTGAACCCGGGTCGCTGGAGTAAGAGTCCAGTGGACTAACCACTACACTATGGAAACCTTGCAGGCCTTGACTGGAATATATCTGGTCTTAGTGAGCAGCTCACAAGCAACTAGCTATAATGGTTACATGGGGCAGCACACGAGCAACTGTGTTGCAAATGTTTCTATGATAAAATGTTTGTGGTCTCACTAGGACTTGAACCCACATCATTGGGGTGAGAGTCCAGAGTACTAACCACTGCACTATAGACCCTCACTCACATTACTTGGAATATATATGGCAACAAAATAAAATGTAATGTCGGCCTTTCAAGGTTCTGAGAAGATAGAAAAGGCGAAGAATTGCAAAGGAACTCAAAGGAGCAAACCTGACACTGATAAAAACCTCGCTAACCTTCTTGGAGGAGGCAATAAAGTTGAGCAGATGAGGTTTGCTGCTGACACTACACTATTTGTGCCCCCCCTCCCAACACACACTTTAATGCTCCCTGCAGATGGTCTACTTTCTTTTAATGGTTTGTCATACACCAACAACATTAAGACGAACACATGCAGTCATTCAAAAGCCTCCCTGTGCCCATTTCAAGGCACGTTGTGTCGTGATTGTGCTGAGACTGACAGATGCTTCCGTTGCAGCAATGTGCCAACACACACCCTAACCGCTCTGCGGGGGCGTCAATACTCCCTTTCACACTACTACACACACTCACACAGAGAGATACCTCAACTCACACTTTCATTTTCGCCTGGTATGGCCCCTGCAGCCTGAAAAGTGAGCTAGATCTTTCTATTTCAGTTCACTTTAATGAGTAGTTGGCCACGTCTCATCTGCATCAACGGGACCAAACAAGTGTCTGGGGCGAGGGAAGTGGGCTGCCCCCGCGATCCCACAAGCGGAAGTGGAAGAAGATGCTGCTGCTGCTGCTGCTGCTGCTGCTACTGCTGCATTTTAATAACTGATATTTAAGAAAACATAGCTTAGAGACTTTTAGTTTTGTTTTACATTAGTACAGATGAGCTGCAAATTGACGATTAGTGGTCGAGGTGCACACACCAGAAGGAGCAGTGCATGCCCTTTGAATTAAAGCATGAAGTCAAAGGTAGCATTAAGTTAGCTCTGATGCTAGCAGCTTAGCAAGACATTCCCAGCCATCCCGCAAGTCAGGTAGCAGGTGTCAGATAAGGGACAGGAATGTTCCACAAGGTTGCCTCACCCACGCATGCAAATCTCAGGCAAATGTTGACCCTTGGGGCACGACTCCTTTCAAAGCGGCGGAATTTGACAAGAGGAAACTTGGCTTCCTGCCCCAAAACACATTGCTGCAACTTGGAAGCATCTCCAGCTGCTGCTGGCTGCCCAAAGGTTTGCAATGTTATGCTTTCAAATTACAAATTCACGTGAAACCATAAACACACCACGACAAGACTGAAGGGAAAATAAAGTTCAAGTAACAGCTGCTACAGCACAAGAATTAGGAAGATGAGCAAGAAGAAGAAGCCCCCCTCTCGCAAAGATCCCTGTGCTTGGAGAGGATCTTGTTGTCCACACCAGTTTGGTGCCATTAAGCGAAAGCGTAACGCTTGCACGCCAGCTGCTCGTGGCGCCCCCAAAAAGGTTACGCAACTAACTGTACACAAGACTCGCTACAGCTTTCCAGGGAATGTGTGTGCGCTTTTCGAAGAACCCCAAACTGGGAATTAGAACGGTTGCTTGACTTACTACCAAACTGTGTCAGTACTGACAGAAGGTCCACCACAGTCAAAACATTTTCAATCGGTGAAGCTGCTGGGGACAATTCGTGCCTCAACTAATACACATTTTCCCTCTCTTAACAATTTACTCATTTAGCCCCTAAACATCTGGCTCTTTAAGTCACTACCCCCCCTCCACACACACATTCATATGGGAGTCGTAACCCCCCCTTCCCCCCAGCTCACGAAACGAGTATGTTAAATCACAGAAGGAATTTGCTCGCAGCTGTTGCTGTCACTCAAGCATTTTGCATGCAGTATAAAATATACATTCACACGATGCAGGAGCTCTATCTAAAGGTTGGAAGAGTGGAGCGGTGTGTGTGTGCGGTGGGGAGGGGGGTCCTCAAAAAAGCCTGGAAGACTTGCGGAAGTCCAGCGTGAAAGTGCTGAGCTCTGAGGCCGATCAGATCACATGACGTGGAATGTCGGTCATGGAATGTTCGGCCCCCCGGGAGACGCTCCGGTTAAAAGTTAAGATGTCACCCAGCTTTACTACGCTCACTTTTTCTTCATCTTCTTCTGGCCGTGATCCCAGGGCTGATGAATTTTATCGCAAACGGCACCTGCAAGGATGCAAAGGCCCCTATGTTGCTTTAATGGCATCAGAAGAAGGAAGGGGGTCACGAGGTGACAAAAGGTGGAGGAGTGAAGGACGCAAAAGATGCGTCAAGTCACAAGTGAAGGACACAAAAGTAGAAAGCGAAGGAGGCACACAAATGAAGGAAGTAGAAGTCACAAATAGATGTCAAGAGGAGAAGGATGCAAATAAAGAATACAAGATAGGGACAAATGGAAAGGAGACAATGACACAAAAAGATGTGTGCAACTAAAAAAATTGATATATAGAAATGTAAGTATACAGGAAGTTAAACACACACACACACACACACACACACAGCAGGACTCAGCATGATGGAATGAATGGAATACCCTCCAAGGGCTCCAATTGGTCGAGAGAGTCATGTGGGCGGCCAAGACTGCAACCATTGGCCGGAAAAAGGAAGGCAGGAGCATTTGAACTAACCTCAGCTCTCAGCACAGCTGGCAGCGGAATTTGATATCCGGGTGACTAACAGACATTTTTTTCCAATTTAACATCCGAATGACTAACCTGTTTCCCGTCTTTGTTGCCACCGATGAAGGCAAACATTCCACGCACACACAACTCAACGACTTGTTTTCATTTACTCACCGGACGTGAGTTGCCACACATGACAACGACTTGACTTTTCTTACCACAAGACGTTTAACATATGGCGGGAAGGCCGTAACAGAGGGCACGAGGGAAGGATGCAAAGGAAGGAGTCAAGAGAAGGACACAAGCGGAAAAAGAAAAGTGATGAGCTCAATCAAACGAATAGCGGTGCGGTCGAGCCGAGCCGAGCCGAGACGACCACGTGACAAAAGACAGGCTTGCCGGGTTAGAATTCTGCGGCCGGCATCACACACAGACACACACGCATGCACATCCTGTAACTGGAACAACACGTTGGGGAAGTTTCATTCATTCAGTCGGCGCTTGTTTTCTCAGGGCGCTCATTCACTCGCTGCTGTTTTCACAAGCGCTTGTCTACACACACATTTTATACACACACACATGCTACAAAAAATAAATAAATGAACCACAATCACTTGCATTTCTGGCACATTTTGCAGATTTGGTCGACAAGAACTTATGCGGAGCACCCACTGATATTTATACACTGTGTCAAGATCACACAGAGGTCAAATACGTGGAACAAAAGCGCCGTGTTGTTTTCACAAAAAGTCAAAGACACACTTTTGACCCGCCTAAGACAAACTTCACCAACAATCAGAACGAAAGAAAGCACAACATCAATAAAACCACCTTGAGTGACATCAAATTAAAGGTCTTGATGAAAACCTTCTACATCTTAATATGCTTCGTTTAACACCAAGTCACACAATTTTAACTGGTCTGTCGAAGTTTTAAAGAAAAAAAACATTCGACGGCAGAAGCCTTTCTTTTTTACAGCTTCTCCCATGGGAGCTTTTTCTTCTTCCAAGAAATTCCCGACCCCTCTGCGAAAAGCTTGAATGGAATTCCTCGAGTGGCTTTTTTCTTCTTTATTTTTTTCTTATTTCGAGCTGTAAAAGAAGAAGAAGAAGACGAGGGCTTATTTTCATTCCCTGCGCCTCCTTTTCTTCTCTCTCTGCCTCTCAAGTCTGCTTCACACTTTTTGCCACATAAGAGCAAAAATAGAGAAGCAAGTGTTAATATACATACACAATTAATTTTGGCACAGAACCTAGCAAAGGCCAGTGAATGCATATGTTTAACTATCCTGTCTTTGCTGGGTTCTGTGTGAAGTGCTAAGGTGGATCAAAATGTTATAGTAGGTCTGATGCAATCGTTTGGCAAGATCTCTGTGTGAAAGGTGTGCAGGCACGAGTGTGGGAAAGTCTTTTGAGGAATGAGTGAATCACGCTATCAGCTATGTGTGTGCGTGTGCGGGCGTGAATGATTGCATCCATCCATCCATCTTCTGTAGCGCTTTGTCCCCACGGGGGTCGCGGGCGTGCTGGAGCCTATCCCAACCGTCATCGGGCAGTAGGCGGGGGACACCCTGAACCGGTTGCCAGCCAATCGCAGGGCACACAGAGACAAACAACCATTCGCACTCGCACCTAGGGACGATTTGGAGTGCTCAATCGGCCTACCAAGCATGTTTTGGGGATTTGGGAGGAAACCGGAGTGCCAGGAGAAAAACCATGCCGACACAGGGAGAACATGCAAACTCCACACAGGGAGGGCCGGAGGTGGAATCGAACCCAAACCCTCCTAAATGTGAGGCGGACGTGCTACCCATGAATGTTTCCATATGCTTACTACAATCGGTTAATTGATGAAGCACTCAGCAATAAGTTGCATGTGTGCGTGTATGAGAGTGCAGCACGGTTGTCGTTCAACGTTGTCATAACCACAAAGACGTGCGGCCGCGTAGCTCGCCGTCGCACCACAATGCCGTTCGCATCACCGCTGATTGTCTTACTGCACCGCTACACACACGTACACACCAGGCCTATCGATTTCCCCGTCATGTGCACACGACACGTAGCGGGGCTACGAGGACACTAGAAAGAAAAAGAAAAGAAGTTAAAAAAGTGCACATTTTCTATGAGAAAAATTACATTTTTACAAAATATAAACTACAGATGCAAAATATGTTCACCCATTCCTAAAAAGCAATTTCATTATCATTGTTGGAGTAGAGCAGACAAAAGGGGGGGGGGGGGGGGGGGGAGCACACATGAAATATGGGACACTTCCTGTGGCAAACCGCTCCTGTACACGTGAGTCTTTTAAGAGTTCCCTGAACTGCATATCATGTTTTACTACACAAGAACTGACACACGTACACACACAGACACACAGCAGCTGCTACGGGCCAAGC